>NC_133647.1:21701358-22035589 GCF_009905375.1 Apium graveolens
TCAATGTCTATTAGGTCCAAAAGGTACATAAAGAGGGGAGAATGTATGTTCTTTATTTTAAATCTAATATGCAGCGAAAAAAAATTTATATGAAATAGACAAACACAAGAAAATTCGCGGAATAATTCTTAGATAAAGATATCAAACCACCAAGGTTTTCTTAAACCTTAAAATATAAATTCAAAGTTACAAAAGGAAAGAGCAAATACAAATATATAAGCTATCAAACTAATGGCTTCTTTCTATCACTCTAAAAATCTATAACTATTATCAAATAATTCAAATAGGCTAAAAATAATGAGTGCAATCAAAAGTGTAAGACTTTAATGGTGAGTAATCAATTGTGCATGACCTCTCCTAGTCAAGTCAATGTTTTTGAATGTTGAGAATAATTTGCAAGAGTTTGACACTTTTCAATGTTGGAGAGATATAAATCCAATCTTCATCTATTTGATTATATAGGTTGTTATCTTGAAGTGAGGGAAATATGTATGTGCTCAATATTAGCCAAGTAAAATTAAATAACAGCTTGCATTCTTGTACCACTTGTTCATGTATCCCATTCCTTTAGTCACTAGGTACTAGAGGACATTCCTGATACTTAGAATACTTAATTCCATTCCATTTGCACCTCCAAGAGATCAAGAAAGAGTATTATTGCGCCTATAGGGTACCAAATGAGCCTTTTTACTTAGCTTTTGAAGCTACTTGCGCCAAAAGGAAATGTATATATATGAGTTACTTGCACCTAGGATAGTCACAAGGGCTCTTTATACTTGGTTTTTCCATCCACTTGCGCCTACAAGTCAAATAGAGCATCTCACTTGCGCTGAAAGGAATTAAACAAGTCATTTGCCTTAGATTATTTGAGTACTTGTGCCAATTAGTTGTACAAGGAAGTTTACTTGTGCCGAGAGTGAACAAGGCGAGTTTTTGACTTAGTTTCTTCACCCACTTGCGCCTACAAGGTATCTTGGAACTTCACTTGCGCCTACTAGCTCCTTGATGGTGTTTTGCCTTATAAAAATAAGGCTACTTGCGCCTAGAGAGTGTACAAGGGAGGCTACTTGTCCAAGAGTGAACAAGGTACACTTTTGAGTTAGTTTATGATCTCATTTCTTCTCTGTTGCTCCTACTAGGACAAAACCACTTCTGGTACTTAGTTTTTGATCCATATTATAAGGTATTTTCTCCTACTAGGTAATAGATTTGCCTTGGTGACTCCCACTCCAAGGTAGTGACCACTTTGACTTCGCTTCAGTAGCGCAGTTTAACCCTTTAATTGTTCTGTCTTCACGTCTTCTCCCTGAGTCTTCGTATAAATCATATAACCTTCATATTCATATACGAATCCTAACTTAATAATTCTTCTAATGATAGTACTTACTTTCCCTTCACTGATCACTGACGCCTAGTGCGATGGTCTGGTTCACAGATGACTAGTTCCGCTCTCAGGCCTTCGTATTATAGTCTTTCTATAATATTGTTAAGTCTTCTAACATATACAATCAACTTCACGTAGAATCCTTTAGGTCCTCACACTAATCCTAATAACTGCTTCAAATGACTTCAACACTATTTACTCCATTGCCTGAACATGTTAATGAACTTCATACGGATTTCTGTTGACATCTTCTTCACTGCAGCTAACAAGATCATCATGTATAAACCTAATAATCAATCTGTACTGATTTTAGTGAAACATGGATTATTTTTAAGTCCTTTTTTCTATGTGAGTTATCCAAATCAGCATTGTTAAGTTACACATACAGCTTCAATCTTGCTCAATAATCTTCGCCTATTTGACTGTTACACCTGATGGTCAAATTTGCATTCAATATTCAGCTCTAGACTTGTAAATAACTCTATCTTATACCTTCTGCATCTTCAATAAACATTTAGCTTCAGCGGAGAACTGATTCTTCTCTCCCTTACGTAAAGTTGCAGATAGACACGTCTTCCAAATTCTATCTTCAATCTTCAGATATTCCCATAGAGCATATAAAAAACATTTGGAACTCGGAACCAATAATCTATCCCTCTAAAATGAAGAACCCCCTAGTACAATAAAGGTGAAAACTCTTCTTCTTACTATAAAAGAGACTATTCTTCTATATAACCCATGCTATCATCTCTAAAAATAACACCAGGATAACTTTCTCAACCACCTTTGATAGTAGGGCTCTATCTCCAGTCATATGCCTTGAAAATCAACAGTCCAGAATCCACATGACCTCTTTCTTCTTAACACCCTGAAAACAAAGAGGATTAAGTTTTTTTGGTACCAAAAATAAGTTGGATCCAGCGGACTTAGAAGTATTTGAATATTTAGAATTTTTCTTATTAAAACTAACATGCTTAACATTCTTTGCTTTATCATTGACTGATTCCTTACCACTTGCAGAAGCACCAACAGACTTGCTCTTGTGCTTGGTGACATGGGCCATTTTCCTAGATTTAGGAGGGCTCACAGTCTTTAATTTGCCAGTGTTCTTATGAGCATGCTTATTATGATTATGAGATATACTATGTGGGTGTATGGAATCAAGATAAGTATTCATGAAAAAAACCACACATGGCATGTAAATAGAGTTATTACACTTAGAAGATTTTGGCATATTAGGCATGTTATGCAAATAAGTACTCTTAGTATTGTCTAATTTAACCTTTCTACAAGCATGAGTAAGGTATCCAATAGAACCACAATTATTATATAACTTTCTAGGGCCATTAGCTCTTATACTGCCATTTCTATTCCTACTTCTTTTAGTTTTGGAAGTAAAACCTAGTTTAGCATAAGATTGATCAGTGTCACTAGCAACAAACATATGTTTATTTGCCTTTTGTCTCCTTGAGCTCTCAATATACTCAACAAACATCTCATGATGAATTTAAATATTATTTTCGTCAAAGGGCTCAATAGTAGCTTTTTTAAATAGAGGCTTCTTAGGTTATTTAAGAGCATGAGGTATAATAGGGGGATTAACAAATTTCTCCTTATAATCATCCTCAACTACACATTTCTTAGAAGATTTTTTAAGTTCGTCATAGTCTAGACCAATCCCAACTTTTTGACCAACTACTTGATCAGCTATGAGCTTATTATCAAGATTAGAAGCATCAGTAAAAGCAAGCAAATTTTTTATCTAAATTTGCATTATTGTTCTTAAGTTCTTCCTCTGTCTCAGGGTACTTTTTAATCTTAAGCTCTAAATATTAATTTGCATGCTTAAGATTTTCTAAAGTGACATTATCAAGAACTAAATTATCATTTTTTTTAATTTGAAGTTTCTTTAGTTCTTCTTCTAATTCACCTACAGTCTCTTTGGTGCACCTTAATATAGTACAAACATTTCTATAGAATTCTCTTAAGGCAGTATATTGCTCGACACATTCCTTAGTCTTACATTGTACCTTAAATTTATAATGAGAAACTGCATTGCTATACACTAAGTCCATTTTTCTAAAAGTAACACAGTGTTCGTTCTCACATAAATTATCAGTAGATAAGGACGAATAGTTGAAAATTATGCATGTGAAGAATATTCTACCATTAGAGCTAGATTTCCAAATTGATCTTCTTCATCATCAGTATCATCCCAATTTTTACCTTCAGCTATGTAAGATTTCACTAGACATTTCTTTGAGCTGCCAGAATCTCTTTTCTGATAAACCTTTCTTTTGGTCTTAGCTTGTTGGGACTTTCTGCATTTAGTGGAAAAATGTCCAACCTCATCACAATTGAAGCATATGAACTTACTTCTATCAACCATCCCCGTCTTGTAGCCAGATCTTGAAAATGAACCAGATCTTTGTCCTGTACTGTTGCTTCCAGAACCCCTAAAGCCTTGTTTCCCTCTAAACCTGATGTTGTTGAACATCCATGTAAGATTGGCTTTAGTAGGGTCTTTCATACTATGTATCTCTTCAGTGGTATAATAGTCATTTGGATCTCCCAACAGATTTCCATCATCCATTTTAGCTTCAAAGAGCGTTTCATCTTTAGACTTAGGCTTTGTATTAGTTATGTCCAACTCTTTGTAGTCACTTGCAACAAGAGTAGTGGCCTTTAACAATTGAGAATTCTTGTTATCAACTGTACCAGCACCATAGATGATTTTTCTTTATTTTTTCTCTATCTCATGTATTTTTATCTTACCATATACCTTCTCAAGTGTTATGGTCTCGAAGTCAGCACGCTCACGAATTAATGAAGCTTTATTCCTTAAATGGTGAGCCAAGGGCGGCATGAACTTCCTGTTGACTTCTCTTTGAGGATAATTCTTACCATGTATACACAATTCATTCATCAATTTATTTAGCCTTTCAAAAACTTGGGCTATACTTCTTCCTAGCAAATATTTAAAAGCCTTATATTGTGAAGTCAAAATATCTAGTCGATTTTTCCCGACGTCTTCAGTTTCTTCCATCAAAGGTTCTATGGTTTCCAAAATGTACCTTGCACTCTCACAAACCATAATTTGGTGACTCATATCATCATCCACTGAATCCACCAAAAAAAGTTGGAGGCCTTCATCCAATCCAATCAATTATTTATCCTTTGTAGTCCATTCAGCTTCAGGACATAGAACTTGAGTTCCAGCAATAGTTGGATGGTCCTTCATAGGCACATGTCTTCCGTTCTTTAAGAAATTCATATATTCTGGATTTGAAGCCCGAATATAAAAAAGTATATTTTTCTTACGTAGATTATACCTTGATTTGTCGAACTGAGGAACCTTAATACTAATAACCTTCTGAGAACTCATATTTTCAGATCTGAGAAAATTTTGCAATATACTGTCTCAAAATACAACTACCCGGTCAGTCTACAATATCAAAATCCAATCAAGTCAAAGACAACAAACCCAAATCAAATCTACGCCAACGAAAGCACTCCCAGTCTCCGCAGTGAAAAATGTGTGTCCTAAATCCAATCATGGATGATGAGTTAGGAAATACTTTGTTCAATTTCATTCAAGTTTTGTTTATAATAATAAAATAGTTATATATTTTATTACAGGCTTTATCTATTTAAAGTATATAAATTAGATGTTCCATAGTTTAGATTAAAGCTTTTAGAATTATGATGAGATTATAATAATGAGATCTAAAAGATGACAACTCTAAAGTTTAATAGTTTCTGGTCGTAGGATAACTATTTGGTAGTTAGTTAATCTGCAAAGAGCGGTACATACTATGCTTGCTTCATTGTGAAGGATGTCTGTTCTCATAGGCATTTGTGTGGTGACACTATAGATAGTATTTAGGTGCTTATTAGGAATAAGTTCACTGAACATGACTCGAACCATTGAACAACTAATGGAGTTCACTCACGTGTCAGTAGTTGTTCAAATAGTGATGGTTGTACAAGTGTCCTTAGACTTGAGATATTCATAGTCATCTTGTGTACATTGAACTATACTTTGGTTTAGTTCTTAGTATCTAGGGACAATACATAGAGCTCTTCTGGGCATAGGGTTTGTTGTACATGAAGATAGTGAATGATCAACAAAGCATCTATCCCTTCCAGTGAAGGAAGAGAATGTTCTATGCTGGTCCACTTATGGTAGTTCAGGAATCTCTGGCCAGTGTGAATGGAATTAGAAAGGAGTTTCTAATTCACATTAATTAGAACTAAGTATAGTGAATGGGAAAGCATATGATTAGATGATATAGGCTTGACACGAGTTCCATGCCTTGTACATAATCGGGACATTGCAAGGTAGAATGAATTAATTGTATGGTAACTATTCACTGAATAGGTTCTTGGTTATCCGGATAGTCGCGATATGCTGAGAAGTATCCCTCACGATGTAGAATAAATATGATTAATTTATTAATTAAATATATTTAATGAATTAGAGAATTCATATAAATAATGATAAAATAGTTTTTTATTATTTATTTCTACTATCGGCTTAATATTGAACCTACAGGGTCACACCATAAAAGAGAATGATTTAATGGTGGAGGAATTAATTGATAATAGCTGGTAATTGTTTATTTTTGAAATAAATAATTAATTGGAAAATTTTATAATTGATTAAATGAGATCTAATTAATTATAAATTAATTAAGAAATATTCTTAATATTATTAATTAAGAATTTAATTTTTTGGAAATTAAATCAAGTGAGATAATTATTTTCTAAAGTGTTTAGAAAAAAGGATTAATGATTAAAAGTTGTTTTAATTATTAGTTAATTGATTAATGAAATTAATCAATTAAAGGGTTATTAATGATAGTATTTTATAGGAAAATTTTCAGCTGAAATTTTTTCCGATAAATATACTATTATAAACCCTATTTGCCTCCATCCCTAACCCTAATTTTTGTACGATAAAAATTTAGAGAGGAGGCAACCCTTATTCTCTCGCGCGGATTCTTCCTCCCTCCATGGATGCAAATTTCTTGGTGGATACTCGTGGAGTGCTTCACATGGAACACCCCCCAAATCCGGGAGCAGGATTGGATGTCATTAAACAACTTTAAATAATATAAACCTGTATATTAAAACAAGTATACAGATAACCCCTCAATATACCGGATCGATTACAGGTTATGGTATGAAACAAGAATCTAACCTTCTGAAATTACAATATCTAAATACAATTTCATTACCTCTTTACTAAGTTCCTCTTATTGATCACTCTGTCACCTCTAAATCCCTTCAGCTGGAATCTCTTCAATTTTACTGTCTATTGAAAGCTATTAACTTTTGCCCTCATTTGATACTAAAAGAAATAGGATTTCACAAAGCAAGAGTGAGCCAAAAATGCCCAGCAAGTATCATAAATAGTTTCCAGATATCAGATCAAAGAAACTTCTGGAAACGATTTTTGAATGATTTCAAAACATCTTTATTTATTTAAAACAGTTGAGCGAACAAAACATCGGCCCTCATTGGCCTTTAATCATAAATCACATTTTTCTGTAAAAGAACAGTGAACGTTTCAATGATTCATTTCTTTGAATCAAATATTTGTTTTATTTTGTAATCATAAACTATTTAAGAAGGAATGTCGTTAATGACGATCAAAAATAAATTAGACTGGACACTAGAAACCAACATATGCACTATAACTTACTGATCAGTCAGGATATAGTGCGGATCTATACCCAACTGCATAGACCCAACCAACATATAGGGTACCCAGGAAACTATGGCCTAATAATCAAGGGACCATGCATCTCTGGCCCTTAGGGTCCAGCTCATTCCTGGCCCTCATCGTAACCATCCAGTCCGTAGAGTATTTTGATGTCAAATCATTTTGATTTTAAAACACCCCGATTCAGGGTCTACAAATAACCCGAAAGAATGGGTATTTGCTTAAGAGATCAATCGATAATTAAGGAACAAGATTAAAAGGCATTTGCATAAATAAGAGTAATTGCAGCGAAATATAAAAACATTTAACTATTCTGAACTTAGAATAGGAATGAATAAATATTTGCAGTATTTTAGAAGAAAGGTTAGGAATACTTGCCTCAATTGATAACCCTCTGATCTTTAACTATCTGCCATTATACTAAGTCCTGATGTATCTGTATTTCCATTGATAGGCTACTTGCCCTTTCTTGTCAGTCACCATTTCTGATTTATCTTTATTCTGAATCCACTCGTTTCATTACTACACATAATCAGGCTTTACCTTTACTTTCACTGCCTGGCTTTGAATGCCTTGAGCTAAGTGTATCTATCATAAGAGAATACTATTCCAATTAACCGACAATGTATAATTGTCTATTCTACGCTTATTCTTATCGTCTACCCATCCGATAATAACAGATAAGAATCATATTCTGATCGGATAGTGTTTAAAAGACACGTTGACTCATAATTCACATAACATGTACACACAAGTCATGTAATCATATTATTCATATAACACATAGTCACATCATTCATGTAGCACATAAGTTGAATCATCAAAAGATAGGTCTCGATACATTTAGAATTGAAATTGGGTCAAAAAGAGTATTTTATCGATCAATAATCGACTCAGAGTGATTCATAAAACAAACGCCCTTTTTATACAAAAGAATTTAGGTTTCAAAAGTATTTTTATTGAAAGCAGAATATTTTCTGAGTGTAGAGGCGTTTGTTTCGTATTAAACTGACGAACGGTTGATTTATTATGAATAAAATAAGAATAATTCAATTAATGATAATATTAATTGAATTTTAAATACTTTTGTATAATTTTCAAAAGCTAAAAATGATTTTTAAATTATTATTTAGCTTAATTATAAATAATTACATTATATTTAACTATTTATAGATAAAATTAATTAATTTAATTAATTAATTAATTAAATTAATTAATTAATTAAATCAAATTTTGATTTCTGAAAATAATAAAGAAAATAATTTTATGGAATTAAATAATTTAGTTAATTACTTTAAATAGTTAACTAAATTAATTTTGAATTTTAAAATCAATTTGTAAAATAAATAATAGAATTTCTATTTATTTTTAAAACCAAAAATCCAGACACACATTTGAGAATTGGATTTGGGGAAAGACAGGATTAAACTCCGGTCAAGCTTCAATCGAAAACGGTTCTTCAAGAACCCTAATTTCGAAGCTGTCCAGAATCAAACCTTAATTTTTATATGTTATTGAACTCTATTTTAAACATATAATATACCAAATTGACCAGAAAAATATTATCTACACGATGGAATAATCAAATTATATCAACAACATCAAGAACAAATTTTCATACTTTAATCTTTAAATAATTCAAATTAAAACAAATAAATAAGAAAAATACCTTAATTCCTGCATAAAAATGGATGATTGATTATGAAAGTACTTTTCGAGAGTTTTGATTTGATATATGGCACGCCCGAATCGAATTTCGATAACGCCCTCGTTCTTGCGTTTGATTTTCAAGAATGTAAAGTTTTTAGGATTTTTCCTCTGTAAATTCGACATTTTTACTGATCGATTATGATTTACAAATAAAATGAAATAATAAAAAGGCTATTTATATTTATGGAATATTGGTTCATTTTGCATCGTATTGGATTGATAAATTAGTTACTTAGCCGCTAAGTAACTGCAAGAACGATATGATTTGATACCTGTATTGAATAAATATCCAAATCGGGCTTTTTATAAAGCACTTTATACGAAAATAATGTAATATTATCCCGTCTTTTGAGAATACGGGTTTTGTTGATTTATCGAAATGATTATCGTATCGAAAATTTTGCGCCGGGCGGCGTACGGGTCAAACCGTAATCCGGATTGAAAAAGTCAAAACACAGAAAATGTCCGGAATTACTAGATTAGGTTAGGAAGGAGTTTTCGAGAGAGTTTCGGGTTATGAAAACATAAAAACGGTTAAAGTTGGACAATTCCCGGCTTTATAAAACATTTTTGTAATTATTCATAAAATAATTATTAAATTCATAAATCATAATAAAATCATATAACACTCCAAAAATTACCAGAAAAATTCCTTAATTTTCTATATTTTATTCTGGACATATTATAATTAACATACTCACATTTTATTATATATCAACATCCAAATATTATTATCAATCATCAGATAATTCTCCAGAAATTCATATAATAATCATATAGTAATCAATTATCGATAAAAATAATTATACGCTATATTCTGGATGTTACATCACACACTGAGGAGCAGCTGCTATGAGACCCTCTTTATCAGCCTCGCACGATTTTACAAGGTACAAATCAAATTCTTGAATTTTAATGAATCTTATATGCACGTATATGGGTTATTTTATGCGTTTAAATCGTTACATATGCTTCCGTGTATGCATAAAAACCCTTCATGACATCAGAGCCTAGGTTATATGCATACAGATTAATGGTAAAAAATTCAGAGTTTTTGATGCATGTATGATTTTTAATTCAATTAATTGATTCGAGGGATATATCGATTTAATTATGAATTAAATCGAAAAATTTAAAACATGGTACTTTTTATTTTAGATCTGGGTTCTTCATATTTTTCTGGAAATTTACATTTTTGTTTTCGAAATTTTTAGATCCCAAAAAGTATTTATTTTGAATTTTTTAAAGTTTAATTTGAACAGAAAATAGTTTTCTAATTAATGACATTAATAATACACGTGGCTGATTCTGATTGGCTGGAGAGAATTAGGTGGCGCTGACTCAGCATAAAAGGTGATATCAACAGATGACGTCAGCGGGACGTCATCAAATGATGGCAGCGGGACGTCATCAAATGATGGCAGCGTGACGTCATCAGATGACGTCATCATGACATCAGCAGCTGATGTCATCAGGCGCCTGAATTTTTATTTTGGCTCCCTAGGAAGCATAGGAACTCCGATTGAGACGTGTAAGATACCGTTGGATTCGAGACGCACCTTTTGGGATAATTTATTAATTTTAATAAATTAGTTTTAAACTGATTATAACCCTTGAAGTGTATTTATTAATTTATTTGATAATATTAAATGCATGATTAATTCGTAAATTTTATATAATAGCGTTACATGTTATAATATGCATATTGATATTCTCTTTTATGTTTATATATATGATATATGCTTGAGTTATCACATGATGATAGATTTAGGTGAACTTAATTGACATAGGGGGTATGTTAGACGATCTAGGCTTAGTGGAAGTGTTCCATGATTATAATTTAAATATTATAAAAACAATCATGAGATTCTTATGTTTATGAAACATAGAATGAAATATTATTTTGATGATGTATATGGAAATTCCGGCTAGGCTGTTGGATTTTAAACGGGACCAACCCCTCCGACCACCTAAGAATTATCCATTGATATATCATTATTTTATTTCGTTTAAGAAAAAAAAATCTCTTTATAATTTGATTATGGTTGTAATATTATATAATCCCTTATAAAATAATATTAAGTAGTAAATTGGCCAATGACACAACGGGATTGTGTCGGTCATAGCCTTCCGACATAATAGAAAGCAGAGTTCTTATATTGAGATATTGTCGTTTCGTGCTACAGCCGAGGGCTTTATCTTGAGATTAAGAGATGTTTTTCTATCACATGAGATGTGTATGATAAATTGGGATCCAATGGTCGTTATGTGTCACAGCCGTGAGCTATTGGAAGTCTAATTTAATTACACAAGATGTTGGGTTTGACTTGACTTATAAAATTGAGTGAGTCGTGCTACAACCTACACTCAATGATTAAAGAGGCTAAAAGATAATAGGAAATAACATGAGATGTAATTGACAAGAGTTGTCTAACTATAGAATATCACATTGCATTTCGTGCCACAGCCGAGGTGATGTAATAAAAAATAGGATCCTTATTCTCACAAACATTATGAATGCTTAGTTGTACATTTAGAGGGTTGTATGACTTAGATAAAATAGTGGGAGCCACCTATGAATAAAGACCCGATTCAAATGGTGTTAAAATAATAAAACTAGATACTTACTTAATAGTTATGAGTATTCACTTATAGAATTATGTATATATATATTATAACTTCTATACTACCGTATATATTAGGATAATAACACATTGACTTATCCCAAGTATACCGATAAACTTTGAAGTTTAAGAAGCATTCTCAAGAATGAGAATTTAGACTAAATGCTTAAACTCCTTAATACAAAGTGTCTCATTTATCATGCACATGGAGATGTGTATAAGACTAGGTACAGTAGGTTTAATAATGCGAATATTGCATAGCAAACCAAGTTGATGTCGATAAGGTTATAAATGTGTGAATATTATAATCACAAGGACATTCGGGGCTACTTTGTTGTTTCTCTAAGAGTTATAGAAAATGAAAATAGAACAGTTCGATATAAGATAAGCTATTCCATAATAGTTATTCTGAGGGATGATCTATGACAATCATAGACTCAAGGAAAATCAATTTGATTGATTGTCTAAAGTAGGTTGATTTTGTCAAAGATATAAGCTAAGTCAAGATATGATCTTAAAATATCTTGGATAGGAACTCGCAAGCTTGTTTTGAACTCTCACATGAAAGGTTTGGAAATATGATTGTTTGAAATCCACTTCATGTTTAAGATTATTGAGACGTATATTCTTCTCAAAGAACTATATTCTTTAAGGTGGTAATGGTCCTGAAATCAAGTAGTAGTTGATGAACCATACTGTGACGGCCTTAACCCCGGGGTCAAGAGCTAACGTCACTAAATATAACAAACCACAAATATAAACTATGAGATTATTAATATTACACTAACACGACCCCAGAACCAAGATCCGTTCCAGGTTCAAGTATGATTTAAGCTACTCACTATTACACAACCATTTATTAAAAAGTCTGACACACTAACTTATTCAGCAACTCATCAGACTGTATATGGTCTGATACAAACTACCTTAGAGGAGCCGGGACCGGAAGAGGCTGAAACTCTGTTCTGACCGGGTCTGATAGGTCTTCTAGGCATCTGTGATATATATAACAGGTTACAAGGGTGAGCATATAATCGCTCAGAAGTACCAACATATGAATAACAGAGTAAAAACAGTTAATGTAAACAGTTATAGGAACAGATGTTACGACCGGCTTAATTCTGATCGGGTAAGGCTTACCGTTCTTTATGCAAAGTGCTCCATTCATTCCATTTATTCTTTAATTGAGTATTTTATAATTGTAATGGAGTCATTTATAAAAATTATATGGATATGTGCTTGTGTGATTGTATTGGTGCATAATAATTGTGTTAATTATTTAAAAAAAAATAAGCAAGGAATGTATTATTTGTTCTTTTATGTGATTATTAGAGTGTATTTCTTATTTTGAGAAAAATCATTTTTAAAATATTTTTATCAATAAAATTTCAAAGGTGATCTTATAAAATTCCTAAAATTCTAAGCTATTTTATGATAGCACTCTTGTAATTTATGGATTTATATTTTTATTTATAAAATTTATTCTTTGTAACTAATTTGATTATTAATTAGCAAATTACCTCATTACCCATGCATGCATTCTACCCCCAATTCAAATCCAAGGGCACAATGGGAATTTCTAACCCCACTAACTACTCTAATCTAGCCAAATTACCAAGATAACCTTGCATGCAAACTTTGCTTTCAAAAAAGAGGGAGAATTTGGTAAATGCATAACCCACTCATATTTTGCATTTGGGTAAAGATAGAATATAATTATCGAACCCAAAACCACACTCCAACACACCATACTTCACTCCACTCATTTTTTTCTCTCTTCCCCCCTCCTCCTTCACCCTCTCGGCCGAAGCCCCCCTTCCCCATTCCTTTCCATTTTTCATTCAATCTCCCACCTTTTTTTAGTGTAATTCCACTACCTATATCTATTTTATACATTTCCCAAAGATTCTTATGTTTAAAAGTTGATGATTCATGGTTTCTTATGATGTTTTTGTTTAAACTCGAAGAGAAAATCCTTGATTCTTGTGAATCCAAGGCTTCTCCATGAGATACATTACTTATGTGCTAGTAACGTATGTTTTTGCTAAAGAAACTTGATAAAAACTCTTTACATGTTAGTGATCATTCTTGTTATAGCTATTTATAGCCTTGTATGTTAGTTTTATAATGAGCTTTGATGAAAAACTATGATATTTTACAAGTTCATTCGAAAGCATGCATGTTTTGTTTAAATCCTTGAATTTTGAATTTGTTGTGCATATTAGGAGTTGTTATCATGTTGTTTTGCTAAAATCAGTTAAGATATGATAGTATGCATGGTTATTATTTTTGGTTAAGTGTTAAAAGTCGAATTTATAAGGAGCAATCTCCCTTGTTTAGTCGAAATCTTGTTGATTGTTAAACTTACAATATTTTTGGTAACTTACTTGCATGAAGGTGCACTAGGGTATGAATGATCTTCACATTTGTTGAGGCATTATTTAAGAGTATTAGGGTAGTAGGGTTGCTTGGTTAAAGGTTGATCTCTTGGTTTTAAAGTGGGAGTTAAGGTGGAAAGGTTGAGAGTAGGACACTTTGATTTTTCCGGATTTGCACACTACTTGTTTGTGAATTTTGAATGGGCATTTCTTAGGCCTTGGTAGGCCCGAGCTGCAGAGAGTTGGGACTTGAAATATATTTGAGTCCAGGGGAAATATATTTAATAAAACCTACCATTTAGTGAGGTGCACAAGTAGAAATACTAAATCTTCCAAAACAGGGGACAATTTAGATTGGGCATTGTTTTGAGGTCATAAAGTGGTTTTATGTGTAGGACCTCATTAGTCCTTGATTATTACTTATATTAGAAAGTCTAGGGAAGGTTTTCATGTTGTAGTATGTTGGTTTAGAGTTAAAATCAATGGTTAAAAGTGAGTAAAAAACAGGGCAGTTTTTAAGACACAAAGCAGATTTGAGTCAACTTTGAGGGTAGGCCCGGGGAGGCCTAGGTTAGACCTTGGTTTCATTCCAAGTGCATAAGTTAGATTTCGGTCTTCAAAATCCAGTGGGTTAGTTTTAGGAGTAAGGCCTAGAGTAGAAGAGTGTCAAAGATCCTAAGTCGCCCAAGGTGTCGCCAAGAGAGTGCAAGTGAGAACACTTCGACTTAACACTTTATTTTGTGAACCCTATGAGTGAGGCTTAAGTAAGCCTTAGTGTTTCAAATTAGATAAAGGTCAGTAGGGTTTAAGTCCATAGGTATGGTCAAGAGAAATGAGATCACCAAGTTTAGGCACTTCGAGTTTCGAGATTAGTAAAGTTTCACTATGATAGTCAACTTGTGGAGATTAGTTGAGTGAGTTCATTCAATACCCAATGATGCACCAAGTCTAAATAATATATTGCATGTAATTATCTGTGCTTATGTGCTCCAAGGTGTTATAGTGCTATATATATAGTAATATGTGTTGACTAGAGGTCTTATGCAAAGCAAGACGCTAAATGCTACTTGGAGTCAAATTGTGCATTAGCACTAGAATTGATTGTTCTTATAAGAGACTTTTATAATGAGAGTTATTATTATTGTGCAGGATCAAGTGAAGATAGAAAGCTTGCCGTCAAGGTCGAGTGGTGCTCCTGGTTGCTCCTAAGCCAAGTCAAGTTTCAGATAAAGCCTTCTTTAAGGCAAGTGCACCTCCCCTTCATAACTAATTTTATGCAAGTGTCCCTACCCTCACTTATCGTTCAAGTGATGTTTTCTTTAAACTATATTATGCAAGTATCCTTAAACCCTCTTATGATATGTTGCAAGTTTATTCTGAACTTTTTTTAAGATATATTGCAAGTATTTCTCCCTTGTCAATTCTATTTTTATGCAAGTACCTTGATACAAATGTATTGCCATGCCTATGATTATCGCAATTTTTCCAAGTTCATTTATGCTCTAATCAATATCATTCGCTTATATACGTCTCCCTAGTATCAGTTTTATAAAAGATAATTACTTTTCAAACAAAAAATGTTTTCTTGTGATTAATGGATTGGACTAAGATGCAAGTCCTTTTCACACTTATTATTTTAGGCTTAAAAGTTGCCTAGGGATCCAAAATAAAATTTGTTAGAATCCAACGAGGTTCGGGATTACTTCGCGGCTGACCACCGGCTGTAATCCGTAGCGTCATAAAATGATTTTGAGAAACGATGTGATTTTGACTTGAATAATGATGCCATCCACCCTAATTTTGAATTATGAATTGATATGTTGTTAATTTCTGTCTTATGTTTTATATTGATGAGCGTTTGGCTCACTTCTTGCTATTTATTCATGTTATTTCAGCTAACAAGTATGGTTAGATTCAAGCAGACTACTCGTAAGTCTATCGGTGGAGATGTTGAGGCTTCTGTGAGAGTTCAAGTAGTATAGTTAGCATCTGTGGGAGGACCAGTAATAGTTGTAGTGCTGGACTGTTCAAACACTGAACCTTTGCGATCTTGGATTTTGTTGTTAACAGCCATTTATAATGACTTTATATTTATCAGTTGTATTCTTTTAGTTTTATTTTGGGGTTGTGACAGGTCTTGGTATCAGAGCTAAGGTTTAGAGTCCCTGAACAGTCCACATAGGTTATAGGATATATATATATATAGGAAATACGATAGTGTAAGTAGATATTATTCGTAAGTTGCTAATATTTTCCTTCGTATATATTATTTCTCAACAAAGGATGCATTCTTCCTCGTCCTCGGTGCCATCGACACTATTTCTTTTTCCGTGTACGCGGACTTGAGACTTCAGTTCGATAGGCTCCAAGGGAAGTACGACCGACTTATGGAGCGACTGGATATAGCTTTTCAGGATGATACTCGGCTTAAGGAGGAACCTAAGGCACAGTTGATTGCGAGACTTGAGTCCTTGACGCAGTTCGTTAACACTAAGCTCGGGGAGATGCCAGCACACCGTGACCGCAGCAGCCAGTACACCATCCAGATGGTAGCAGATGAACTTTAGGGCATTGTGAAGGCACTTCAGGGAGAGCAGTGGGAAGAGGTTCCGATAGCTCGAGATGATAACGAGGAGACTTAGGAAGATGACCGTTAGGCCGAATTAAGAACCAAATTTCTTATTTCCTTTCCAGTTGGCTATCCTTTATGTTGTTGTATCTCTTGAACTATGTAGTTTCCTTATTTCCTTTCGGAACTATGATGTTGTTGACCTTTAAATATGAACTTATTTGGTTGCATTGTAAGATAAACTTTGTTTTAAGGATTAATGCACTACCATTTCGTTTCAGTTTCGCTTTCGATTCTGTATCTAGAATTGTATATCGCCTTTATTTCTAATAATCAAAATTTGAATGCATGTGATTCCCTTAACTTTGTAACACCTTGACTTTGAAATAACTACAATATTCATAATTGTTTTGTTAAACCTTTTATTTCAGAATCATGCCACCTAAAATGACAAAGCAAACCAGTACATCTTCTGCAACCGACCCCAATATCCTTCGTGTCACGCCCCCAAATCCGAGGTCAGAGGATTTGGTCGTCATTATGAAATCTCAATCCAAATTAACCTGTTTAATCAATAAATATATGCCAGCAACTGAAATATAGCATTTGTGACCCCAAATTACACCAGGATCTTTTAAGGTTACAGTTCTAAAAACAAGATACCTAAATTCCACCAATAAATTTCTTACTTTCTTTTAAAACTCTTTTTAATAATTTACAACTCAAAACTAAACCTGCTAGTATAACTTCGAAAAGAAGTATACTAGGGCCAACTGTAAAATAACACAATTATAATATAATAGAATATAAACAACTTTACATAACAAAACTTACACTAGTCCGCAAACCTTGGACCAACCACCTTCCAAAAGCTTCTTTACTTCCTCGAATTACGCGGCTAAACAGCGCAAGTTAATCCTCACTAGAGGTTAAATTTGAAAACAGGAAAGTATGAGCGAAAGAAATGCTCCGCAAGATCATTATAGAAAATATAAGGTCATTTTAATATAAACTGACATCTGCAATAATACAGATCATTTTAAAATCATAATTGCTGAAACAGAAAATCTATTGAAGAATCGGATAATTGTTTCTCACTGTATTCAGAACTCTTTTTGATATTTTTGAGCGAAATGCTTCAGAAATACTTTTAATCTTGACGAGAATAAAACTCGTAAAACCCTTTTTAAGGAAATATCGTAAACAACAATAACTAGAAGCAATGATTATGGATTGAATCATAAAATTTATTCAAAACTGAACTCTTGATATTAATACTCATTTTGTTGTCATATCAAATTAGATATCAATACGAACTTTGATGCTCATAACATCCCATACTGAAGGCAACATCAATCATCTATACTAATACAACCTTTGATATTTAACAACAAAGTAAGTATCAGCATAAATCAGAAACTGAATCAAAACTGCATTTCACCATTAGTCCAAAACAGAAATAGTTGATAATTTATTTATTCTATGATTATCAAAAACAATATAATAATTTAGATTGGGATCATTCACCGACGGACGTACTATCACATGCTGATCAGCCCGTGTGATAGAACAAGGTCTTGATTCATAGAAACATGTCCCCAAAACATGAGTACTCAAACAAAAGGCAATATATCTGCCTGTGGAATAAATTGTGTCATAATATTTCATATGACACTTCGAAATAGCCCTCCGCTGGACCGTCCGCCCCGGTCACTTATGTATTGATCCAATCTTAAAACCTTTTATTGAAAAGGGGTCATAATAATTAATACCCAAAATAATTTTATTCCCCCATTTACATGGGTAGGAATATTCGCAACCAAATCATCTTTCTCAAAATCCAAAACATTTATAAATCCAGTAATTTGATGATTAAAAACATTTAACTATTCTGAACATAGAATAGTAGAGAGTTCTTGCATAATAAGTGTTGAATTCAGTGATATGTAAAACATTTATCTATTCTAAACTGAGAATGAGAATAGGGAAAGCAATACTTGCATGATAAGATTCAAAATAAATATCACTTGAACAATAAGTGATGATAGGGGTACTTGCCTTTGGGTTTTTAGCAGTTAGTCACACTCGTAGAAACGCAATTATCTCAGTCTGGCATCTCAAGGCCTCACCGTCCTTTATTTCCCTCAATCTCTGATCTGTTGCTCATGCAGTTCTGCAACCCAATATTCCCTACTTATTCAACTCTAGTATTCATCCATTCCACCTGGTCCTGATCGTCTTGAAAGACTCGTATCTATAATTAAAAAATAATATTTTAATCGTCTAAACGATAATTACTCGACGAACTGCGCGTCAAAATCCTATCGTCTACCCATGCGATAGCCCACACATAAAGAAGATAGTCAAATATAAGACTCTTGACCCACGTACACATGTATTTCACATAACACATAAGTGTATAAGCTAAGTAGCATATAATTCATATCATATATGACTCAGTTTGTCAAAAGGTCCGACTCAGTACGTTTAAAACTAAAATCGGGTCAATAACAGTATTTATCGATCAGATACCGACTCAGAATGACTCACAAATCAAACGATCTTGTAATAAAAAAGAAATTAGGTCTCAAAAGTATTTTTATTGAAAGCGTAATATTTTTTCTGAGTCTATACGCGTTCGTTTGGTATTAAACGGACGAACAATTTATTTATTACGAATAATATAAGAATTAAATGGGAATTAATTAATTAATAATAACGTTAATTGATTTATAAATACCGAAATATAATTTTTAAAAGCTTAAAAACAATTTTTAAGAATTATTTGAATCAATTATAAATAATTTACATTTTATTTAACTATTTATAAAAAAATTAATTGATTAAATAAATTAATCAATTAATTAAATCCATAAATAATTACCTAAAATAAATTACAAATAATTAAAACAAATCTGGATTTTTGAAAATAATAAAATAAAATAATTTTTGGAATTTAAAATAATTCAGTTAATTATTAAATAATTAACCAAATTAATTTTTAAAATTAAAAATGATTTTTGGAAATTAAAACTGAATTTTTGAATTAACAATATAAAGAAAACCATAGAAACATTTTCAGAATAAAAATTTTGGGGTTTGAAGGATCAAACTCGGGTCAAACTTAAAACAAAAACGGGTCGCTCAAAAACAGTTCAAGAACCGTCGGAAAATCTGTAGTTTCCGGATAGCTGTAGAAAATCCGGCAGCCCCTCCGGCCACCTCCGAACGACCCCAAAAACACTTCGTTACATCTGTTTTTCAGTCACGGTGGAATCAATAACAACCCAACATCTCAATTATCCCCTAAACAACAACAAACAACTCGGAATTCAAAGATTCCGACCAGAACCTCCATAAAATCCCACGAGGTCGAGTTCTTTCTGGCCAAAACACGATCATAGCCATTCCTTAATCAAAATTAACGTTCTAAACACGAAAATGAAGACAGTGATACCCACAATCGATTCAAATCATCGAAACCATCAACCAAACCAAGATCGATCCCGAAAATAGAAAAAAATAAAAATTTAAAAACTAAAACTATACTGACTCGATTTTATACTGAAATCAATCAACTAAAAACATAAATTGCTTCTAATTAACATGGTAAACGTGTTTAACACATCAGAATCAATCAAAATATCCTTAAAATCAAACACCCAATTTGATTCAAGAAGAACGAAAAACGAAATCACAGCATATCCAACCTTAAATCGTGATTCTAGTACCAAAAGATCGGCCTCTTCAAGGGCTTCAAATTGGTTATTCAAGCTTCAAGAATGGATCAATAGAACTTTCAAAATTAGTGGATTTGTATCAAGAACAAAATCATACCCCCACTTATGTTCTTGACTTTTGTTTATTTTTTTATTTTAATGAAAATAAAAATGAAATAATAAGAATTAATGGGCTATTTATATTTTCTGAAAAATAAATACCCAAAAATCAATTTAGGGTGTTCTTATCCCCTAATTAAAATAATTAGGCCCAAAAATAATAATTACGGGGAATAATTTTAAAAGCGATAAAATATAAAATTTGTGTCGAAATTCCCCAAAATTTGCGAATAACACAAAAATGCAAAAATAATGGGTATTTGAAATACGAATGGTTCTATAAAAATAAAAACATGAATTTTGTGGGCTTTAACGTCCCGGTGGGGTCTCGGTCCGTTGATTTTTGAAAAACAGAAATGATTCCTAAATTAATAGAAAACCCTGAAAACACATAAAATACATTCAAACTCACATAAAACGAAATAAAACGAGTATCTCGATAAAGACGCAAATAAATACGAGTCCCGATTGCAGATTAATTCATATAAATACATCTTAAACACGTAATGAATATCCCATTGGATCATATCGGATCCGAAAATAGATTACTTAGCCGCTAAGTAACTATAAAAATGATACAATTTAATATCAGATTTGGATAATTGTCAAAACCGAGCTTCTTATAAAATGCCCTATGAGAAAATAATGTAAAAATATCTCGTCTCTCGAGAATATGGGTTTTATTGATCTACCGAAATGATTATCGTATCGAAAATTTTGCGCCGAGACGCGTACGGGTCAAACCGTAATCCAGATCGAAAAAGTCAAAACACGAAAAATATTTGGAATTACCAAATTAGGTTAGGAAGGAGTTTTCGGAAGAGTTTCGGGTTGTAAAAATGTAAAACGGTTGAAGTTGGACGATTCCCGACTTTATAAAATAGTTTTGCAATTACTCAGAAAATAATTAATACATCCATAAATCATTATAAAATCATATAATAGTGCAAAAATTACCGAAAAAATATCACTATTATCTAGATTTTATTCTGAACAGATAAAAATTAAAATACTCAAAGAATATCACATATAAACATCCAAAACATCAACTTCAATTACCAGATAATTCACTAAAATTCACATAAAAATCACATAAACAATTCCAAATAATAACAATAATAATATCTGAAAGTATGGGATATTACAATCTACCCCCCCCCATAAGGATTCCGTCCTCGGAATCAGCAGAAGAAAGCATTAAGGGTCTTGTTACCAACTTCCCAATCTTGTATATGTAACTTTTCTCAAAATTTCCAATAAGACTGTAATTCCTTATACCACACAGTTACCATGGGAGCTTCACTCTGTAACATTATTCCATCCACATCCTCTGACCAATTTCTTAATAGAATCACTTTTACTGATTGCGAGAAAGAAGAATAAAGAGAAAGATAGAGAGAAAGAAAAAGAAAGAGAGATAGAGAGATAAACAGAGAGAATAAAGAAACAGACTGACTTCGTAATATGCCATTGATATTTTAATCGCATTGCAGTCCACTGCCGTAATTGGTAATCCCATTATATAGCCTTACTTTGACTTGAACAAGATAACTCAGCCCAACTTGATTGGCATACCTTTGAATATTTAAGAAAATAAAATCATGAAATTCCAAAGAGAAATGAGTTTCATGTCATAATGGGACCAAAATCAGAATTTGTGAAAAAGTATCGTTGAAATAAGAGAATAATTGAGAGATCAATGTGATCAAATAAACTTGGTGTTGCGTGCCCAAATTAAGACACTACTAAAGGTTGTTAACCTTCTTATAGTCACAACACAGACAAGTGATGGCGTCCCATCCAACTCCTATCACACAAACATGTATACCTTATGTCCTCTATAGTTAGGGTTGTTCATCTCAGTGAGAATAAAAGAATATGAAATGAATTCAACATCAAATGAATAAATCTGAAAAGATTTCAAAGCTGATATTTCTGAAGAAAATGAAATTCAGAGAACAAAATTCTGGCACAAAATGATTAAACGAGTGTTAGGGAATATATCCTCTAACTGATACCTCTTTTTGAGAGAAGTTAAAAGAAGTTATAGAAAGAGAAGGTATTGCCAAAGTCTTAATACTTATCTTCTATTTGAGCTCTTCTGTTGACTCGTTATCCGATTCTTGACAGTTCTTCAGGTTCTAAGGATATCGATAATCTTCATCGTCGTCGAATTATAGTAGCTTCGAAAGATTTCGCAATAAAAGTCTGCAACTTCTAGGAGTTTTATCCAGCTCAACACAACCATCTCAAACGAATGCGCCTATCTTAGCTTACTCGTTGGTACTATATCCAATAGTCCAACAGGAACTCGATATGAGCTCAAGCATCCTCACATACCTATACACACTCCTACACACTCTCGTTTCTAGTTTACTATAACCTTGGCTCTGATACCAATCTGCCACGCCCCCAAATCCGGCGACAGAGGATTTGGTCATCAATATGAAATCTCAATCCAAAATAACATGTTTAATCAATAAATAAATGTCAGCAACTGAAATATAGCATCTGTGACCCCAAACTACACCAGGATCTTTTAAGGTTACAGTTCTAGAAACAAGATACCTAAATTCCACCAATAAATTTCTCACTTTCTTTTAAAATTCTTTTCAATAATTTATAACTCAAAACTAAATCCGCTAGTATAACTTCGAAAAGAAGTATACTAGGGCCAACTATAAAATAGTATAATTATAATATAATATAATATAAAAAACTTTACATAACAAAACTTACACTAGTTCGCAAACCCTGGACCAACCACCTTCCAAAATCTTCTTCTTTGCTTCCTCGAATTACGCGGCTAAACAGCGCAAGTTAATCCTCACTGGAGGTTAAATTTGAAAACAGGAAAGTATGAGCGAAAGAAATGCTCAGCAAGATCATTATAGCAAATAAAGGGTCCTTTTGATAGAAAACCGACATCTACAATAGCGCAGATCATTTTAAAATCATAATTGTTGAAACAAAAAAATTATTGAAGAATCGAATAATTGTTTCTCACTGTATTCAAAACTCTTTTTGATATTTTCGAGAGAAATGCTTCAGCAATACTTTTAATCTTGACGAGAATAAAACTCGTAAAACACTTTTTACGGAAATATCGTAAACAACAATAACAAGAAGCAATGATTATGGATTGAATCATAAACTTTATTCAAAACTGAACTCCTGATATTAATACTCATTTTGTTGTCATATCAAATTAGATATGAATACGAACTTTGATGCTCACAACATCCCATACTGAAGTCAACATCAATCATCTATACTAACTTTGATATTTAACAACAAAGTAAATATCAGCATAAATCAAAAACTGAATCAAAACTGCATTTCACCATTAGTCCAAAACAGAAATAGTTGATAAATCATTTATTCTATGATTATCAAAAACAATATAATAATTTAGATTGAAATCATTCACCGACGGACGTACTATCACATGCTGATCAGCCCGTGTGATAGCACAAGGTCATGATTCATAGAAACATGTCCCCAACACACGAGTACTCAAACAAAAAGGCAATATATGTGCCTGTGGCACAAATTGTATCATAATATTTCATATGACACTTAGAAATAGCCCTCCGCTGGACCGTCCGCCCCGGTCACTTACGCATTGATCCAATCTTAAAACCTTTTATTGAAAAGGGGTCATAATAATTGACACCCAAAATAATTTTATTCCCCCATTTACTTGGGTAGGAATATTCGCAACAAAATCATCTTTCTAAAAATTCAAAATATTTATAAATCCAGTAATTTGATGAGCAAAAACATTTAACTATTCTGAACATAGAATAGCAGAGAGTTCTTGCATAATAAGCATTGAATTCAGGGATATGTAAAACATTTATCTATTCTGAACTGAGAATAGGGAAAGCAATACTTGCATGATAAGATTCAAAATAAATATCACTTGAATAATAAGTGATGATAGGGGTACTTGCCTTTGTGTTTTTAGCATTTAGTTACACTCGTAGAAACACAATTATCTCAGTCTGGCATCTCAAGGCCTCACCATCCTTTATTTCGCTAAATCTCTGATCTGTTGCTCATGTAGTGCTGCAATCCAATATTCCCTACTTGTTCAACTCTAGTCTTCATCCATTCCATCTGGTCCTGATCGTCTTGAAAGACTCGTATCTATAATTAGAAAATAATATTTTAATTGTCTAAACGATAATTACTCGACGAACTGTGCGTCAAAATCCTATCGTCTACCCATACGATAGCCCCCACATAAAGAAGACAGTCAAATACAAGACTCTTGACCCACGTACACACGTATTTCACATAACACATAATCATATAAGCCATGTATCACATAATTCATATCACATATTACTCAGTTCGTCAAAAGGTTCGACTCAGTATGTTTAAAACTAAAATCGGGTCAATAACAGTATTCATCGATCAGATACTGACTCAGAATGACTCGCAAATCAAACGAGCTTTCAATATAAAAGAAATTAGGTCTCAGAAGTATTTTTATTGAAAGCGTAATGTTTTTCTGAATCTGTACGCGTTTGTTTCATATTAAACGGATGAACGGTTTATTTATTACGAATAATATAAGAATTAAATGGGAATAAATCAATAAAATAACGTTAATTGATTTATAAATACCAAAATATAATTTTTAACTTTAGTTTTAAAAAGAGGTACTATGATAATGATACTGCACTCTATGTTAAAATAAGATAAACATATAAATAATGGGAAACTACATAGAAATATTTTAGTAATAAGGAGACCAATTTTCATTTGAATGTCGTATAACAAAAAAAAACCTGAATTTAAGCTACAAATTAATACATAATTTACTCTGTTACCTTCCGGCCAAGTGACACTTAAATTTTGAAGTTGTTATACCATTTCCTAAGAAAATTAACTTCGTACAACTGAAACATGTAAGTGAAATCAACACATACCCCAATTTCTAAAACTAAAATGTAGCCTTACTTTTCAATATCAACAACAACACATTAAAAGAAGAACACATGGAAAAACCCCTAAGTTGAAGCCCTAATTATAAATAATTTACATTTTATTCAACTATTTATAAATAAAATTAATTGATTAAATGAATTAATCAATTATTTAAATCCATAAATAATTACCTAAAATAAATTACAAATAATTAAAATAAATTTGGATTTTTGAAAATAATAAAATAAAATATGTTAGATATATTTGAGATGTCATGTCTAATCTATTGTGTTTAGTTTCAGAACTTAATATCAGGACTTACTCGAAATCAGAACTTACTGAAGTCGGAACTTATATCAGAATTTAAGGCCGTTAGGATTTATATCAGGACTTAAGTGCGGATACTTCAGATAAGGAAAGCAGTTGATTTACAGGAAATGATCGTGACTAAAATAATAGAAGATATGCATGAAGAGTTGGACAACTAGAAGACTTGTAGAAGATAATATCTGATTGATATATTTTAGGAGACAGAATTATATTCCATATCAATTAGAAGATATCTTGTAACTGTGTACTATATAAACACAACTTAGGGTTTACACTATAAGTGTTATTATTCATGAGAAAGATTATACATTGTAACCTAGCAGCTCTTTGTGATATTGTTCATCACTGAGAGAGAACAACTGTTATATTGTAACAGAGTTTATTATATTGAATATACTTGATTATTGTTATATACTTGTATTGATAGATCGATTTGATTGTATAAACACTATATTCAACCCCCTTCTATAGTGTTGTGTGACCTAACAAGTGGTATCAGAGCCTCTCTGTACAAACAGTGAGATCCAGTTTACAATCATGTCTGAAGAAACACAAACCCCACCTAAGCCCACCAAAACTCAAGATACTCAAAATAATCAAACTCACAGTCGATATGAGAGTATTAGGGTTCCCATACTGAGAGCATCTGAGTATCCTATATGGAAGGTAAAGATGGCTATGTTTCTGGAAGCCACAGATCCATAATACCTTGATAGAATCAATGATGGACCATATAAGCCTACCAAGCTTTCTGTTGCAGTTGTTGATCAACCAGCAAAGATGATACCAAAGGAGAAAAGTGAGTACACAACTGAAGACATCTCATCTATTGCCAAGGATGCAAGGGTAAGGCATCTGCTTCATAGTGTAATTGACAATGTCATGTCAAACAGGGTAATTGGATGCAAGACTGCGAAGGAGATATGGGATGCTTTAGAGACAAGATGCCAGGGAACCGATGCAATCAAAAAGAACATGAAGACTATACTCACTCAAGAGTATGAGCACTTTGACTCAAAAGCTGATGAGTCATTAACTGATTTATATGAAAGGTTTGCCAAACTCTTGAATGATCTGTCACTGGTGGACAAGGAATATGATCTTGAAGATTCAAATCTAAAGTTCCTTTTAGCTTTTCCTGAAAATTGGGATTTGAAGTCTACTACCATAAGAGACAACTATGACCTTGCTGAAACTACTCTTGATGAAATTTATGGTATGCTCACGACTCATGAACTCGAGATGGATCAAAGGAGCAAAAGGCATGGAAGAAAGTCAAAAATAGTTACTCTTAAAGTTGAGGAGGAAGCTCCTAAAGTGGTTGTCTCAAAGAGGGGCAAAGGAAAGGCTCTCAACATACAGTCTGATTCAGAGTCATCATATTGTGATGATGATGATTCAGAATCTAAAAATTTATCTGAAGTTGATGTTGATGCAGAGATGATGCAACTGTGTGCTCTTATGGTGAAGGGTATCACAAAGATAGCCTACAAGAAATTCAGAAAGGGCAAGAAGTTTTCCAGGAAAGGTGGAAGTTCTGAAAAGAAAGGGTTCAGAAAGTCTGAAGGCAAAGGAGGAAAGTCTGACAGAGAAGATGAGGTGAACTATGCCTTGATGGCAAATGCTGATAGCAGTACTGATGCTGCTGAATTAAAGGTACCTCAATCAACTCTTGCTTTTCATACTGATGATATTTCTGAGCTAAGATTATATCTGAAAACCAAGTTCATTAGTTTTAGAGATCAGACTTTAACAAATGAAAGATTAACATCTGAAAGTCTTGCTCTTAGAAATAGAAATGACTATTTAGAAAAAGAGTTAGTTATGTTCCATCAAACTCAGTAAGAAAGAGACGAGGCTTTGTATGTTATAGATGAAGTGCTAAAATTGAATAAATCTCTTAAATATGAAATGGAAAAGGAAAAGGAGATAATCAAAACTTGGACTAACTCTGAAAGAACAACTCAGAAAATCTTAGAAAATGGAAATTGGAAAGAAGGTCTAGGTTACCTAGATGATAAGGAAGAAAATGAAACTGTGTCATTTAAACCAAACTTTACTAAGAAAGTTGAAAATCCTAAAGTTAATCCTGTTAAATTTGTACCAAAAACTGATATGTTTGATTCTGAAAAGATGAATGATTATAAAACAAAAGTCAAAGAAAAGTCAACTTCTGACAAATTGAAACAGGACAAACCAGCTTCAGTAAACATAAGTTTAATAACAAAGAAGCAGCTTAAGCATAAGCTGAAAGAGATTAGAAATGTAAAGAAGGTCAAGGAAGCTAGGAAAAATAGGAATGAAAAGGAAGGTGTGAATAAAAGTAATAATTATATGCCTTTTCCTAATGCTCCTAGAAAGAAATGCTATAACTGTGAAAACTCTAACCATCTTGCTTCGTTTTGCAGGAAAAATAAAGATATAAACTTTTTACCTCCTAGATCAGGAGTTAAGAGTCAGTTTGTTAGGTTTAAACCATAAAATCCTTGTTTTCATTGTGGTAGTTTATGGCATTCCATTTATACTTGTAAGGAATATCATAGTTTGTACTATGATTATTATCAAATAAAACCTTCTTTAAAGAAAGTTAGTGTAATTCCTTTTAGTGTAAATTCTGATGTAAAGTCTGATATAAAGTCTGATAAAAAGCATGTTAGCATAAACTTTGAAACTAAATCCGCTGCAAATGCTAACAAACTTAAAAAGACCAAAGGATCCAAGCAAGTCTGGGTCCTTAAAACTAACCAATAGTGGTCTTTGTGATTGCAGGACAACAGGAAAAAACATCCTAGTTCTGGACAGTGGATGTTCAGGACATATGACTGGAAATAAAGCCCTGCTATCAGACTTTATGGAGAAAGCTGGCCCAGGAGTTTCTTATGGAGATGGCAACATGGGAAAGACTCTGGGATATGGCAATATCAATATTGGGAATGTCATCATTGAATCAGTAGCTCTTGTCTCAGGACTTAAACACAATATGCTAAGTGTGAGTCAAATATATGACAGAGGTTATCATGTGGATTTCTTTGAAGAACACTGTGAAGTTGTAAGTAATTCTATAGGAAAAGTGGTTCTGAAAGGTTACAGACATGGTAACATATATGAAGCCAGACTTTCAACAAACTCCAATGGTTCTGCAATCTGTCTGTTAAGCAGAGCATCAATTGAAGAAAGCTGGAATTGGCACAAAAGACTCTCTCATTTAAATTTCAACAACATAAATGAGCTAGTAAAGAAAGATCTCGTGAGAGGACTGCCAAAATCAGTATTTGCTCCTGATGGCCTTTGTGATTTATGTCAAAAGGCAAAACAAAGAAAATCTTCATTCAAGAGCAAAACTGAATCCTCAATTCTTGATCCTTATCACTTACTGTATGTTGATCTATTTGGTCCAGTCAATGTCATGTCTATTATAAAGAAAAAATATGCTATGGTTATAGTGGATGAGTTCACAAGATACACTTGGGTATATTTCTTGCACAAGAGGAATGAAACTGCATCTACTCTAACTGATCATGTCAGACAGCTGGATAAGTTGGTCAAAGATTCTGTTAAAAAAATAAGAAGTGATAATGGCACTGAGTTCAAGAATTCAATCATGGAAGAGTTATGCAAAGAGCATGGAATAAAGCAGGAATTTTCTGCACCTGAAACTCCACAGCAGAATGGAGTTGTAGAAAGAAAGAACATGATGGAGTTGTAGAAAGAAAGAACATGACTCTTATTGAAGTTGCACGAATGATGCTTGATGAAGCAAAGCTACCAACCTACTTTTAGGCTGAAGCTGTGCAGACTGTTTGTTTTACACAGAATGTTACACTCATAAACAAGCATGGAAAAATACCATATGAGATGGTGAAGAAAAAGAAGCCAAATCTGAAATGCTTTCATGTCTTTGGATGCAAATGTTTTGTTCTTAAGACTCATTCTGAACAGCTGTAAAAATTTGATCTAAAACTGATGAAGGAATTTTTGTTGGATTACCACTATCCACAAAAGCCTTCAGAGTCTACAATTTAAGAACAAGGGTTGTCATGGAATCAATTAATGTATGTTTTGATGATAAAAATATTACTGGACTTAAAGATTTCAATTATCATGATCAGTTGAATTTGAAAATGAAGATTTAAATTCTGATTCTGTAAATTCTGATGACCTAAATCCTAATCATGTAAGTTCTGATGGGTTAAACTCTGATGTCATTGAAACTGTGGTAACTACTCCAAGGGAAAATGCACATGTTCAGGGGGAGCAAGATAATGAACCTACCATAACTTAATACTCTCAAGAAGCATCAGAACCTGTCAAAGGTTCTTCAAGTTCTTATTCATCAAGTTCTGATGAGCCAAATTCTGATAATTCTGGAAACTTTGATTCTTCAATTCTTGAAGGATCCAACTCAAATTCTGAAATTTCAGAGAGCATAACTTTAGGGGGAGCATCAGAAAATGCTGATGGAGACAGCATGGATCATGGGGGGAGGATTCAGTTCTAGAGATCAACTTCCATCTGCAAGGAAGTGGACCAAATCACACACACCTGACTTAATAATTGGAGATCCTGAAGCAGGTGTCAGAACTAGAATGACAACATCAAATGAATGTCTCTATCATTCCTTTCTATCTAGACTGAACCAAAGAAAGTGGAAGAATCTTTTCAAGATGCTGATTGGGTGCAAGCAATGCAGGAAGAGTTAAATGAATTTGAAAGAAATAAAGTCTGGACCCTAGTGCCAAGACCAAAGAACAGATCCATTGTTGGCACAAAATGGGTGTTCAGAAACAAAACTGACAGTGATGGCATAATTACAAGAAACAAAGCAAGGATGGTTTCTAAAGGTTACTCTCAACAGGAGGGTATTGACTATGATGAAACATTTGCTCACAAGAAGTTTAAATTCTTTCAAATTGGAAGAAGAGGTATATGTTGAACAACCTCCAGGCTTTGTAGATCCAAAATTTCCAAATCATGTCTACAGGCTTGACAAAGTACTTTATGGCCTTAAACAAGCTTCAAGAATGGTATGAGACTTTAGCTCAATTCCTTCTGGAAAGTAGATTTACCAGAGGCATAATTGATAAAACTCTGTTCTACCTCAACCATGGAAAGGACTTACTTTTGGTACAGATATATGTTGATGATATCATCTTTGGTTCTACAAATGCCAAACTCTGTGAAAGATTTGCAAAGCTAATGCAGTCAAGATATCAAATGAGTATGATGGGAGAACTTAGCTATTTTTCGGGATTTCAAGTCAAGCAAAATGAAGAAGGTACTTTCATAAATCAATCCAAGTACACCAGAAATTTACTCAAGAAATTTGGAATGCAAGACTGTTCAACTGCATCCACTCCCATGGCCACTGCAACCAAGTTAGATAAAGATATTGGAGCATCAGTAGATATTACTAACTACAGAGGTATGATTGGCTCTTTACTCTATCTAACTGCAAGTAGACCTGATATCATGTATGCTACCTATCTTTGTGCAAGATTTCAGGTTGATCCAAGAGAACCTCATCTAATAGATGTGAAAAGAATTTTCAAGTACCTCAAGGGTACAGCTGATCTAGGATTGTGGTATCCTAGGGAATCAGATTTTAAGCTAATAGGTTACTCAGATGCAGATTTTACAGGATGCAAAATAGATAGGAAAAGCACTAGTGGAAGTTGCCAATTTCTTGGAGGCAGATTAGTTTCTTGGTTTAGCAAGAAACATAAGTCAATTTCCACATCAACCGCAGAAGCATAATATATTGCTGCAGGAAGCTGTTGTGCACAGATTCTTTGGATGAAGAATCAGTTACTGGATATGGGTTAGAATTTTCTAATATACCCATTTACTGTGATAATCAAAGTGCTATTGCTATGACAGGAAATTCAGTTTAACACTCAATGACAAAGCACATCAGCATTAGGTACCATTTCATAAGGGAACATGTAATGGAAGGTACAGTGCAATTGCATTTTGTCCCAACAGATCAACAACTAGTAGATATCTTCATAAAACCACTATGTGAAGCTACCTTTACAAGACTGGTAATGAACTTGGAATGGTTTCAGGTTCTTTCTCAAAATCTGTTTAGTTTTTGTTCTCATTCATCAGACTTTATGATTAGTGTTTAAAGATTGTCTTATCTCCATGTAATCTGTGCTCAAATTGTAATATATTAAATACTGATTGTTATCTGATGTGATTTTATAACTCTGATAGTGTTTTGAATGTTTTGTGACTATTCAATCCAATGAGGATTATTTGTTAGATGATGACTTAGTAGACTTTAACAAACTGTGTATCCCATGTTTGAATTAGTTATTTATGTGGAAATCCATAACACAAGCAAACTCTGATTTTGATCTTAGTCAAATTTACTTTGTGTATCTTATTACTAAGTCACAAACTAGATTATTGCTTCTCATCTGTCAAATTCTGATGTCAGTGAATCTTAAGGATGAACTACATGCTTGATAAGCCTCACTTATCTGAAGAAAGCAAAAGAAAAGAAAAATTGAAGTCAGGTACTCCTTTGAGATATAGAGTAAATATGTGAAAGGGATGCCCCAAGTGCATTGCTGGTATTAAGTTATATGCATTAGAAAAGCAAATATATTTTTCTTGGTGACTTTTCACATTCTCTGATTACTGGAGAAATACTCTGATAATAACATAAATTCTGATAGCAGTTGTGACTCATTTACACTGAGAAGCCACTGTAAAAAGAATGTCAAAAGATGCATAAAATTAGCACAAACTGTTGAGGTGGACTCTTGCATAAATTTATTTTATAGTAGACTTCTAAATTAATGACAGTTTTAAGCACTTTTCTTAGTTATGCCTTATTTCTAAGATATACTGAAGTTTATCATATTTTAATCTTTATCTGATCATTTGCAAATGCACACACTCTCACTTCATATGAATGATGAAAATTACTGTGGTGATTAAGTTGTTTTTGACAAACAGTTAAGTATTATTTGCATAAATTCTGAGGACAAGTTCTGATGAAAGTTCTGATGACTAAACTTTGAAGAAACCAGTCAGTATTTGTGTGAAGAATCACAGATACAGTCATTCACTTTTTGAGTACAGAAGCCATGTTCTAATGACCGTTAAATTCTGATAATAGTCAAGTTCTGATGCAAATCCTGATGGAAACTCTGATGCTTGCGTGACATTATTTAATTACTTGGCTTATTTTTAGTATTTACTGTAACGGTTATATTTTGTCAGAAAATAATTAAGTGAGATAAAAACAGTGATAATCATTTGGTTTATGGGTTGCGTGTTTGTTTTGGTAACAACATGTGAGCAATAATTAATGCACGTTTACCGTGCCCAGTCATTACTTTTTTGACTGTTTCCATGCTGCCAGGTGTAAAAGGTATATTTCGCTTCACAAAATTAGCCGTTGTCACGTGGGGTGTATAAATAAGAGAGTTAAAAGATTTTACAATCTTTTACCTACTATTTTTATTCTCTCTCACTCTCTAATATTCTCTGAAGCATTTTCTTACAGGCATTTTATCAAACACCTTTCGTACACACAACTTTCACTTAATTTCTTACAGAAATGGCACCCAATGACATCATCTTTAATGGAGCAAAGTTTGTCCCCAACAACTACATGGCTATTCTTAGCAAGGATGATGCTCCATCAGATCTTCATTTTATTCAAGACTTTCTGGCTCGAAGTGAGATTGGGTATGCTCTGACCCAACCACAATTACTCTCCGGAACTCAAATACTGGAGTTTTGGAGGACTGGTGTTTATGATAATGGTGGTGAGGCTGGGTCCCGAAGTATCATTTTCACAATAGGGGAAGAAGGGCATTTGGTAACATTGTCAACAATTCGACAGGCTTTGCACTTACCAGAAAATTGCACTTTCAATGCTCATATAGAGGAGCCACTTCTACAGGGTATGATGGCCAATCTTGGCTATGAGAAAGGTTTGTCCAAGCTGGGACAACTGAAGAGGCCATACATTAGAAGAGAGTGGAGTTTCTTCTTTGACTGCATCACCAGAGCTTTTGCCAACAAATGCTCCAACTTTGATGCCATTCCCATTCTCAGTCAGCAAATAGGGTATGTACTTTTAAATCAAACTCACTTTTATTATGCTATTGCTATTCTTGGTTTTATTGGGGATAGAATGAATGAGGACCCAAATACTGTGTACTTTGCTAGATTTTGTCAATTAATTTACAGTTTTTGTTGTCCTGATAAGCCTCAAAACTATAGTGAGACAATTGAACCCTTTAAACTTGCTAAAAGGGCTTTCACAGACTTATTATCTACTGATAATAAGAAGACTATACTAAGACCCCTCCAAATTCCTCAATCAGTCAAACAGTTCTTAGTAAATTCTGATCCTCTCACATACAGTACCATATATCCTAATATAGCACCAACACAATCTCAACCTCCATCAGCACCTACAACAAATACTCAACCAGCTCAATCCTCACAACCACAGCCTACCATCATAACTTATTTTCAACCTGCACAATATTCTCAACCACAAGCATCTGCTACAACATCTACACCCAAACCTTTAAGAGCAAAATATGTTCCTAAATCTCCACCAAGGAGAAGAAGGATGATTCTAAGGGATGAATCAGATGAAGAGGAGCAAGTCCTGGTTCATGCATCAGAACCTGTGACAGTAGAAGCTGAAAATGTAATTTTTCAGAAGGAGGTAGAAGCTGAAGAGTCAATTCCTGAGAAACAGACTAAAGCTGAGGGTTCTGATATTTTAAAGAGGAAAAGAACTTCAAGTTCTGATGCTGCTCAAGCAACTCCTCCACCATCCAGGAGATCAAAGAAAATGAGAGAAGGAAGGCATATGGCACAACCTCACTCTGAGGATGCTCAAGAAGCTGAGGAAGGGGATCAGAACTCTCTGATCTGATCAGGACCAATAGTGATTGAAGCCTTGCCACCTTTACCTCAAGCTAAAGACACTGTTCCAGACACAGTGATCACACCTCCTGTCTCTCCTATCAAAGAAAATCTTCAAGTTGAAGATTCAGAATTAAGTCCTGAAATTGACCTTTATAGGTTGATCATTCTATCTGTCCTGTTTCTGGAAGCACCACAAGGATAAGTGACAACTCCACCTATTTCTCCACTAAATGCTGAAGTTCCTAACACTCCAATTCTGGATGTGGAAACAGATGAAGTTGTACCAGAATCTCCAACAGCCACACACACACTTGTGTTGTCAGAACATGATGAGTTTCTTGCAAGTTCTGGAGAGTCGGCTCCAGTAAACACACCAGCTCAAGTTCTTGGAAAGGAGGCACTGATTAAAAAGTTTGTTGAACAAGATGCTCCTGTTCCATGGGAAGAAACTCACAGAGGAGTTGAATGGACCAAGAAGTGGAATGAATCTAATTTCATTCCAAGCTCCAAAGTTCTATCAGATCATATTGCTAAAGCTGATGAGTTTATTACAAATTCTGACTTTGAAGCTCAACTTAGAGTCACAGCTCTCAGTACTAAAAGCCTTCAAGGTCAACACTCCATTACTCATGCCAAGGTTGATAAGCTAGAGGAAAATGCTGATAAGCTGGATCTGATGATCAAGCAGGACAAGAACAGGTTTATCCGACCTATTCATGAGAAAGTAGAGGCTATTGAGAAAGTTCAAGAAAAGCAACAGGCCCAACTGACTGAGGTCCTGCAGAATCAAGCCTCTCAGCAAGCTCAACTGAATGAAATCCAATCTTCAGTAGAACTTCTTCTCTCTCTACTACTACCAGATGATGCCAAAAGGGGGAGAAGGTAGTGAAGTCCAAATGCTCAACTATTCAAGTACTGAAGAAGAAGGATGATAAAGAAGATGACCAGGGAAACCCTAGCAAGGGAAAGGGTCAAGGTCAAGGGCAAAGCAACAAAGTTTCTTCAAGGAAACTAATTTTTGATTCTAGCAAATCTTCTACACAGAAGAAAACAAGTTTTGAAGTTGTAAATGCTCAAACTCTGAAAGCAAGTTTTGATGATCAAAGTCTGATATCAAGTTCTGAAATTCTCATTCAAGGAGGAAGTAAAGACTCTCAGAAGTTTTTGCAAACTCTGAAGCTTAAGGGAAGGGAGACTACAGTCTATTATAAAGATCCCAAGATTCAGACACTTGATGAAGAAATTGCTAGACGATTATTTCTCAAACATAATCCTGAAATGGATTCAGAGACTTTAAAGGAGGAAGAAGCTAGATTTGCAGCTGAGAAGACAAATCTTAAGTCTAAAGCTTCTGATGCAAAGAAACCTCCAAGGCCTAAAGTAAAAGGCATTGTGATCAAGGAAAGCTCTGAGGCTTCAAAGCCCAAGACAAGATCACAAGTTGAAATTGATCCCAAGGATAAAGGGAAAGGAAAGATTGATGAACCAACAAAGACACAGGAGATGAAGATTCCTCAAATCCTGATGAAACCAGTGTGCAAAATTGTTCAAGTTTTTGATGATACAGCTTCTGAAGTTGAAACTATTGAAACTCTGAAAAGAAGGAAGATAACAGAAGAATCTAAGATAACCTCTGACATAGCTCAAGTTGTTCAGAGTGAAGAACGACAAGCTACAAAAGAAATAACAAATCCTGATCAAGTCATCAAGACATCAACCTCTGACAAAGCTCAAGTTGATTTGAACAAATTGACAGTTACTGATAAGAGAAAACTCCTATGGAAGAATGTTAATCCACCAGATCCTAAGAAAAGTCAACTGTTATCTGATTTCATGAATGTTGGATTGAAAGCTAGAGAACCAAGAGACAGAGCTGGATTAGGTTCTGAATAAGCCAAAATCAAGACAGGAGTTGAAGTACTTACAAGCGATCCATTTTTGTTAACTGACAAACCTCTTGAAGAAGTTACACAGAAACACCTTGATAAAGTTATATATGTTCAAGTGGTACTGGATGCTCATGATAAAAGTAATGTCAAAGAAAAGTTGATTCTGTTTCTTGAAGATGGAAGAACATATAGAATGTCAGAATCAGATGTGCTGAACAAATCTCTGAAAGAAATTCAATTCTTTCATTATCTTTTGGAGATAAAGTCTGAGATTACTAGGAGATGGTCAAAGTTCATCATGAAGACCATAAGGGATAAAGCAAGAATTTCTGGATCAAGGGTTACAGAATTCATTCCAAATATAGTTGAAGATGATGGAAGTAAAATTCCAAAGAAGAAGGATTCTGCTAAACTTGAGGTTATTTTTAAAGTGAAATGTATGTGCTATAATGAAGACTCATCTCATTCAAGGGTAATCAGACTTGGTGATGGATTAGAAAGAAATCACATCTCAGCACTTAGGACTGCAATCTACCAGATTGAAAGTCAAGATGAAGAAATGAAGCAAGTCAAAGCTACATTAGCTCAAGTCCTTAGGAATGCAGAAGAGAAGCTGATATCAAACTTTGTCAAGAATCACTTTGGATTCAGATTGGCTCTGTAAATTTGGTAAAAGCTACAAGGACTGTAAGTTGTAGTTAGTTGTCTAATTAAACTCTCATTGCATTTGTACTTAAATGTTTTTGACATCATCAAATCTATTAACTTGTATATTTTTCATAATTTACAAGTTGGGGGAGATTGTTAGATATATTTGAGATGTCATGTCTAATCTGTTGTGTTTAGTTTCAGAACTTAATATCAGGACTTACTGGAAATCAGAACTTACTAAAGTCGGAACTCATATCAGAACTTAAGGCCGTCAGGATTTATATCAGGACTTAAGTGCGGATACTTCAGATTAGGAAAGTAGCTGATTTACATGAAAGGATCATGACTAAAATAATAGAAGATATGCATGAAGAGTTGGGCAGCTAGAAGACTTGTAGAAGATAATATCTGATTGATATATTTTAGGAGACAGAATTATATTCCATATCAATTAGAAGATATCTTGTAACTGTGTACTATATAAACACAACTTAGGGTTTACACTATAAGTGTTATCATTCACGAGAAAGATTATACATTGTAACATAGCAGCTCTTATTGATATTGTTCATCACTGAGAGAGAACAACTGTTCTATTATAATAGAGTTTATTATATTGAATATACTTGATTACTGTTACATACTTGTGTTGATAGATCGATTTGATTGTATAAACACAATATTTAACCCCCTTCTATAGTGTTGTGTGACCTAACAAAATTATTTTTGGAATTTAAAATAATTCAGTTAATTATTAAATAATTAACCAAATTAATTTTTGAAATTAAAAATGATTTTTGGAAATTAAAATTGAATTTTTGAATTAAAAATAAAAAGAAAACTGTAGAAACATTTTCAAAATAAAAATTTTGGGGTTTGAAGGATCAAACCCGGGTCAAACTTAAAACGAAAATGGGTCGCTCAAGAACAGTTCAAGAACCGCTGGAAAATCTGCAGTTTCCGGCGAGCAGCAGAAATTCCGGCAGCCCCTCCGGCCACCTCTGAACGACCCAAAAATCACTCCGTTATATCTGTTTTTGAGTCACGGTGGAATCAATAACAACCCAGCATCTCAATTATCCCCTAAACAGCAACAAACAACTCGAAATTCAAAGATTCCGGCCAGAACCTCCATAAAATCCGACGAGGTCGAGTTCTTTCCGGCAAAAACATGATTTTAGCCATTCTTTAACTAAAATTAACGTTCTAAACACGAAAATGAAGACAGTGATACCCACAATCGATTCAAATCATCGAAACCATCAACCAAACCAAGATCAATCCCAAAAATTGAAAAAAATAAAAATTTAAAAACTAAAACTCGACTGACTTGATTTTATACTGAACCCAATCAACTAAAAACATAAATTGCTTCTAATTAACATGGTAAACGTGTTTAAAACATCAGGATCAATCAAAATATCCTTAGAATCAAACACCCAATTCGATTCAAGAACAATGAAAAACGAAATCACAGCATATCCAACCTTAAATCGTGATTCTGGTACCAAAAGATCGGCCTCTTCAAGGGCTTCAAATTGGTTATTCAAGCTTCAAGAACGGATCAACAGAATTTTCAAAATCAGTGGATTTGTATCAAGAACAAAATCATACCCCCTTATGTTCTTGACTTTTGTTTATTTTTTTATTTTAATGAAAATAAAAATGAAATAAAAAGAATTAATGGACTATTTATATTTTCTGAAAAATAAATACCCCAAAATCAATTTAGGGTGTTTTTATCCCCTAATTAAAATAATTAGGCCCAAAAATAATAATTACGGGGAATAATTTTAAAAGCGATAAAATATAAAATTTGTGTCAAAATTCCCCAAAATTTGTGAATAACACAAAAATCCAAAAATAATGGGTATTTGAAATACGAATGGTTCTATAAAAATAAAAACATGAATTTTGTGGGCTTTAACGTCCCGGTGGGGTCCCGGTCCGTAGATTTTTGAAAAACAGAAATGATTCATAAATAAACAGAAAAGCCCGAAAACACATAAAATACATTCAAACTCACATAAAATGAAATAAAACGAGTACCTCGATAAAGACGCAAATAAATAATAGTCCCGATTGCAGATTAATTCATATAAATACATCTTAAACACGTACTGAATATGCCATTGGATCATATCGGATCCGAAAATAGATTACTTAGCCACTAAGTAACTATAAAAATGATACAATTTAATATCAGATTTGGATAATTATCAAAACCAAGCTTCTTACAAAACACCCTATGAGAAAATAATGTAAAAATATCTCGTCTCTCGAGATACGGGTTTTATTGATCTACCGAAATGATTATGGTATCGAAAATTTTGTGCGGGGACGCGTACGGGTCAAACCGTAATCCGGATCGAAAAAGTCAAAACACGGAAAATATCTGGAATTACCAAATTAGGTTAGGAAGGAGTTTTCGGAAGAGTTTCGGGTTGTAAAAACGTAAAACGGTTGAAGTTGGACGATTCCCGGCTTTATAAAATAGTTTTGTAATTAATCAGAAAATAATTAATACATCCATAAATCATTATAAAATCATATAACAGTCCAAAAATTACCGGAAAAATATCACTATTATCTATATTTTATTCTGAACATATAAAAATTAAAATACTCAAAGAATATCATATATAAACATTCAAAACGTCAACTCCAATTACCAGATAATTCACTAAAATTCATATAAAAATCACATAAACAATTCCAAATAATATTAATAATAATAATAATAATATATTAAAGTATGGGATATTACACTTCGAATATTGGATACCTGCAACAACAAACTAATGCAATTGCTCAACAACAACAAAATCTTCAACAACAATTCCAACAACAACAATTTCGAAACCCAGAGAATTATGATCAATGCCAACATTAACCAGAACCACCAGTACCACCTCAACTAGTTGTGACTTTTAAGGCTTTTCAGAATGTGAACCCTCCAGCTTTTCATGATACCACTGATCCAGTTGTAGCCAACACTTGGATAAGAGAAATGGAGAGATCTTTTGAATTGGTTCTGTTAGGAATATGTTGTGTACTTGATGATAACTTGAACAAAACACTTAGTAGATTTTATTTAAGTGAAATTATAGCTTTCAATGGATGATCAATTCAACATCCATTGAAAGAGTAGCTTATGTAACAATAAGATTAGTAGCACATTTCAGCATACGTAAAGCAACTTAGTGAACTAGATGTTGTAGAATGTTTAAGTCATGTTGAGCACTAGATTGATATGTAAGATATGATGGTTAATTATAAATATTAGATGCCTTGTAATCTTGTATAAATGAAATGGAGTCAAATTTCATGAAGACAGTCTCAACGGATGATTCACAAAGTTTCAATGGATGATCAACATAAGTCTCGACGGGTAATCAACCTGGATTTCAACGGATGATCAATCTGAGTTTCAACGGATGATCAATCTGAGTTTCAACGGATGATCAGATTCAAAAGAGCAGTTGATAGTGACTTGACAGTCACATGCATTGGTTGTATGCAAATGGAATATGGCAGCCTAATTTAGGTTTTAGAGAACAAAGAAGCATTTCCATTTCCATGATTAACTGAAGATATTCAAAGATGCTGGAAAGAGAAGTGTAGCAACATGTAATTAGACTAGAAATAGTTTGTCTTATTATCTTATCTTTTTATCATATGATTTGGTGATATATAAACCAATGGTAGCAAGTTGAATATTATCCAAGTTAGTAAGCATTTTACCAGAGAAATAAATAAGGAAAAATCTGTAAAGAATTTCTCTGTTCTTGTTGTTCAACTTGTAAGCAACTGTGTACATTTTATAACACAGAGTTCTCTACTTAATACATATCTCTGGTGGAAAAGTTCAATCCATCAGAAAGTTTGTAAATACTTGTATTTAAATGCTTTGTGTTTTTATTTCTAATTAACTTTCATTCCGCACCATTGCAAAATCAAACACAGTTATTTATTTGTAGAAGAACTGTTCTTGAAATCCAAAAAGAAGCCAGAATTCCATTCAACCCCCTTATGTAATTCTTGTTTAGATTGTTTGGGAATAATAATTGGTATCAGAGCAAGCTCTTGAAGAACAAAGAGTTTAAAGATCACAACAACTAACAAGATGAGCAGAATTGATGTTGGAGTAAAGATTCCATCTATAGACAAAGACAAATATCACCATTGGAAGGTGAATCTACACCTGCATCTCCTATCTAAAGATGAAGTATATGTGGACTGCATTGAGAAAGGTCCACGTTAGGTCCCAATATGTTTGTAGAAGGGGGGTTGAATACAAACTATACCGTTTAATCGAATTTAATGCGGAATAAAAAGTGAAACAAAATTCAAGTTAAATAAAACTATTATTAAACTTGAAAGGTGTTACAACAACGATATCGTTTACAAGGGATTAATCTCAAATAAATTATTACAAATCTAGAATAAATTCGATATGAACTTTTTCTATTTTTGCAATAAAAAGATCAAATGCTAAAACCAATTTGAGATTAAGTTCTAGGGATTTTGATCCGCTAGATAGTTACACAAGAACAAGTGAATGATTTCTAGTGGTTTAGATTTAACTATAAATGCTAGAAATTAATGTTCTGAAATATTTCAGTTGAATATGAAAATTTTTCTATTGCTCTGTTCTTTTCTTTGTTCTTGTGTTGTTGAATAATGATGATTGTATTCAATGATCTGATGTTGTTGACATTTAATTCAATCAATAGAATTGGATTGTACTGGCAAGACAATCGGTGAGACAATCCGTTGATCTAGAAAGACAATCGGCATGACTATTGAATGAACTGGAAAGACTTTCAGTATGACAATGAAATGAACTACAAAGACTTTTAGTATGACAATTAAATGAACTGCAAAGACTTTCAGTATGACAATTGAATGTCATACCAGTTCAAATGATTGTCTTGCTGAATTAATATTGAATATTAATTCAAAATCAATTCTGAAAAAAACCTAATATTAATTCAGAATTAATTAACCAATTAATTCAATTAATCTTTGCAGATATAATTTATTTTTGTAATTAAATTATATGATTTAATTAATTAATAGAGAATTAATAATATTCTTGAACAGCAACCACTCTTTTTATAATCTTCTGAAAATCACTGAAAATTATGAATCAATTCCACCACTTCAATGTTAACACTCGATGTACTGTCTGGTTCATGAGTGACTAACTTTCGTGACGTTTCTTTATGTCTTGACTTTGATAATATGATTTTCTTCAGATTAAATCCCTGTAATTATCTAATACCCTGACAAGATCTCTGTCACTTGATTAAATCCACAATCTTGATTTATATCACTGAGGCTTGATCAATTTCTTGAACTTCTTCCAGTAAAGTAATTCCTCAAGTCTGTAGATGAACATTGTTTCTTAATCCTTTTTCAGATGTTACTTTGAGAGATCTCTTTGACGATAGAACCACTATTTACTTGTTACAATCTTATTTGAGTTGAATTAAATCCTCGAATAAATAAATAGACTATGACATATGCCTTTCAATCTCCCCCTATTTGTTTGTTAGACAATAATAACAAATACCTAGAGGATAACTCAACTAACAAATAAGAAAAAGATATAAACAGTAATGCAAAGTAAATAGTAGAAAAGTTCTGGATTATATTTAACATTTTCCAGATTCCAAAAGAAATTTACAAGTGAATACAAGATAGATGTTCCTCTAGACTGAACATATGAATACATTTGTCTATCTTGATTCATTAAGCTCTAAGCATATTACATTAAGTTTTGAGCTATTTGAATTCAGTTGTCTTCTCTTCTGAATTCACCTTCTTCCAAATCTTGTAGCAACTCCTTGTCATAGATACGATCCCTTTCTGAAGTGTAACTGACTGGTCTAACTGGTTGAACTCCAACTGACTTTAGCTTATTCTTCAACTGATTGTACCTTTTAATGTTCTTTTCACAGTAGGCTTGAATCAAATCAGCAGCTTTAGTTTTCAACTCATATGAGTATCCAGCAGTTCTTAAGTGATGTTCCATCCAAACAAGATGCTTAGCAGAGTAGTCTTTAAGAGATTGTGAATCGAGATGGCAGATTTGAAGACAATCAGACTTAAAGAATCTTACTTAAAAGGGTAAGTTGACCACTTGAGGACTAGCCCTATTAGCAAACTCTTTTAGCCTTTCACGAAGAACTTTATTCAATTCTGAGCTTCTTTTGACTTTGTTGAGAAGAACCCAAATCTCTGATAAAGAACGATTCTCAAACAGATGAAGTGATACCTTGAAAGATCCTTCACTCTAACAATATACAAATATGCTCAATTTATTTAATGATCTATCAAAAGCAACTGAGATCCTTGAGATTTCAGTCTTGATAGCATTCATGTACACGTCATTGTTTGGATTTGAAATTTCCAGCCTGTCGAGAAGATCTAGAAACTCCCTATCATTGTTTGTACTCAGTTGAGGTATATCAATAACTCTTCTTGCTTCATCCCATTTTACACCAATCTTTAGATTGACATCTCTTCTTCTTGCTTCAGCTTTAATGTCATGAAGACGTTACTTTTCAAGAGTTTCTGTTCTTTGGATTTATTTCCTCATATCAATGATCTGAGATACCTTTTCAAGTTCAACTTCTTTTCTCTTCAACTCTGACTGCTGCTGTTGGAACTCTTTCTCAAAAATAGGATCCACTTGAGCTTCATCTTCCCATTCTTTAAAATTACTTTCCTCCTCATCTTCGAAGATACCAGCTTTATCTTCCAAGACTGGTTCAGTGGGAACATCAAGAATATCGAAGTCATCTTGTTCTCCACTATAGTAGACATTATTAGCCTTCCTTGTCTCTCCCGAAGAAGAATCATTTTCTTTTCCTTTTGCACTTCTCCCCTGCTTCTCCCCCTTAGTTGAGTAATCCTCTACAGATTTCCCTTTAGACCCTTCATTACCTCCATTACCTCCAGAGCCCGAGCCTCCACCAGATGGCCCTTCAAAGAAGGTCATTTACTCTTCATTAGGCCAGTGATAATTTTTAATCATAAAATACAAGTGCTTTATCCCTTCATTGAGATGTTCCATGCCCTTTTCTATCTTTAGGAATCTGGAGGAGTCCAGTGAATGGTTCATTTCAATCAGATCTTCAAGAGAGTTCATTCTTGTATGGATAGAGTAGAGGTTTGAAATGTCTTCAGCTGATAAAGTTGGAGATTCCAGAATGGAGTTAAGCTTCGGTATCACAGTGGTCTTCAAATCTGAGATATCATTCCTGATGAATGCCAGCTGATTGTTAACAGAGGTGGAAGAAGAAGACCGTTCAACCACTTGTGCTTTGAATGTTTGAGCCTCAGCCTGACTTTTAGCAAGTTGTTCTTTCAGAGTAGCAATCTGAGCTAATAGGTTTTCAGTGTTAGTGTTTGTGTGTACGCTCACCTGAATATCTCTCGTTCCTGGTTCACTTATCTCACGTGCTTGTGTTTCTCTCAATATAATTGCTCGTGAGGAGCCATCCTGTTGCTGGTCTTCTGTACCTGCAATTGAAATCACTGTAGCCTCTTCATGAGAGGTCAGTGGTGGTGCAATGGGAATTCGCGAGTCCCGATCCTCACCCAAGTCTATCTTTTCATGGGAAATAGATGTCTGAATTGCTTCAGGGATAGACTGACCGAGTTGCCCTCCACTTTCTCCAGATAAATCTGTGAGTGGAGAATCCCGTGAGGGAGCCAGAGGTGTTGGATCTGGGAGGGGAGAAAATGACTCTATTAGAGGTGGCTAAGAGTCAGATTTTCCCTCTGAAGCATGTGACTGCTCTTCTGCCATAACTATGGCAGGCACTGTAACCGACTCAATATGCACTCCTCTCTCTGTGTCCTGAGTGTCAGTATGTATGCTTCCATTGTGAGTAATGGAAGTGTGCTTGACTCAGTACAAGATGCCATGGCCCTATGGCGAATTTTAATAGATTCATTCTGTTGAGAGAATGTCTCTAGTAACTGTTCAATGGCCATTTCAAAGTCCATATCCTGTTGAGAGGACAAGGATGGGCTTTCAGATGCCTCAGTAATGTTCTTCTCTTCTTGGGAAGAGGCAGAACTGAGGGTTAATTCACATCTAAAAACACACCACTTCCTACTAACCTTCTCGGTAACATTTTTGACAGTGGGGGAGAGTTTGAGATAAGTTGTGACTCTGTGTTTGGCTCTATGACCTGGGATTGAAGCTGTGGTTCTACAACTTCATGGTCAGCCCTATCAACCACTGGAGGTCTTACATCAGAAGTAGGAATATGTTGAGAGTGAGGAATTATTACCTGCAGTGGAAGAGTATCTGATGTTTTTGCCTGGGTGGCTTGAACCACTTGAGGTTGAGTTTGCTGTTCATGACCGGAAAGATTAAAAATTGGTAAAGGAATGAAGGTGGCCATGAAAACAGATACAAGTAATGGAACTTGCATGAATTTAAAGGTTGTGTCTTGGTGTGTGTAGATCTTTTTGCTTAGCAGAGAGGGGGTTGAGCTACTGATGAGTTAGCAAAAAGAGCCTTATGCTCAGGTGAGAGAAGATGTTCTACTATAAGCATAAGAAATCGAGCGTAGTAGCAAGAAACCCTACGGTTCGTAGAATGATCACGCAAAGCTGCAGTGAGACGTCTCAGAAGAATGGGTAAAAGTAATTTGCCAAAATTGATCCTTTGATTGAAAACAACCGCAAGACCAATATACTGCATAGTGGAAGTAATGTTGTGAAAATTGGATTTAATGCAGTTGGCAAACACTTTGGAAAGTGTATCGAAGAAAATATCCCATTCAGAAACCAAATTTGATTTAGACAGCTTAGTCAAATTAATCACCCCCTTATAGTTAATAGCAAGAAAAAAATTTGAAATCTCATTGTCAGAGGGTAAATTACAGAAATTGTCCATTGGAAAATTTAATGCTCTATTGATGACTGTTTCATCAACTACATACTGTGTGTTTGCTACGGTGAATGAAAAAGAGTTAGAATCAGGGGCCACAGTAGAAGTTGTGCAAATCAGTCGAAGCAAGTCGAAATAGAACATCTGATTTAATAGCAGAGCTAACAATCGAATGATCATTTAAAAATCTAATTCACGACTTAAGTTTTTCAACACTACAATTTTCCAGATTAAAATAATCAACATGATTATGCGAGACAATTTGGAAAGGGAGAGCCATTTTAAAAACAAATACAAAAAGACACACACTGTCAGAATTTTAAGAATTAAATTAAGAAAATTCGAATTAAAAATTAATTAATAATTCAAATTAATTCAATTATATCCAAAAAATTTAGAAACAAAATGTGTCTTGTCGATTTTTAACCAACAAAATCAGATATGCAAACAGATTACTCAACCACACAACACAATACCAGTTTTTAAGCCCAAAAGCGAGTTGGGATTTTTTTTTTAAAATAGAAGAACACACAGCCAATTCGAAATGAAAAAAATGTGGGCAGCACTTCTGTATGTATACACGGGTATGTATATATAACAGGAGTGAGGTTTAAGATTGCTGAGTAAGAACTCGAGCAAGAATGACAATGGCGATGGTTGACTGTTCGGTTACTGGAAGACGAGAGAGAGAGATGTTGTTAAATGATTGTGAGAAATGAAAACAAACAAACAAAAAAAGGCCTAAGTACTACAACTGGTATGACAATCCGGGATTGTCATACCGATTGTCATACCAGGCAAACGATTGGAATATTAAAAGAAAATAAAAGGAACTGGTATGACAATCTAATAGTCATACCGATTGTCATACCAATACAAAATAAAAGCAGAAATATATAAAATATAAGTTTTATAACTGGCAAGACAATTGATGGTCATACCAATTGTCTTGCCACTATAAAACTATACTGAAAATTAAAATAAACACAGTTAATACTAGAATGACTTTCAGCAAGACAAATGCATTAGTCTTGCCGATTGTCATTGCAGTTACATATATAAAAACATAAAAATGATTTTAAAAACAAAATAAAATATGCAAAAATAACTTAAACAATATATACAAATACAGAATAGACAAATAAAGACTAATAAAAATATGGCAAAAATGCAGAAAATATTTACATAATTAAAGTATTTCAGAAATAATTATATTTTAGTCCAAAAATAGATTTCTTTTGAATTTTAGCAAATAAAATTCATAGAAAAATATTTTCATTGAAAAATAAAATATTCTGAGATATTAAAATTAACAAGTTGAATAAATAAAGAAGATAAGATAATAGAAATTACATAGAAATAAGCAAGAAATATGGTAAACATGATAAAATAAATTTGCAAATGAATTTTTCATTCATGAAAAATTCATTAGTAAATTCATTCAAGAACAGATCTCAGATATTAACTAGTTTAATCACTAAAACTATTCAACATACCCAATTTACCAACTAATCTGGTAAATATAGATTCATCCAGTGGTTTAGTGAAAATATCTGCTATTTGTTCTTCTGTTGGAACAAAAAATAGTTCAACAGTACCATTCATGATGTGGTCTCTAATAAAATGAAACGTGATGTCAATGTGCTTGGTCCTTGTGTGCTGCACAGGGTTGTTGGTGATGGCTACTGCACTTGTATTGTCACATAGAATAGGAATTTTGTTCAATACAGAGCCATAGTCCCGTAGCTGGTTCCTAATCCAAAAGATCTGAGCACAGCAGCTTCCAGCAGCAATATATTCAGCTTCGGCAGTTGAGTTGGAAATTATTTTCCGTTTCTTGCTGTACCATGAGACTAGCCTGCTACCTAGAAATTGACAACTCCCTGAGGTGCTTTTCCTATCAACAACACTTCCTGCGTAATCTGAATCTGTATATCCAACAAGGTTAAAACCAGATTCTTTAGGGTACCAAATACCTAGATTTGGTGTTCCCTTAAGATATCTCAAGATTCGTTTAACAGCAACGAGATGAATATCTCCAGGATCCGCTTGGAACCTTGCACATAAGCATGTAGCATACATAATATCTGGTCTACTTGCGGTAAGATAGAGTAATGAGCCAATCATACCTCTATAGCTTGTGACATCTACCGTAATGGAGTTTTCATATGGTCCAAGCTTGACAGCTGTAGATGACGGAGTCCTTGCTGATGCAGAATCCTCTAGATTGTACTTTTTGAGGAGTTCCTTGAGATACTTGGATTGACAAATAAATATTCCATCTAACCTTTGATTTACTTGTAATCCGAGAAAGAACTTCAGCTCTCCCATCATGCTCATTTCAAATTTGTTGTGCATTAACTTAACAAATCTCTTACAGAGACTATCATTAGTAGACCTAAATATTATATCATCCACATAGACTTGGACTAATAAAGTATCATTCTTATGCTTTTTAGAAAAAAAGAGTTTTGTCTATGATACCTCTAGTAAAGCCATTTTCAATTAGAAATTCAGAAAGAGTGTCATACCATTTTCTCGGAGACTGTTTGAGACCATAGATAGCCTTGAAAAGAAAGTAGACAAAATTCAAATGATCTGGATCTTCTAAACCAGGAGGTTGCTCTACATATACCTCTTCATCCAACCTTCCATTCAGAAAGGCACTCTTGACATCCATTTGATAAACTTTAAAGTTCGAGAATGCTGCGAATGCCAGAAATATCCTGATGGCCTCAAGTCTAGCCACTGGAGCATAGGTTTCATCATAATCAATGCCTTCAGCTTGAGAATACCCTTTAGCTACCAGTCTTGCTTTGTTTCTTGTAACCACACCATCTTCATCTAGTTTATTCCTGAAAACCCACCGAGTACCAACAGCTTTCTTGTGAGTAGGTCTAGGTACCAGTTTCCAGACTTGTTGATGTTCAAACTGATTGAGTTCATCTTGCATAACAATCACCCAATCTGGATCAGTCAGTGCTTCCTCAATCTTCTTAGGTTCCATCTCAGAAAGAAATCCTAAGAACAGACATTCATTTTGAGTAGCACGTCTGGTTCTGACTCTAACATCTGGATCACCAATAATCAACTCAAAAGAATGAGCTTTATTCCAAATAGTCTGTCTTGGAAGATTTGATCTTGATGATTCACCTTGAAATACATTGGGATGTTGTGTCCTACTAGTTGATCCTTCTGCATCTCCCCCTGAGTTGTTGCCAGGTTGACTTGATGATTCTCCGTCAGTAGTAGTGGTATCTCCATTGTTGCCAATATTTCCATCACCATTACCTTGAGTATCATCATGATAACAGGTTCTTCACCAGTAGCAACCTCAGGTTCTTGATCATTTTCTGATTCTGAATCTGACATATCATCAAACTTCAGTTTCTCAGAAGGATCTTCAGTTTGAATACTAGGGAGTTTAGTGTCATCAAATGTAACATTGACACTTTCAGTTACTTTGTGTTGATCAATGATATACACCCTGTATGATCTTCTTCCATAACCAACAAAAATACCCTCATATGCCTTTGCCTCGAATTTACCACGACGATCATCTCCATCTTTAAGCACGAAGCATCTGGCACCAAATACATGAAAGTATTTGATAGAAGGTTTCTGTTCATTCATAATCTCATAAGGAGTCTTCATGAGGTCCTTGTTGATTAGAGTTCGATTCTGAGTATAACATGCAGTATTGACAGCTTCAGCCCAAAAGTACATTGGAAGACCTGATTCACTTAACATAGTTCTTGCAGCTTCAATAAATGTACGATTCTTCCTTTCTACCACTACATTCTGCTGGGGGTTCTAGGAGCTGAATATTGTCTGGTAATCCCTTTGTGTGTACAAAATCCATTGAGAAGTGAATTTTTGAATTCTGTTCCATTATCTGACCTTATTGCTCTAACAGGGACATTAGAATCTAACTCGATCAACTTGATATGATCAATCACAACTTGTGGTGTTTCATCCTTAGAGTGAAGGAATAAAACCCACGTATACTTGGAATAGTCATCAACTATCACAAGACAGTAACACTTTTTTGACATCGAAAGAACATTAACTGGTCCAAACAAATCCATGTGCAATAATTGAAGAATACCAGTTATGGAGGATGTGTCAGTGCCTTTGTGACTTGCTTTCTTTGACTTTCCTTTCTGGCATGCCTCACACAGTCCTTCTGGGGAGAATTCCAGTTGAGGCAGACCTCTGACCAATTCTCTCTTAACAAGAGAATTCATTGCTTTGAAATTGAGATGGGAAAGTCTCTTGTGCCATAGCCAACTCTCATTTGACGATGCCTTTGCATAGAAACAATTGACTTCAGGACTTCTTCCAGAGTTCATGTCAGCTACGAACAGATTTCCTTTCCGGATTCCCATCAAGGAGGGTTTTTCACTTTTCTTGTGCAGGATCTGACACTTCAGCTTGTCGAATAAAACATAGTAGCCCTTGTCACAGAACTGACTGATACTAAGCAGATTGTGTTCAAGTCCTTGCACAATATACACATTTTTAATGATAACATTTCCAGCTTACAAACATCCATATCCCTCAGTTAAACCTTTGCTGTTATCTCCAAAGGTAACCACTGGGCCAGCTTTCTCAACCACATTTGATAGCAGGGCTCTATCTCCGGTCATATGTCTTGACGATCCGTTGTCAAGAATCCACACTACCGGTTCCACCTGTTTAATGCCCTATAATACAAATGGATTAGACCTTCTTCGGAACCCAAACTTGGTTGGGTCCGGCATACTTGTAGAATTGGCCTTTATCAGGCAAAACAACATTCTTAACTTTTATGTTCTCAACTTTCTCAACGACTAGACATTTGACCTTGTAAACAGCCTTCACAAATTTCTGTTTAGGCTTAGGCACAAATGTTTCCTATTATGCTTCCTATTATTCACATGCTGACGAAGAGTAGTCTTATCACTAGAAACATGCTTACCATTAAAATAAGCATACATCAAATTAAAAGCACAAGACATGCAATTAGGAACACCACATACTTTATGAGAGGAATTAACAACAGGTAAATTATGCATGGTAGGCATGGCATTTTTGTTATCCAACTCATGTGTGTCTGAGTTAGTCTTAGTTTCTATCACAACTTTGACTGGAACTTTCGACATACTTGGCTTGGAAACAACCTTTTCATTAGCAAGATCTTCAGCACGTATTTCTTCTTCAATAATAAAGGAGGTCTCATCAAATGGTTCAGCAATTGATTCTTTATAGAGGAGTTTATCAACACCCTTAAGCACATGTGGTACTTCCCTACCTTTAGCACAGACATGAGGAGGGGAGTTTATGCATAATTCTCTAATAGCAACATTGTAATCATAACCTACTCCAAATGTTTAATTAATAGCTTGCTTATTGTAGAACTCTTTAGCCTTCGAGCAAGAATTAAAGTAAGCTTTAACCTTAGTCTCAAGACAGGTGCTCTTGTCTTTGAGAATAGTTTCGAGTTGTCTATAACAGTCAACTCCATTCTCTAGAAAAGATACTTGTTCTTTCAATTTGTCTTGATTACTGTGCACAAGTCTTAATTCATTGACCTCTTTCTCAAGGTCTTTGATTTGTTGAATTAACATTTCATTATCACGACGAGCACAATCTAAGGAGCCTCCTAGATGATAAACTAATTCAGCATCAGTAAATTTTACCTCTTTTCTTGATGATGAAGTGTTTCCATCAATAGCCATAAGAGCAAAATTCCCAACTTCTTCATCTTCACTGTCAGTATCATCCCAGCTTTTTCCCTTTTCCAGGTAAGCCCTTTCAGATTTACTCTTCTGATTAGAATCATAAGAGTTCTTCCTTACTTGCTTTGGCTTCCTGCATTTTGTGGCAAAGTGTCCCAACTCATTGCAGTTAAAGCATCGAATGGTGCTTCGATCAACCATCCCTATTTTGTATCCACCACTGCTGGTGTTAGAGGATGAAGATCCACCTTTCTGGAATCTGTTGTAGTTGTTGTACTTGAACTTGGGATTCCTCTTGAATCTGACATTGGAGAATCTCTTGACAATCAGGGCCATTGACTCATCTTCCAATTTCTCCAGTTCTTCCAAGGAGTAAAAATCATCACCGGATTGATTTGTAGTAGGAGGATCAAATTCTACTACTATCACATTTTCTTCAGCCTTGGAAGACTGTACCATTCTCTCTGACTGTTGAGATTGTTGTTGTTGGTGTTGTTGTTGTTGTTCAGCTACTAGAGCAGTAGAAGTGCTGACCACTCTATCTTTCCCGTAGACTTCCTTCTGCTGAATCTGCTCCAACTCATAGGTTTTTAACACACCATAGAGCCTTTCCAAAGAAATCTCACCCAGATCTCTCGCTTCTCTTATGGCAGTGATTCTATATTCAAGATGAGTTGGCAGTGTTAAAAGGAACTTTTTGTTGACCTCCCTGATTGAATAATATTTTCCATTTATGTTCAGGTTGTTGATCAATGCATTGTACCTCTCAAACACTTCATTAATTCCTTCTCCTGGATTGGATTTAAAATGTTCATACTCAGAGGTTAGGATCTCTAACTTGTTCTCCCGAACTTCCTATGTGCCTTCATTAATCACCTCAATAGTTTCCAAGATGTGTTTGGAATTTTCACAGTTCATAATATGTCTGTTCATCAAGGGATCAAGGGAATCAACTAAAATTAATTGAAGGCTGGCATCCAAGGAGGCTTCTTCTTTTTCAGCAGGAGAAAAATCTTCAGGCTCTTTTGCATAGGTTCTAGCTTTGGTAATTACAACATCATTTTCTATAACCTCTGGTTCAATAACCATCGGAATTTTTGGACCCTTCTTTAAAACATCCAGATATTTGGGATTTGCAACTTGTAAGAACAAGAGCATCTTCTTCTTCCACATAATATAATTTTCTTTATCGAACAGTGGAATTTTAACTGTTCCAACTTTTTATGAAGTCATTATGAATTTTTGAATAAATAAAAATTCAAGGAGTGGAAGAATCACAAAAGTCTAGGATCTTGATTTGTTCGTTAATCAGAAGGGTCTGATACCAATTGTTAGGTCCCAATATGTTTGTAGAAGGGGGTTGAATACAAATTATACTATTTGATCGAATTTAATGCGGAATAAAAAGTGAAAGAAAATTCAAGTTAAATAAAACTATTATTAAACTTGAAAGGTGTTACAACAACGGTATCGTTTACAAGGGATTAATCACAAATAAATTATTACAAATCTAGAAAAAATTCGACATGAACTTTTTCTATTTTTGCAATAAAAAGATCAAATGCTAAAAGCAATTTGAGATTAAGTTCTAGGGATTTTGATCCGCTAGATAGTTACACAAGAACAAGAGAATGATTTCTAGTGGTTTAGATTTAACTAAAAATGCTAGAAATTAATGTTCTCAAATATTGCAGTTGAATATGAAAAGTTTTCTGCTGCTCTGTTCTTTTCTTTGTTCTTGTTTGTTGAATAATGATGATTGTCTTCAATGATCTGCTATTGTTGACATTTAATTCAATCAATAGAATTGGATTGTACTGGCGAGACAATTGGTGAGACAATCCGTTGATCTAGCAAGACAATCGGCATGACTATTGAATGAACTGGAAAGACTTTCGGTATGACAATGAAATGAACTGCAAAGACTTTCGGTATGATAATTAAATGAACTGTAAAGACTTTCGGTATGACAATTGATTGTCATACCAGTTCAAATGATTGTCTTGCTGAATTAATATTGAATATTGATTCAAAATCAATTCTAAAAAAAAACATAATATTAATTCAGAATTATTAACCAATTAATTCAATTAATCAATAAATTAATCTTTGCAGATATAATTTATTTTCTTAATTGAATTATATGATTTAATTAATTAATAGAGAATTAATAATATTCTTGATCAACAACCACTCTTCTGACAATCTTCTGAAAATCACTGAAAATTATGAATCAATTCCACCACTTCAATATTGACACTCGATGTACTGTCTGGTTCGTGAGTGACTAACTTCTGTGACGTTTCTTCATGTCTTGACTTTGATAACATGATTTTCTTCAGATTAAATCCCTGTAATTATCTGATACCCTAACAAGATCTCTGTCACTTGATTAAATCCACAATCTTGATTTATATCACTGAGGCTTGATCAATTTCTTGAACTTCTTCCAGTGAAGTAATTCCTCAAGTCTGTAGATGAACATTGTTTCTTAATCCTTTGACAGATGTTACTTTGAGAGATCTCTTTGACGATAGAACCACTATTTACTTGTTATATTCTTATTTGAGTTGAGTTAAATCCTCGAATAAACAAATAGGCTATGACATATGCCTTTCAGTCCACATGTCCCTATGAGAGCTGCTACAGGAAATGAACCATCTGTCCCAAAGCCTAGAGCAGAATGGCCTGATCCTGATATTGAACAAATTCATAAGGATAAAAAGGCCATGAACATTTTGTTAAATGGTGTTGATGGTGACATGTTTGACAACATCATAAACTGCAAAACTGCAAAGGATGTCTGGGACAGAATTCAAGTTATATGTGATTGAACTGAGCAGGTAAGGGAAAACAAAATGCAACTCTTGATTCAACAATATGAGCATTTCCACAGTGAAGAAAGTGAGTCACTCACTGACATTTTCAGTAGATTTCAAAAATTACTGAATGCTCTAAAACTGCATGGAAGGATCTATCAAACAAAAGATTCAAACCTCAAATTCCTTAGATATCTGCCAAAGGAATGGAAGCCTATGACAGTCTCATTGAGAAATTATCAAGATTACAAGGAATTCACCTTGGATAGACTGTACGGGATTCTAAAGAACTATGAGCTTGAAATAGAGCAAGATAAGAAGCTTGAAAAAGGAAGAAAGAAGGGAGGATCCATTGCATTGGTTGCTGAGCAAGAAAAGGAGAAGGAGACAAATGTTGAAGCTGTTGAATGTACACCAAACCATAGAGTTTGTGAAGGCAAGGGTAAAGGGCTGGTAGCGGAACATGAAGACAATCATAGTCAAGATGACATGGATGACATAGATTAACATCTTGCTTTTTTATCCAGGGGATTTTCCAAGCTCAAATTCAAAAAGAATTTTGGAGCAGCCAAGTCAAACAGAAACATGGTTGATAAGTCTAAATTCAAATGTTTCAAGTGTGGCTTGGCAGGTCATTTTGCTAGTGAATGCAGAAAGTCTGATTCTGGAAAAAAGAAGTTTGAGTTTGTTGATTCCAAACAAGATTACTTTGAGTTGCTCAAACAAGAGGAAAGGGCATTCATTACATAAGAAAATGACTGGGCTGCAGATGGATTGGATGAGGATGAAGATACAAGTTATGTCAATCTAGCACTTATGGCCAAATCAGATGAAACAGAGGTCAGTTCATCCAGCAATCAGGTAATCACCACTAACCTAGCACATTTATCTAAAGCTGAGTATAATGATGCCATAAATGATATGTCTACTAAATTATACCATTGGTGTGTCACACTCAAGTCTCTCACTAAAGAAAACACAAAACTTAAAGAGAAAATTTTGGTTTTAAGTGAAAGAAACAATGTGCTAGAGACTCAATTTGTTGAGTTTGAAAAATAAAGATTGAATGCAAGATTGCTAAAGATGAACTAACTGAATAATTAAAGAAAGATGAGATTTTAAGAAAGCAGCTTGAATGAGAACAAGAAGTAATTAAGGCATGGAAATCATCTAGAGATGTCCATGCTTAAATTACTAAAGTTCAAGGTATAGAATCCTTCTGTGATGAAGCCTGGAAAAAGAGCAAGGAGAAACTAGATTCTAATTTGGTAGAAGGACTTTCTACATATGTGGATTCAACGGATGATGAATATCATCCATCGAAAGATCTAAAGGATCTTCCGTCGAGTGAGAAAAAGCCTATTAGCAAAGCCAAACTAGCTAAGCTAAATGAAAAATATGGATCAATTTTTAAGAACTTTGTTCCAGGAGAAACAAGTCAAGTGAACAAGAACAAGAGAGTCAATGTAGGGAATCAGTCTATCAAGCAATTGAATGACAGATTGGAGAAAATTGAAGTAAAAGCAGAATCTAAAAGGAAAATAATAGAAATGGGAAAGTAGGAATTAACAAATATAACAACTACACACCTGATAAATATGCACCAGGAAAAATATGTGTTAAGTGTGGTAGTGTTAATCACTTGTCTATTAATTACAAACTTGATATGCCTACTCCCATGTCTGCACCACCTTCATTTCCCAGCATGCCTACAATGCATGTTAATGTTATGCCTGCACATAATTCGAATGCACAATTTTCTAATATGCCAGTTGCTCAAAATCCTTACTATGCTGCATTCAGTATGCCACATATGCCATTTAACATGCCATATCGGAACAATATGTTTGCACATAATATGCCTTTCCATGTTAATCAGCCCGTGCAAGATAATTCTACAATGATGAATGGTTTTAAGGACTCTACTCAATTGACTAAGGATGATCCCCAAATGCCTAAGTCAAATGAGGACAAGCCTAAGAAACCTAAGAAAAAGGCTAACAAAACAGGACCCAAGGAAACTTGGGTTCCAAAATCAACTTGATTTGATTTTGTTGTGTGTAGGGAAACAGAAAGAATATTTGGTATTTGGATAGTGGGTGCTCAAGGCACATGACTGGAGATTCTACCCTGCTCACTGAGTTCAAGGAAAGAGTTGGCCCAAGTGTCACTTTTGGAGATGACAACAAGGGTTATACTGTTGGATATGGCTTGATTTCAAAAGATAATGTCATCATTGAAGAGGTTGCCCTAGTGGATGGACTCAAGCACAATTTGTTGAGTATCAGCTAGCTTTGTGACAAGGACAACTAAGTAACATTCAATTCTGAAGCCTGTGTTGTGACCAACAAGAGAAGCAACAAAGTGGTTCTCATTGGAGTGAAAAAAGGGAATGTGTACCTAGCTGATTTCAACTCATCAAATACAAAATATGTCACTTGTCTATTTAGCAAGGCAAGTCAAGGTGAAAGTTGGATATGGCACAAGAAGCTGTCCCACCTTAACTTCAAGATTATGAATGAGCTAGTCAGAAAAGACTTGGTGATAGGTATTCCTCAAGTGGAATTCTTAAAGGATGGACTGTGTGATGCATGTTAGAAAGGAAAGCAAATCAAGGCATCATTCAGAAAGAAGCTTGACTCAATAATTGAAGAACCTTTCCAACTACTACACATGGATTTATTTGGACCAGTTAATATATTGTCCATCTCAAGGAAAAGATATTTCCTAGTAATTGTGGATGATTTCTCAAAGTTCTCTTGGACATATTTTCTAAAATCCAAGGATGAAGCTAGTGAAATCATCATTAATCACATAAGGCAAGTCAACAATCATCCTGATTTCAAAGTTAGAAGAATCAAGAGTGATAATGGAACTGAATTCAAGAATTCTGTGATGAGATCATTTTGTGAAGAGAATGGGATCATGCATGAATTCTCAGCAGCAAGAATCCCATAACAAAATGGTGTGGTGGAAAGGAAAAACAAATCTCTTATTGAAGCTGCAAGGACAATGCTAGAAGAATCAAAGTTACCAACATATTTTTAGGCTGAAGCTGTAAATACTGCATGCTACACTCAGAATATTTCTTTGGTTAATCAAGCAAAATGCATGACACCCTACCAATTGTTCAAGAACAAGAAGCCAACACTGAACTTTCTTCATGTCTTTGGTTATAAATGCTATATCCTAAGGAATCAAACTGATCAGCATGGAAAGTTTGATGCTAGAGCAGATGAAGGCATTTTTGTTGGATATGTAGTTAGAAAAGAATATAGAGTCTACAATCTCAGAACCAACATTGTTATGGAATCTGTACATGTTGTGTTTGATGATAAAAAGATTGAAGGACTGCAAGATGGAGATTTCCATGAAAACCTCAAATTTGACAATGTTGAGATGATTTGTGAAGACAGTGATGATGAAAGTGATCAAGAGAAAATATCCAAGATAATGCAGAAAAATCTACAACTAATGAAGCACACAATTCAACATTCGTCGAAAGACCAAGTGTGTCATCCGTTGAAAGACAATCTGCATCATCCGTCGAAGGAAAACACTCAACATCCGTTGAACCATCAATAGAATTGAGGGCCAATACAGATCACAATCAGAAAGGATCCCAACTACAAGTCAAAGATCCACAAACTCTGAGGGAGTTTCTTCTAATTAAAACTCTGTAACACATCAAGACAACAATGAGACCTCTTTATCTAGAGCTAATCTACCACAATAGAGAAAATGTACTAGAGATCACCCATTTGAACTGATCATTGGTGATGCATCTTCAAGAGTGCAAACAAGAAAAGATACTCAAGAGGAATGTCTATATAGCAGCTTTCTATCACAGGAAGAGCCTAAAAAGGTAGAGGAAGCTCTATTGGATCCTGATTGGGTTTTAGCTATGCAAGAGGAGCTAAACCAATTTGAAAGGAATAAAGTATGGAAGCTGGTACCCAACCTTAAAGGAAAGAATCCTATTGACACTAAATGGGTATTCAGAAATAAGATGGACGAAAATGGCATAGTAGTCAGGAACAAAGCTAGATTGGTTGCTAAGGACTACTGTCAACAAGAAGGAATTGATTTTGATGAAACCTTTGCTCATGTTGCAAGATTTGAAGCCATCAGAATATTCTTAGCCTTTGCAGCACATGCAAATTTCAAGGTCTATCAAATGGATGCTAAACATGCTTTTCTAAATGGAGATTTGGAGGAGGAAGTCTATGTCAGTCAACCTCCTAGTTTTGAAGACCCAAATTTTCCTGAATATGTCTACTACCTTTCGAAAGCACTTTATGGATCGAAGCAAGCACCTAGAGCCTAGTATGATACTTTGTCAAAGTTTCTTTTAGAAAATCACTTCACAAGAGGTACTATTGACAAAACTCTATTCTTTAGAAATGTTAATGGCTCTAGTATACTTGTTCAAATTTATGTAGATGATATTATATTTGGTTCTACATATGAAAAACTTTGTAAAACGTTTGTAAAACTAATGCAACGTAAATATGAAATGAGCATGATGGGATAACTAACTTACTTTCTTGGTTTACAAGTTAAGCAAGTTAGTGATGGAATATTCATTAGTCAAACCAAATATATTTATAATATTTTGAAGAAGTTTGATTTAATGGATTGCACATCTGCAAAAACTCCCATGGCCACTGCAACTAAACTTGAATTAAACACTACTGAAAAGTATGTGGATATTTCAAGTTATAGAGCCGTGGTTGGCTCACTTTTATATTTAACAGCCAATAGGCCAGATATAATGTTTTCTACATATCTTTGTGCTAGATTTCAGGTTGATCCTAGAGAATCTCATTTAATAGTTATTAAGAGAATTTTCAGATATCTCAAAGGAACACCAAAACTTGGCATTTGGTATCCTAGAGATTCTGGTTTTGATCTAACTGGTTTTTCAGATGCAGATTATGGAGGTTGCAAAATTGATAGAAAAAGTATAATAGGAACCTATCAATTTCTAGGAAATAAGCTAGTATCCTGGTTAAGTAAAAAGAAAAATTCAGTTTCTACCTCTACAGCTGAAGCTGAATATATTACAACTAGTAGTTGTTGTGCTCAAATTTTATGGATGAAAAATCAACTGTTGGACTATGGTCTACAGGTCAATAGGATTCCCATTTTCTGTGACAACACAAGTGCTATTGCAATTTCTGAAAATCCAGTACAACATTCAAGGACCAAGCACATTGACATCAAGTACCACTTCATTAGAGAGCATATTATGAATGGTACTGTGGAACTTCATTTTATTCCAAGTGAGAAGCAACTTGCAGACATCTTTACCAAGCCACTTGATGAATCCACCTTCACTAGGGTGGTAAGTGAGTTAGGTATGCTTAATTACTCTTAATGTATATTAATGTCTAAGCAAATTGAAATGCAGCCTGAGTAAAAGTTAATATTTCCTGTCAAAGATAAAATTTTGGCTAAGTCAAAATTTATCTCTCGACCGATGTTCAGTATCCGTTTAAAATGAACATCCATTGAATTTTATTATCCGTAGAAATATCAATTATTACTCTGGGTATATTTTTATTATCCGTCGAATTATACTGAATCTTAGTCGTTAATTTTAAGCATCATCCGTCGAATTTACTTATTGTCTGTATGTATATTTCAACGGATAATCTTAGAATTTTGACAGTTTTCTTCATTTTTGAAATGGCTATTTTGGGCTAATTTGATTGGTTACCTTATTTACTTTTTATTTTTAGACAGTTTATTTCTGAGTAAGTATAAAAGCTAATTTCACTTCTACTTTTCACTTTTATCATACTCAAGTAATTTCTCTATCTCTCTTCTTCTTCAAAGCAAATACTCTCTTTTTGCAACTAACTCCAATCACAGAAATGGAACCCGTAGTCAAAATCATGTCCTCAACTGGGTTAATCTATGAAAAGAACAACTTTGTGGCTCTGGTAAACAAGCAAATTCCGGAATCTGAAGATTATCACAAGATGATGAACTTCATACTGAACTGCAAATTGAGTTATGCCATGCTTGAGTATCCAACCATCTACTGTGAAGTTGTCGAGGAAATTTAGACTACATCAGTGTTCAACTCTAAGGACAAAACTATTACCTTCACTCTCAAAGGTACTGAACATTTTCTTAACTGTGATGCTATTGAGAAATGCTTTAAATTGCCTGAAAATAACACACTTGCTTCACACACAGACATTGATGTAAGTAACATGCTAGTTTCTAAGGGCTATGCTCTTGATGCCACTAAATTAGGTGATATTAGGAGACTGGTGTTGAGTGGCATTTATGACATTTTATAACACTCCGTAAAGCTTTGGATTGATGTTTTATACTTAAGTTGTTAGTGTTTTTAACGTATTTTTGTTGTGTTTTTGCATTTCAGGCATCATACATTAGCATTGTTTGATGTTAATTTGGTGTTAGGATGGTGTCTAGAATAAAAGCTCGTGAAAAGACCAGCTCAAACCAACAAGAAAAGAAGAAGTCAATTATTTTTCCAGAGAGACGGCGCGCCCGCGCTGTGATAGCGTGGGCCGTGCCAGGAAGGCAGAATGTCAGCGCGCGGCCGCGCCGGGTGGGGAATTAAAATCCTATTTCTCATGGAATTTTAATTCAGAAGACTTCTACTCTACATGGGCTGCTATATATACATAACTTATGCTCATTTTTCATAACAAGACGTACTAGAGCTTAAGGAGAAGGCGTAAGAAGACCGTAGAGCACAAATCAACCAAGGAGAAGAAGATCTAGTTTATTCTTGTGATTCTTTATTTTAAGTTGTAACTTTGGATGCTAGTTTTCTTATCCGTGAACCTATAATCTTGTTTCGTACTTGGTTTTATTAAGTATAAAGACTACATTTTTTATACCATGCTTTCATCGGAACCCACATTGATGATGAGTCAGATTATGGGCTAATCGTTATCGTGGGGTTCTAACGGATTTATTTATGGATTCTTTAGTTAATTCATTTCGGGGCCTTAGTGTGTGGTGATTGTATGATAACCTAGTATTGGTTAAGCTTATTCATCTTATGAGCGTCGCGAACTTATAAGATAGTGTGTTAATCTTTAATGAAGAGAAAGTGAATTTAAGGGTTTAGAACTTGCCATGCTAGCATAGGTTCATGTATGTGATATGCGTGAATCGTAGATAATTTTAACCATCTTACTTACCCTATGTAATCACGAGAGATAACTTGTGCATTAAACTGTTATGTTGTCAAATTCTATAGACATATAGGATCTCAATATAATTGGTGTCTATTCAGCTTCTACCTCTTTTGTGGATGTCTGGTAGTATGATGTTCGTACAAGGAAAGTTGGCGTTTATTAGTTCCGTATTATCTGATTAGTATGATCACCATTACATGCTAAGGTTGAGAATGAAAAGGCTATTGAATGACGTATTTAATGAAGTTAGAATCCCATGTTTGTGTCATAAATTATTCAACTCTCTTTAATCTTCTAGTTTATGTTCTTTAGTATAATCTCTTAGTTAAGTGTAGTATAACAACCTAAATTTGTTATTCATCTTAGCATTGGATAATAACCATACTAGTGTTACATAAATACATTGATTGAAATTAACCTAAACCTATCCTTGTGGGAATGAACTAGAATTTATTCTATATTACTTGCGATCGCGTATACTTGCATGAATATTAGCACGTGTTCTAGCCCTAACAAGTTTTTGGCGCCATTGCCGGGGATATCGGTGTTAATTTTTAGTTTATGTGCTTGTCATCATTGGTCGTTAAAGTTCAGTGACTCGGACATTGTTACTTACTTAATTCCTTATCGTGTTTCAGGTACTCTAGCGAGCGTGTATGCATACGCGTTCTCGGTCTCGTAAGAGGACACTGGATCAAGCTAAGGAAGAAGTTATAGTCGAGGAGAAAGTTAAAGAAGAGATCTTATTTGAGAAAGAACAAGAAGTTCTTATTGCAATGGGAGAATCAGAAGCGAATCTAAAGGCTTTGATGGACTACTCTCAACCAAAGATCGATGATATTCAGTCTAGCATTGTTCGACCAGCCATCTCGGTTAATACCTTTGAGATCAAGTCGAGCATGATTCAGATGATACAGAACTCAGTTCAGTTTGGGGGTTCTCCAACAGAAGACCCCAATATGCACATCAGAGATTTCATCGAGATCTGCAACACTTTCAAGTTCAATAGAGTTTCTGAAGATGCTATTAAGTTGTGGCTTTTCCCATTCTCTCTGCGGGATAAAGCTAAGTGCTGGTTACATTCTCTACCACCAGTTTCTATCACCAAATGGGAGGATCTTGCACAAAATTTCTGTTACGTCACACAATACTATTGAACGGGGTTGAATATAGTGTTTATACAATCAATTTGATTTAGAACACAAAGTAGTAGTTTATTCAATCGTAATAAACTTTATTACAGTAGGTTAAACTACTCTTCCAGTGATGAACAATATCACTAAGAGCTGTTAGTATAACACCCTCCAAATCCGGGGTATAGATTTGGGGCATTATTAACAACAATTACCAACTATACCTGCATAAGCGGAATATAAATATAATAATTACCCTGAACTATCACTACTCAGGATCCTTTAAGGTTTGAGTTTGGAAACAAGAATCATGCACTACACTTTATTACAACCCAACTAAATAAAACCTGTCTCAAGAACTCTCTTTATTACAAAACTTTATTCTATCTACAGTTTCACTACACAATCTTTTATTCAAACTACACAAAACTTTTATTCAACGCAACATTACTACTTATCCTGCTACACCTGATCTGGCACTTCAAAACACTCTTCGGGAATAGGAAGGAACACTCTTGGTATAAGAGGGTCCCGCTGCTTGACTCGCTTCTTGACTATGCGGGTCCTGATGGGTTTCATTCTCTACCTTAACTGTAAAACAATAGGAGTGACAATAAAAGAAATGAGCCAAAATTGCTCAACAAGCCTGCAACAATATATATATATATATTATAAAGAGAGAAAAATAAATGAACCAATAAGCTGCTGGTTTGAACAACCATCTGTATCTGTATATGATAATAATTTGCCAACACTGGCGAGTGCCAAATGAACAAGACTGGAACAAGAACCAACATATGCACTATAACCTGCTGATCAGTCAGAATATAGTGCGGATCTATACCCAACTGCATAGACCCAACCAACATTAGGAGTACTCAGGCAACTATGGCCTATTAAATAATGGTCTGGGTAAAACCCAGTCCATAAAGTAACCATCCAGTCCAAGGCTTAGCATCCGGAATAATCGAAATGCTATTGATATATCCCAACACCAGGATATACCAGACTATATGTAACAAGGGTAAAGGAATTGAAATATGAACAGGGAATTCAATAAATTGGGTAAATCAAGCATTGAAATGAAATGGAACAAGTGATAATAAGTAGGTAACAGTGTATATGAACAATGATTATCAAAGAGAATCGATACGATAGAAAGGAAATATAAATCACTATTCTGAATTTAGAATAGGGGAAAACTTGCCTTGCGCGTACTTAACCTGGTTTAACTTACTGCCTTCTGACCCTAGCTTGCTCTGCCTTGCTAACACTGAACAAATCATGGAAAGATAGGTGTTTAGATAATTTACTACATACGTGTATCTTGAATTGAAATCACGCAATCTTATCAGTCTACCCATGCGTTTCTATCTGACTCGCATATATATATATACATACATTTATACAGCACATCTATTCACATAATCATATAAAGCACGTAGCACGTAAAGCACATAATTAATTTCTAGATTTATAATTATTTTTAGAATCAATTCTGGGCTTATACCTGCATTACTAGTCATATCTGATTTTATTATAATTTTTCAGAATTTATTCAACTCAGTTATACCCCTATTAGGGCCTACGAACTATTAATTATCACAAGATCACTCTCTTCCGGGCGAATTTATGACTCACAATTATTTTTATTGGATTCGTCTCATTTTTCTGAGTCTAGGGGTCTTCGTTTAGCTCAAATCGGACTAACGGTTGAATTATTATGAATTAAACAAGATTTAATTAATTAATAATCAATTATAAATAATTAATTATAATTAAATAATCTTTAATTATACTTTTAAATAATTATTTAATAATTATTTTATTTTAAAATAATTAATCCCTAATTATTAGGATTAATTACAATTTACTACACTAATTTACTAATTATTAACGCTTACCCGATCAGATCGATTATTTACAAATAATCCATCGATACAATTAACTGATACGTTATTTATCGAATCAATAATTATTACTCGAATCATAATCTAACTCAAGATCAATTACTCGTACAAATACGAGCTATTCACGATCCTCACATAATTATCGAGCTATTATATTATTACTATAATTATACGATTAATTAATTATTTAACTATCGGTATTTAATTATACGATACGAATAATTATTACGATATTCTTCAAATAAATTAACGATCGCATAATAATTCTAATTTAACGAATCACGACTTGAATAGGTACGAGTTACTCGTAATATTTAACTAATTATCGGATTATTATTAATATTATTTAATCCTTATTTATTAATTAATTACCTAATTATTAATTAATTAGATAACTAATAAATAATTAAATAATTAATTAAATAATTAAATTTGAATTTCTAAATTACTAAAATAATTTTGAAATTATTAATTATATTTTTTCAGAATCTAAAACTGATTTTTATTTAATTTTTTTAGAATTATTAAAACTGATTTTGATTTTACAAAATTAACTAAATAATTAAAAATGCAAAAACAGAAAACAGGGAAAAGTTTCGGGTTCTGGAGGATCAAACCCCGGATCGTTTCCCGGGTCGAAACCGGGTCGACTCCGGGTTGATGAAGAACATGTGCCCAGAATCCGGCGCGGCGGGGAAGTCTCCGGTGAACGGAAAATCGGCCCAAAATGACTGGTTCGGTCTCGTTTTTCAGTGATTTCAGTCAGCCATAACATCGTATCAACATCCCTGCCTTCTCCTTCCTTGTTCAACGACACAGCAGCCGGAAAACCGAGAAACGCGGCGGCGGCGACGCTTTCCGGCCACCCCGAAAACAGAACCCAACCGGCACAAAACCGGTGTCGTTCGATTCCTTACTCGACGATCTACACTCTCAAGGCAATCAAAACAGCTAACAAACACTCAATTGAAAAACCCGAATTCAAGCAATAATCCGAAAATTACGAAATTAAAATCGAGATATCAAATAACTAAAATGATTACATAATTAGAAACTAAGATTCATAAGCTTCAATTTGACTACTTACATGAAGGATTTGGATTCCGGAATCACTATGAACTCTGAGGTTGAATTCCTTGAGTGTTCTTCACCAACAAACCCTAGTTCTTGATTTTCTGATTTTTTTATTGTAATTAACTGAATTAATTAATAAAAATTAGACTATTTATATTATGGAAAATAATACCCCTAAATAAAATTAAGGGTCTAATTCTACATCTAATAAAAATATTTGGCCCCAATTTTTATAATTTTTGGGTATTAATATTGAATTTTTAAATATCCAATAAATACAAAATAAATGCTAAAAATTCCCAAAAATTGTGAATATTACAAAAATGCAAAGAAAAATGATATATGATAATTTCATGATCATATAAAAAATAAAAATGTGATTTTTGTGGGGTTTTTGGTACCCGAAGGGGTCCGGAAAAAGTCGTTTTTCGCGAAAAAGGTCAATTGGTAAAACGTCTAGGGGTTCAGAATAGCGATACGGTATAGGGCATTTTTGGCAAAATAGGGCCAATGATTTTGTTTGAAATACGGGCTTTTAAAACATAGTTTTGAGCTGTACAGGTTTTGATATAATATATATAACTGACGATAGAACGCTCAATAAATATCCAAAACACGTTTGGATCAAAACAACCAACACATAACACATAGCAGTCAGGGTTCAACAACTTAACACATTTAATCACATAATAATACACATAATTTATTATTATTATAATATAATACACGCGTAATTCCTCGGTCGTTACATTCTCCCCCCTTAACAAGATTCTGTCCTCAGAATCTAATTATGCAAATAATTGAGGATACTTTTCTAGCATTTCACTTTCAAGCTCCCAGGTTGATTCTTCAACCACTGGGTTTCTCCATAAAACTCTCACTAATGACACAGACTTATTTCTTAATACCCTCTCTTGCCTATCTAGAATTCTTATTGGCTGTTCTACATATGACAAATCTGCCTGAAGTTCTACTGGTTCATACTCTATTACATGCCTTGTATCAGGATTATACCTCTTAAGCATAGATACATGAAATACGTTGTGAATGTGCTGCATATGGGGTGGTAGAGCTAACTCGTACGCAACCTTCCCAATTTTCTTCAAAATCTCAAATGGTCCAACGTATCGTGGCTTCAATTTCCCTTTATTGCCAAATCTGGTCAATCCTTTCCATGGCGATATTTTGAGCAATATGTGTTCTCCTTCCTGATAGTCCATATCCTTCCTGGCTTGGTTTGCATATCTGCTTTGTCTGTTTTGTGCTGCCTCGATTCGTTTTCGAATAAGATTAATCTTTTCTTTTGTCTGCTGAATTAATTCTGGACCCAAAATCTTGCGTTCTCCAACTTCATCCCAATGCACGGGTGATCTGCATTTCCTCCCATATAATGCTTCATACGGTGGCATTCCAATACTGGCGTGATAGCTATTATTATAAGAAAATTCCACTAGGGGTAAATGTTCATCCCAACTGCCTTCAAAATCGATCGCACAAACTCGTAGCATGTCTTCAATCGTTTGAATTGTCCTTTCACTTTGGCCGTCAGTTTGCGGATGATAAGATGTAATCATATTCAACTTCGTTCCTAGACATTCTTGGAATTGTCTCCAAAATCTTGAATTGAAACGAGGATCTCGATCCGATACAATTGATACTGGTACTCCATGACGCATCACAATTTCTTTGAGATACATGTGCACTAATTTGTCGAGCGAAAATCTTTCATTAATTGGTAGAAAATGTGCCGACTTCGTAAGTCTGTCAATGATTACCCATATCGCATCATGATTTGCCCTAGTCCTCGGTAGTCCTACCACAAAATCCATCGCTAGATGTTCCCATTTCCATTCTGGAATGTCTAATGGTTGCAATAACCCACTCGGACGTTGGTGTTCTGCTTTAACTCGCTGGCATGTGTAGCATTTACTCACCCATTCTGCTATCTCCTTCTTCATATTCGGCCACCAAAAGTTTTCCTTCAAATCGCGATACATTTTCGTGCTTCCTGGATGAATGGAATACTTCGAATTGTGCGCATCTCGCATAATTTCTTCTTTTAATTCTGCCACGTTAGGGATCCAGATTCTTGACGCAAAACGTAAAATTCCTTCATTATCTTTCTGAGTTGTAATCTCTTCTCCTGTTAAGTTGTCGTCTTGACTCATCACTTCTTCTTGACAACGGCGAATCTTTTCCAGCAATTCTGGTTGGAAAGTCATAGCGTAGATAGTTTCTGCAGATTCATTAGGAATACGAATTTCGATTTCCAATTTGTCGAATTCCCTGGCCAATTCTTCGCATGAAGTCAACCGATTCAATCTTTCTTTTCTGCTTAGCGCATCTGCTACAACATTTGCTTTTCCTGGATGATAACTGATTGTAACATCGTAATCTTTAATCAATTCCAGCCATCGACGTTGTCGCATGTTTAGTTCCTTTTGCGTGAAGATATACTTCAGACTTTTATGATCCGTGTAGATTTCACATTTTTCACCGTACAGATAATGTCTCCAAAGCTTCAATGCAAAAACAATTGCTGCCAATTCCAGATCATGCGTAGGATATTTCTGTTCATGAGGTTTAAGTTGTCTCGACGCATATGCAATGACGTTACCATGTTGCATCAACACACATCCTAAACCACGATATGAAGCGTCACTGTAGATAACAAAATTTCATTGCTCGTCTGGCAATACTAATACTGGTGCCGTCACCAACCGATTCTTCAACTCTTGAAAACTTTCTTCACACTTACTATTCCATTCGAACTTTTCACTTTGTCGAGTTAACTTGGTCAGCGGTGTAGCTATCTTCGCAAAATCTTTGACAAATCTTCGATAATATCCTGCCAAACCTAAGAAACTTCGAACCTCTGTCGGCATCTTTGGTCTTTCCCAATGCAACACAGCTTCAATCTTTGTTGGATCAACTTGAATGCCTTCTCTGCTGATGATGTGCCTTAGAAACTGCACTTCTTTCAACCAAAATTCGCATTTGGAAAATTTTGCATAAAGCTGCTCCTTCTGTAATATCTCCAATGTCGTTTTTAAATGTGTTGTATGCTCTTCTTCCGTCTTTGAATAGATCAAGATGTCATCAATAAATATAATGATAAACTTATCCAAATACTTCTTGAATATTCGATTCATCAAATCCATAAATGCTGCAGGTGCATTCGTCAATCCAAAAGCCATTACAAGAAATTCATAGTGTCCGTACCTTGTTCTAAACGCTGTCTTTCAAATATCTTCGGCCTTGATCTTTAACTGATGATAGCCTGATCGTAAGTCGATTTTCGAAAACCATGCTGCTCCTTTTAGTTGATCAAATAAATCATCAATGCGAGGTAAAGGATATTTATTCTTGATAGTTAACTTGTTCAGCTCACGATAATCAATACACAGTCGCATACTACCATCCTTCTTTTTCACGAACAATACTGGCGCACCCCATGGGGATACACTTGGCCTTATAATTCCTTTGTCAAGAAGTTCTTGCAACTGCTTTGCTAATTCCCTCATTTCAACAGGTGCCATTCGATATGGAGCTTTCGAAATTGGTTCAGTCCCTGGCGTCAAGTCAATAGTGAATTCGATTTCTCGATCTGGTGGAAGTCCTGGTAATTCGTCTGGAAAAACATCAAGAAATTCACAAACTACAGGAATATCTTCAATCTTCAAATTTCCCTTATCAACATCCCGTACATAGGCTAAATAAGCTTGACATCCTTGACGTAGCAATCTTCTCGTCTGCATTATTGATAGGAATTTCTGCTTTTGCTTCTCACCTTTAAATATTACCGTTTCATTTTCTTCAGTTTGCAATTTCACTCTCTTATTCGCACAGTCAATTTGAGCATTATTACTAGACAGCCAATCCATTCCTAAAATAATATCAAACTCCCCTAACCTAAAAGGTATCAAATCAACTGAAAAAATGACATCTCCCTATCTCAATATCACAGCTCGGACATACTCGATCTACTGCAACCTGATCATTATTCGCTAATTTTATGACTAACATTTCATCCAACCACTGAATCTCACAATCTATCTTAGAGATAAAAGCTTCAGAAATAAAAGATCTAGTAGCTCCTGAATCAATCAATACCAAAGCAATTACGGAATTTACAGGGAGTGTACCTGCAACCACATTCGGACTCTGTACCGCTTCCTTCATTGACATGTTGAAAGTCCTTGCTCTGGGCTGATTTTGCTGTGGTAGTGGAGGTGGAGGTAATGCTAAAATTCTTGGAATACTGACAGCCATTGCAATTCCTCTGCAGTCTTTGGCGATATGTCCTTTTCTCCCACATTGGAAACAAGTAACTTCTGCCTTTCCCATTGGACATTCTCCAGAATAGTGTCCCCTTTGCTTGCACTTGAAACACGTAACATTTAGCTTGTTGCAAACTCCTGTATGCTTTCTACCACACGTTCTGCAATCAAGTATAAGCGGTCGGATAAGTCTCTGCTGAATTGGGGCTGGAAGTCGATTTCCCATCCTCTGATTGTTCTGCTCTGGCCTTTTGAAATTTACTTTTCCCCGAGCTTGAAATCCCGGCCTTTTGTTGAAACGATTCTGAAAATTCCCTGGTCCTTTCTCTTTCTGAGCTGCTTCGCTTTCTCCTTCAATAATCATAGCCTTCTGAACAACAGCCATATAAGTTGTCAATTCAAACACAGCTACCCTGCTACGAATCCATGGTTTCAGTCCTTGCTGAAATCTCTTGGCCCGCTTCTCGTCCGTATCCACCTGCTCTGGAACAAACCTTGCCAATTCAGTAAACATGGTCTCATAATCCGCAACCGATAAGTTGTCTTGTTTCAGCTCCAGGAACTTGATCTCCATCTGATTCTTCATAAAACGAGGAAAATATTTCTCCAAGAAAAGATCAGTGAATCTGTTCCAGGTCACCACACCTTCTTCCAAAGCTTTCTTTGATTCCCACCAGTAATTAGCTTCGCCTTTTAGAAAATAGCTAGCGAAATCTGTCTTCTGCTCTTCCTCAACCTTTACCAACGAAAAAGCCTTTTCCATCTCTTTCAGCCAGGCTCTCGCTTTTGTGGGATCTGTGGAACCCATAAATTCCGGTGGCTTCACCGACTGAAATTGCTTGAAAGTAGTCGTAGGTGCTGCTGGTGGTATTTGATGTCCTGGATGAGCGGCTTGCTGTAACATCTGTTGCTGGAACTGCTGTTGTTGCTGCTGCATTTGTTGTTGCATCATCAACATCTGCTGTTGCATGAGATTAAACATCTGATCCATCTGTTTATTATTGTTTTGGCCATCGGTGTTTCCATTCGATGAGTCGGGCTGCGCTTTTCTCTTAGGTGCCATTTTTCTGGTAAATAAATAATGGATCTTATTTAATAACAGTATATTAAACATATATTAAAACAGTCGATTTGAGAAAATAAAATAACTTATTAAATAACTGAATAGATAAAACAGTATGATATGTTTTAAATTTTTTTTTTTTTTTTTTTTACAACCTGATCGTGAATAAAACTACATTTGTAAATATGCAATGGTACTGAAATAAATGTAAATGCTTAAATGACTGGAAATAAAATAAAAAAAACGTGCAAAAGATTATCTCATATATATATATAAGTAGAACACCAGCTACAGGTGTCAGTGCTTGATACAAAAACCTATGATATAACAGTCGTACTGCTACTACTATCAGTCAGAGTCAGTAGCTACACTCATACAAACTAGTCATACAATACTATGCTGCCTCTATCTACAAAATATACATAATACAACACTCATTGATCTACTGGTCTCAAAATCCTGGTGGTACGTGGCTCAACTCCTCCTGCACTGCCTCTAGCACTGCCTCGGTAAGTCCCAATGCTCTGCGATATGCTGTCTCCGCACTAAGATCCTGCTGTCTCAAATCAGTAAGCTGCTGCGAACTAACCCGGTGAATATGATGTAGTCTCTCTCTCAGTATATAATCCGGTCGTAATGCGCAGACAGGACCATCCGTCTGTGTCTCATACAATCCAAGGATCTCTCTACACTGGTTCTGCCATCTAATCCTCTCCTCCCTCTCTGCCTGAAAGCGCTGGTAAGTCACGGTATGATGCTCCTGAAGATCAGTGCTGGAACCTCGAGAAGGTAATGGTCCATCAACCACGATCTCATCTATAAACTCTGGCTGAGGAAACTGATAAACTCCCGAAACAGGTGCATAAATGGCTAATGGGGCAGGAAATAAGACAGGCTGCTCCATAGGCGCATATACTGGCGGCTCTGTCTCTGGCTCCATATGTGGCAGCTCTGGAATCTCGACTGGTGGCATAGGAATCTGAGGCTCTAAATCCTCCCACTGCGGAAGATCAACCATATCAGGAATATCAAACATCGGAAACTCTAATGGTGGAATATCTGGTATTTCTGGCTCAACGTATGGAAAATAATCTGCAAAACCTGGTACCTCCGGGGGAAGTGGTATCTCTGGTGCTGGCTCAGGTGGCAATGGAGGTAAGATATGCCCTGACACTGGGGCTACTACCTGTGCATCCACTGGATCTGTCTCGGTCCTCCCCGTAGATGATGATAAAGAAGCCATCTAATATACATAAAAATAATAACACAAAAATAATCAAATCACAATTCTATAACTCATAACTTCTAATCACATAGACTAACAGTCCTAACATTCTTACTCTCATCCTATCTTATTTTCCTATCTTATCTTAACCCTAACATTCTTGTTTTCCAAGGTCAATCCTAAGCTCTGATGCCAACTATAACACCCTCCAAATCCGGGGTATAGATTTGGGGCATTATTAACAACAATTACCAACTATACCTGCACAAGCGGAATATAAATATAATAATTACCCCGAACTATCACTACTCAGGATCCTTTAAGGTTTGAGTTTGGAAACAAGAATCATGCACTACACTTTATTACAACCCAACTAAATAAAACCTGTCTCAAGAACTCTCTTTATTACAAAACTTTATTCTATCTACAGTTTCACTACACAATCTTTTATTCAAACTACACAAAACTTTTATTCAACCCAACATTACTACTTATCCTGCTACACCTGATCTGGCACTTCAAAACTCTCTTCGGGAATAGGAAGGAACACTCTTGGTATAAGAGGGTCCCGCTGCTTGACTCGCTTCTTGACTATGCGGGTCCTGATGGGTTTCATTCTCTACCTTAACTGTAAAACAATAGGAGTGGCAATAAAAGAAATGAGCCAAAATTGCTCAATAAGCCTGCAACAATATATATATATATATTATAAAGAGAGAAAAATAAATGAACCAATAAGCTGCTGGTTTGAACAACCATCTGTATCTGTATATGATAATAATTTGCCAACACTGGCGAGTGCCAAATGAACAAGACTGGAACAAGAACCAACATATGCACTATAACCTGCTGATCAGTCAGAATATAGTGCAGATCTATACCCAACTGCATAGACCCAACCAACATTAGGAGTACTCAGGCAACTATGGCCTATTAAATAATGGTCTGGGTAAAACCCAGTCCGTAAAGTAACCATCCAGTCCAAGGCTTAGCATCCGGAATAATCGAAATGCTATTGATATATCCCAACACCAGGATATACCAGACTATATGTAACAAGGGTAAAGGAATTGAAATATGAACAGGGAATTCAATAAATTGGGTAAATCAAGCATTGAAATGAAATGGAACAAGTGATAATAAGTAGGTAACAGTGTATATGAACAATGATTATCAAAGAGAATCGATACGATAGAAAGGAAATATAAATCACTATTCTGAATTTAGAATAGGGGAAAACTTGCCTTGCGCGTACTTAACCTGGTTTAACTTACTGCCTTCTGACCCTAGCTTGCTCTGCCTTGCTAACACTGAACAAATCATGGAAAGATAGGTGTTTAGATAATTTACTACATACGTGTATCTTGAATTGATATCACGGAACCTTATCAGTCTACCCATGCGTTTCTATCTGACTCGCATATATATATATATATACATACATTTATACAGCACATCTATTCACATAATCACATAAAGCACGTAGCACGTAAAGCACATAATTAATTTCTAGATTTATAATTATTTTTAGAATCAATTCTGGGCTTATACCTGCATTACTAGTCATATCTGATTTTATTATAATTTTTCAGAATTTATTCAACTCAGTTATACCCCTATTAGGGCCTACGAACTATTAATTATCACAAGATCACTCTCTTCCGGGCGAATTTATGACTCACAATTATTTTTATTGGATTCGTCTCATTTTTCTGAGTCTAGGGGTCTTCGTTTAGCTCAAATCGGACTAACGGTTGAATTATTATGAATTAAACAAGATTTAATTAATTAATAATCAATTATAAATAATTAATTATAATTAAATAATCTTTAATTATACTTTTAAATAATTATTTAATAATTATTTTATTTTAAAATAATTAATCCCTAATTATTAGGATTAATTACAATTTACTACACTAATTTACTAATTATTAACGCTTACCCGATCAGATCGATTATTTACAAATAATCCATCGATACAATTAACTGATACGTTATTTATCGAATCAATAATTATTACTCGAATCATAATCTAACTCAAGATCAATTACTCGTACAAATACGAGCTATTCACGATCCTCACATAATTATCGAGCTATTATATTATTACTATAATTATACGATTAATTAATTATTTAACTATCGGTATTTAATTATACGATACGAATAATTATTACGATATTCTTCAAATAAATTAACGATCGCATAATAATTCTAATTTAACGAATCACGACTTGAATAGGTATGAGTTACTCGTAATATTTAACTAATTATCGGATTATTATTAATATTATTTAATCCTTATTTATTAATTAATTACCTAATTATTAATTAATTAGATAACTAATAAATAATTAAATAATTAATTAAATAATTAAATTTGAATTTCTAAATTACTAAAATAATTTTGAAATTATTAATTATATTTTTTCAGAATCTAAAACTGATTTTTATTTAATTTTTTTAGAATTATTAAAACTGATTTTGATTTTACAAAATTAACTAAATAATTAAAAATGCAAAAACAGAAAACAGGGAAAAGTTTCGGGTTCTGGAGGATCAAACCCCGGATCGGTTCCCGGGTCGAAACCGGGTCGACTCCGGGTTGATGAAGAACATGTGCCCAGAATCCGGCGCGGCGGGGAAGTCTCCGGTGAACGGAAAATCGGCCCAAAACGACTGGTTCGGTCTCGTTTTTCAGTGATTTCAGTCAGCCATAACATCGTATCAACATCCCTGCCTTCTCCTTCCTTGTTCAACGACACAGCAGCCGGAAAACCGAGAAACGCGGCAGCGGCGACGCTTTCCGGCCACCCCGAAAACAGAACCCAACCGGCACAAAACCGGTGTCGTTCAATTCCTTACTCGACGATCTATACTCTCAAGGCAATCAAAACAGCTAACAAACACTCAATTGAAAAACCCGAATTCAAGCAATAATCCGAAAATTACGAAATTAAAATCGAGATATCAAATAACTAAAATGATTACATAATTAGAAACTAAGATTCATAAGCTTCAATTTGACTACTTACATGAAGGATTTGGATTCCGGAATCACTATGAACTCTGAGGTTGAATTCCTTGAGTGTTCTTCACCAACAAACCCTAGTTCTTGATTTTCTGATTTTTTTTATTGTAATTAACTGAATTAATTAATAAAAATTAGGCTATTTATATTATGGAAAATAATACCCCTAAATAAAATTAAGGGTCTAATTCTACATCTAATAAAAATATTTGGCCCCAATTTTTATAATTTTTGGGTATTAATATCGAATTTTTAAATATCCAATAAATACAAAATAAATGCTAAAAATTCCCAAAAATTGTGAATATTACAAAAATGCAAAGAAAAATGATATATCATAATTTCATGATCATATAAAAAATAAAAATGTGATTTTTGTGTGGTTTTTGGTACCCGAAGGGGTCCGGAAAAAGTCGTTTTTCGCGAAAAAGGTCAATTGGTAAAACGTCTAGGGGTTCAGAATAGCGATACGGTATAGGGCATTTTTGGCAAAATAGGGCCAATGATTTTGTTTGAAATACGGGCTTTTAAAACATAGTTTTGAGCTGTACAGGTTTTGATATAATATATATAACTGACGATAGAACGCTCAATAAATATCCAAAACACGTTTGGATCAAAACAACCAACACATAACACATAGCAGTCAGGGTTCAACAACTTAACACATTTAATCATATAATAATACACATAATTTATTATTATTATAATATAATACACGCATAATTCCTCGGTCGTTACAGTTAGGGTCAAAAAGAATAATATTCTCGTGAATGATAACACATATAGTATAAACCCTAAGTTGTGTTTATATAGTACACGGTTACAAGATATCTTCTAATTGATATAAAATATATCTCTTCCTAAAATATATCAATCAGATATTATCTTTTTACAAGTATTCTAGTCGTCCAACTCTCCATGCATATCTTCTTTTGTTTAGTCCAGATTCTCTCCTAGAAATCAGCCGCACTTTACTTCTGAAGCATTTCTTCCTTAAGTTCTGATATCACAAGTTCTAATACCTTAAGTTCTGATATCTTCATGTCTTCTATAAATCCTGATTTCCAGCTGAATCCTGATAAGTCCTGGTATTAAGTTCTGAAACTAAACACATCAGATTAGTCATGACATCACAAATATATCTAACAATCTCCCCCAACTTGTAAATTATGAAAAATATACAAGTTAATAGATTTGATGATGTCAAAAACATTTAAGTACAAATGCAATAAGAGTTTATTTCGACAACTAACTACAACTTACAGTCCTTGCAGCTTTTACCAATCTTACTGAATCAATCTGAATCCAAAATGATTCTTGACAAAGTTTGATATCAGCTTCACTTCTGCATTTCTCAGGACTTGAGCTAATGTATCCTTGACTTGCTTCATTTCTTCATCTTGACTTCCAATCTGGTAGATCGCACTCCTAAGTGCTGAAATGTGATTTCCTTCCAATCCATCACCAAGTCTAATTACCCTTGGATGAGAGGAGTCTTCATTGTAGCATAGACATTTCTCTTTCAGAATAACTTCCATCTTAGCAGAATTCTTCTTCACTGGAATTTCTCTTCCATCATCTTCAACTTTCTTTGGAATAAATTCTGCAACCCTTGATCCAGAGATTCTGGCTTTATCCCTTATGGTCTTCATGATAAAATTTGACCATCTTCTGGTAACCTCAGACTTTCTCCAAAAGATAATGAAAGAATTGAAGTTCTTTAAGAGATTTGTTCAGCATATCTGATTCTGACATTCTGTATGTTCTTCCATCTTTAAGAAATAAAATCAGCTTTTCCTTTACTTTACTCTTATCATGAGTATCCAGTATCACTTGAACAAATATAACCTTGTTAAGGTGTTTCTGTGTAACTTCCTCAAGTGGTTTGTCAGTTAATAAAAATGGATCTTTGATAGTTACTTCAACTCCTGTTTTGATCTTGGCTTCACTTGATCATAACCCAGATTTGTCTCTTGCTTCTCTGACATTCAATCCAACAGTCATGAAATCAGATAGCAGTTGACTTTTCTTAGGATCTGATGGTTTAACATTTTTCCATAGGAGTTTCTTCTTATCAGCAACTGTCATCTTGTTCAAATCAACTTAAGCTCTGTCAGAGGTTGATGTCTTGATGACTTGTTAGGATTTGCAGATTCTTCTGTAGCTTGTTGTTCTGAAATATCTTCACTCCAAACAACTTGAGCTATGTCAGAGGTTGTCTTAGATTCTCCTGTCATCTTTCTTTTTTTCAGAGTTTCAACAGTTTCATCTTTAGCAGTTGTATCATCAAAGACTTGAACCATCTTGCACACAGGATCCATCAAAATTTGAGGAATCTTCATTTTCTGCTTCTTGACTGTCTCCCCAACTTTTCCTTTTCCCTTTTCATTGGGATCAGTAATAGTTTGAGATCTATTCCTTTATGTAGGAATCTCTATGGCAGATCTTTTATCACTATACCTTCTCCTTAGGTCTGGGAGGCTTCTTTGTATTAGAAGCTTTAGATTTAGGATTTGTCTTCTCAGCAGCAAATCTAGCTTCTTCCTCCTTTAAATCCTCTAAATCCATTCCAGGATTATGCTTGAGAAACAATCTTTTAGCAATTTCTTCATCAAGAGTCTGAATCTTGGGATCCTTATAGTAGGCAGTAGTCTCCCTTCCCTTAAGCTTCAGAGTTTGTAAAAACTTCTGAGAGTCTTGACTTCCATACTGAATCAGAACATCAGACTTTGTCATTAGAATTTGATTATCAGAACTTGCTATCATAGTTTGAGCATTCACAGCTTCAGAACTTGAATTCTTCTGTGTAGAAGATTTGCTAGAATCATAAATTAGTTTATGTGAAGAAACTTTTCTATTTTGCTTGCCTTGACCTTGACCTTTGCCCTTGCTAGGGTTTCCCTGGTCATCTTCAGAATCATCCTTTTTTCTTCAGTGTTTGGCTTGGTGAGCATTTGGACTTAACTACCTTCTCCCCCTTTTTGGCATCATCTGACAGGACTAGAGAAAGAAGGAGTTCCACTGAAGATTGGATTTCATTGAGCTGTATTTGTTGAGAGGCTTGATTCTGTAAGACCTCATCCAGTTGAGCCTGTTGCTTGGTTTGAACTTGCTCAATAGCTTCCACTTTTTCTTGAATTGGTCTGATAAACTTATTCTTGTCTAGCTTGAGCATCAGGACCAGCTTATCAGCATTTTCCTGAATTTTATCAACCTTTTCATGAGTCTTGGAGTGTAGACCTTGAAGATTTTTAGTACTGAGAGCAGTGACTTTAAGTTGTTGCTTGAAATCAGAACTTGTCAGTAACTCATCAGCTTTTGAAATATGTTCTGACAGAACATGTGAGCTAGGAATGAAGTCAGGTTCATTCCACTTTTTTGTCCATTCAACTCCTCTAAAAGTTTCCTCCCATGGAACAGGAGCATCTTATTCAACAAACTTAAGTAGTGCCTCCTTTCCAAGAATTGGAGCACTGACTGGAGCACTTGTTGGAGCACTATCTCCAGAACTTGATTAAATCTCATCATCTTCTGATAACACCAGTGTGTGTGTAACTGAAGGAGATTCTAGAACAACTTCATCTGTTTCAGGTTCCAAATCCAGAATTGGAGTAGTAGGAATTTCAGCATTTATTATTGGAGAAACAGGTGGAGTTGACACATTTGCTAGTGATGCTTCCAGATACAAGACAGATGGAATATGCAACTTGTGAATGTCAATTTCAGGACTTAACCCTGAATCTTCAACTGTAGATGTTTCTTTGAATGGAGAGATAGGAGGTGTGATCATTGTGTCATGAATAGTGTCTTCATATGCTGGAAGGGCTTCAATTATAATAGGTTCTGATGAGATCAGAGATTCATGATCCCCTTCCTCGGCATCTTCATATTGAGATTGTATAATTTTCATACCTGCTCTAGTCTTCCTTGATCTTCTAGATGGTGGAGTGACATGATCTGTATCAGAATTTGAAGACCTTTTCCTTTTCAAAATCCCAGAACCCTCAACTTCATTCTCCTTCTGAAGAATTGATTCTTCAGCTGCTACTGTCACAGGTTCTGATGCAGGAACCTGGACTTGTTCATCCTCATCAGATTCATCTCTCAGAATCATCCTTCTTCTTCTCCTTGGTGGAGTTTTAGACACAGAGATAGTCCTTTTGGTTTTGGGCCTAGAGGATGTGTCAGATTTTACAACTGGTACCTTTTGAGAAGTACCAGAGGTTGATTTGGTTTTGGATTTGAGAGGTGAGGTTCTGATAGTAGGTGCTGATGATTGTGGTTGAGAGGATTGTGCTAGTTGATAGTAGGTTCTGATAGTAGGTTGTGGTTGAGTATTGGAAGGTTGTGTTGATGGAGGTTGAGAAGTAGAAGGCTATGTAGGTGCAATATCAGGATATATGGTTGTGTATGTGTGAGGATCAGAATTTACTAAGAACTGTTTTACATATTGAGGAATTTGGAGGGGTCTTAATATATCCTTCTTAATTATCAATAGATAATAAGTCTGTGAAAACCCTTTTGTGAAGTTTAAAGGGTTCAATTGTCTCACTAAAGTTTTGGGGCTTATCGGAATAACAAAAACTGTAAATAAGCTGACAAAACCTAGCAAAATAAACAGTATTTGGGTCCTCTTTCATCCTATCCCCAATAAAACCTAGCACATGACTAGCATAATCAAAATGAGTTTGATTAATAAGAGCATACCCAATTTGCTGACTCTTGATTGGAATAGCATCAAAGTTGGAGCATTTGTTGACAAAGGCTTTGGTAATACAGTCGAAAAAGAAGCTCCACTCCCTCCTGATGTAGGGCCTCTTCCGTTGTCCCAGCTTGGACAAAGATTTCTCATAGCCAAAATTTGCCATCATATTTTAAAGTATTGACTCTCCAACTTGTGTACTGTAAGTACAGTTTTCTGGTAGATGCAATTCTTGTCGAACAGTTGACAAGGTAACCAGGTGCTCATCTTCCCCTGTTGTAAAAATTATGCTTGCAGACCCATCTTCACCACCATCATTATAGACTCTAGACCTCCAAAACTCCAGAATTTGCTTTCCTGAGAGAGTCTGTGGTTGGGTCAGAGCATAACCAATTTCACTTCGAGCAAGAAAATCTTGAATGAAGTGAAGTTCAGAAGGAGCCTCATCCTTGTTGAGAATAACCATATAGTTGTTGGGAACAAACTTGGCTCCATCATTGATAAGGTCCTTTGGTGCCATTTTTGTGAGAAACTAAGTGAAAAGTTGTGTGTTTGCAAGGTGTTTGATAAAATGCCTGTAAGAAAGTCCGTCAGAAAATAGAGAGAAAAGAGAGAGAGAGAAAGAGAGTAAAAGAAATAAGAGATAAGATAAGAGAGAAGTTAAAAGATTTGATAATCTTTTATCTCTAATATTTATACTCTTTCCACTCAACGGCTCTTTTTGGAAGTAAAACCAACATTTTACACCTGGCAGCATGTAAAAAGTCAAAACATTATTAGTGGGCACAGTAAACGTGCAGTAATTATTGCTCACATACGGTTACCAAAATAAAAATAAACACGCAACCCATTAACCAAATGATTATCACTGTTTTTATCTTCACTTAATTACTTTCCTGTGAAATATAACTGTTACAGTAAATACTAAAAAAAATAAGTCAAGTAATTAAAATGTGACACATATGCATCAGAGTTTGCATCAGAACTTTGACTCTTATCAGAATTTAACGGTCATCGGAACATGGCTTCTGTACTCAAAAAGTGAATGATTGTTTCTATGATTCTTCACACAAATACTGACTGGTATCTTCCGAGTTTAATCATCAGAATATAATCAGAACTTGTCCTCAGAATTTTTGCAAATAATACTTAACTGTTTATCAAAAACAACTTAATCACCACAGTAATTTTCATCATTCATATGGAGTGATAATGTGTGTATGTGCAAATGATCATATAAGGATTAAAGTCTGATAAATTTCAGTATATCTTAGAAATAAGGCATAACTAAGAAAAATGCTTAAAATCTGTCTTGAATTGTGAAGTCTACTGTAGAATAAAGTTATGCAAGAATCCACCTCAACTGTTTGTGCTTATTTTATGCATCTTTTGAAATTCTTTAGACAGTGACTTCTCATTGTAAATGAGTTACAACTGCCATCAGAATTTATGCTGTTATCAGAATATTTCTCCAGTAATCAGAGAATGTGAAAAGTCACCAAGAAAAATCAATTTGCTTTTCTAATGCATATAACTTAATACCAGCAATGCACTTGGATCTTCCCTCTCACATAAATTACTTTAGATCTCAAAGGAGTACCTGATTTCAATTTTCTTTTCTTTTGTTTTCTTCAGATAAGTGAGGCTTATCAAGCATGTAGTTCATCCTTGAGATTTACTGACATCAGAATTTGACAGATAAGAAGCAATAATCTAGTTTGTGACTTAGTAATAAGATACACAAAGTAAATTTGACTAAGATCAAAATCAAAATTTGCTTGTGTTATTGATTTCCACATAAACAACTAATTCAAACATGGGATACATAGTTTGTTAAAGACTACTAAGTCAGCATCTAATAAAATAATCCTCATTGGATTGAATAGTCACAAAAAACATTCAAAACACTCTCAGAGTTTATAGAATCACATCAGATAACAAGCAGTATTTAATATGTAACAATTTAAGCACATATTATATTGAGATAAGAAAATCTGTAAACACTGATCATAAAGTCTGATGTATGAGAACAAAAACTAAACAGATTTTGAGAAAGAACCTGAAACCATTCCAAGTTCATTTACCAGTCTTGTAAAAGTAGCTTCACATAGTGGTTTTATGAAGATATCTGCTAGTTGTTGATCTGTTGGAATAAAATCAATTCCACTGTACCTTCCATCACATGTTCCCTTATGAAATGGTACCTAATGCTGATGTGCTTTGTCATTGAATGTTGAACTAGATTTCCTGTCATAGAAATATCACTTTAATTATCACGGTAAATAGGTATTTTAGAAAATTCTAACCCATAGTCCAGTAGCTGATTCTTCATCCAAAGAATCTGTGCACAACAGCTTCCTGCAACAATATATTATGCTTCTACAGTTGATGTGGAAATTGATTTTTATTTCTTGCTAAACCAAGAAACCAATCTGCCTCCAAGAAATTGGCAGCTTCCACTAGTGCTTTTCCTGTCTATTTTGCATCCTGCAAAATCTGCATCTGAGTAACCTATTAGCTTAAAATCTGATTCCCTAGGATACCACAATCCTAGATCAGTTGTACCCTTGAGGTACTTGAGAATTCTTTTCACAACTATTAGATGAGGTTCTCTTGGATCAGCCTGAAATCTTGCACAAAGACAGGTAACATACATGATATCAAATCTACTTGCAGTTAAATAGAGTAAAGAGCCAATCATACCTCTGTAGTTAGTAATATCTACTGATGCTCCAGTATCTTTATCTAACTTGGTGGCAGTGGCCATAGGAGTTGATGCAGTAGAACTGTCTTGCATTCCAAACTTTTTGAGTAAATTTCTGGTGTACTTGGATTGATTTATGAAAGTACCTTCTTTAGTTTTCTTGACTTGAAGTCCCAGAAAATAGCTAAGTTCTCCCATCATACTCATTTGATATCTTGACTGCATTAATTTGGAAAATCTTTCACAAAGTTTTGTATTTTTAGAGCCAAAGATGATATCATCAACATATATCTGTACCAAAAGTAAGTCCTTTCCATTGTTGAGGTAGAATAAAGTCTTGTCAATTGTGCCTCTGTGAAATCCACTTTCCAGAAGAAATTGAGTTAGAGTCTCATACCATGCTGTAGGAGATTGTTTAAAGCCATAAAGTGCTTTGTCAAGCCTGTAGACATGATTTGGAAATTTTGGATCTACAAAGCCTGGAGGTTGTTCAACATATACCTCTTCCTCTAATTCTCCATTGAGAAAAACACTTTTCACATCCATTTGAAAGACTTTAAACTTCTTGTGAGCAGCATAAGCCAAAAATATTCTCATGGCTTCCAATCTAGCAACTGGAGCAAATATTTCATCATAGTCAATACCCTCCTGTTGAGAGTAACCTTTAGCAACCAGCCTTGATTTGTTTCTTGTAATTATGCCATCACTATCAGTTTTATTTCTAAACATCCATTTTGTACCAACAATGGATCTGTCCTTTGGTCTTGGCACTAGGGTCCAGACTTTATTTCTTTCAAATTCATTTAACTCTTCCTGCATTTCTTGCACCCAATCAGCATCTTGAAGAGCTTCTTCCACTTTCTTTGGTTTAGTCTGAGATAGAAACGAATGATAGAGACATTCATTTGATGTTGATGTTCTAGTTCTGACACCTGCTTCAGGATCTCTAATTATTAAGTCAGGTGTATGTGATTTAGTACACTTTCTTGCAGATGGAAGTTGATCTCTAGAACTGGATCCTCCCCCATGATCCATGCTATCTCCATCAGCAATTTCTGATGCTCCCCCTGAAGTTATGCTCTCTGAGATTCTAGAATTTGAGTTGGATCCTTCAGGAATTGAAGAATCAGAGTTTCCAGAATTGTCAGAATTTGGCTCATCAGCACTTGATGAATCAGAACTTGAAGAGCCAATGACTGGTTCTGATGCTTCTTGAGAGTCTTGAGATGTGGTATGTTCATCAGCTTGCTCCCCTGAACAAGTGCATTTTCCTTTGGAGTAGTTACCAAGTTTCAATGACATCAGAATTTAACCCGTCAGAACTTACAGGACCAGGATTTAGGTCATCAGAATTTACAGAATCATAATTTATATCTTCATTTTCAAATCTCAGCTGATCATGATCATTGAAATCTTCAAGTCCAGTAATCTTTTTTATCATCAAAACATACATTGATAGATTCCATGACAACCCCTGTTCTTAAATTGTAGACTCTGAAGGCTTTTGTGGAAAGTGGATATCCAACAAAAATTCCTTCATCAGCTTTTAGATCAAATTTTGACAGCTGTTCAGGATGAGTCTTAAGAATAAAACACTTGCATCTAAATACATGAAAGTATTTCAGATTTGGCTTTTTTTCTTCACCATCTCATATGGTGTTTTTCATGCTTGTTTATGAGTGTAGCATTCTGTGTAAAAAAATCAGTCTCCACAGCTTCAGCCCAAAAATAGGTTGGTAACTTTACTTCATCAAGCATAGTTCGTGCAGCTTCAATAAGAGTCCTGTTCTTTCTTTCTACAACTCCATTCTACTGTGGAGTTCCAGGTGCATAAAATTCCTTCTTTATTCCATGCTCTTTGCACAACTCTTCCATGATTAAATTCTTAAACTCAGTGCCATTATCACTTCTTATTACTTTAACAGAATCTTTGACTAACTTATACAGCTGTCTGACATGATTAGTTAGAGTAGATGCAGTTTCATTCTTCTTGTGCAAGAAATACACCCAAGTGTATCTTGTGAACTCATCCACTATAACCATAACATATTTCTTCTTTGCATTGGACATGACATTGATTGGACCAAATAGATCAACATGCAGTAAGTGATAAGGCTCAAGAATTGAGGATTCAGTTTTGCTCTTGAATGAAGATTTTCTTTGTTTTGCCTTTTGACATGAGTCACAAAGACCATCAGGAGCAAATACTGATTTTGGCAGTCCTCTCACAAGATCTTTCTTTACTAGCTCATTTATGTTGTTCAAATTTAAATGAGAGAGTCTCTTGTGCCAATTCCAGCTTTCTTCAATTGATACTCTGCTTAACAGACAGATTGCAAAACCATCAGAATTTGTTGAAAGGCTAGCTTCATATATGTTACCATATCTGTAACCTTTCAGAACCACTTTGCCTGTAGAATTACTTACAACTTCACAGTGTTCTTCAATTAAATCCACATGATAACCTTTGTCACAGATTTAACTCACACTTAGCAGATTGTGTTTAAGTCCTGAGACAAGAGCTACTGATTCAATTATGACATTCCCAAGATTGATATTGCCATATCCCAAAGTCTTTGCCATGTTGCCATCTCCATAAGAAACTACTGGGCCAGCTTTCTCCACAAAGTCTGATAGCAGGGCTTTATTTCCAGTCATATGTCCTGAACATCCACTGTCCAGAACCAGGATGTTTTTCCTGTTGCCCTGCAATCACAAAGACCACTATTGGTAAGTTTTAAGGACCCAGACTTGCTTGGATCCTTTGGCATTTTTAAGTTTGTTAGCATTTGCAGCGGATTTAGTTTCAGAGATTATGCTAACATGCTTTTTATCAGACTTTATATCAGACTTTGCATCAAAATTTACACTAGAAGGAATTACACTAACTTTCTTTAAAGAAGGTTTTATTTGATAATAATCATAGTACAAACTATGATATTCCTTACAAGTATAAATAGAATGCCATAAACTACCACAATGAAAAAAAGGATTTTGTGGTTTAAACCTAAAAGACTGACTCTTAACTCCTGATGTAGGAGGTAAAGAGTTTATATCTTTATTTTTCCTGCAAAAAGAAGCAAAATGGTTAGAGTTTCCACAATTATAGCATTTCTTTCTAGGAGCATTAGGAACATGTATATAATTATTGCTTTTATTCACACCTTCCTTTCTATTCCTATTTTTCCTAGCTTCCTTTACCTTGTTCACTTTTCTAATCTCTTTCAGCTTATACTTAAGCTGCTTCTTTGTCATTAAGCCAATGTTTACTACAACTGGTTTATCCTGTTTTAATTTGTCAGAAGTTGACTTTTCTTTGACTTCTGTTTTAGAGTCTTTCATCTTTTCAGATTTTGATTTGTCTGAATTTGACACAAATTTGCAGGATTAACTTTAGGCTTTTCAGCTTTCTTGGTAAAGTTTGGTTTAGATGACACAGTTTCCTTTTCTTCTTTATCATCTAGGTAACCTAGTCCTTCTTTCCAATTTCCACTTTCTAAGATTTTTAGAGTTATTTTTCCAGAGTTTGTCCAAGTTTTGATTATCTCCTTTTCCTTTTCTAGTTCAGATTTAAGAGATTTATTCAGTTTTAGCAGTTCATCTTTAACATACAAAGTCTCATCTCTTTCTTTCTGAGTTTGATGAAATATAACTAACTCTTTTTCTAAGTAGTCATTTGTGTTTCTAAGAGCAAGACTTTCAGATTTTAATCTTTCATTTTCTAAAGTCTGATCTCTAAAACTAATGAACATGGTTTTAAGATATAATCTTAGCTCAGAAATATCATCAGTATGAAAAGCAAGAGTTGAATGAGGTTTCAATTCAGTAGTTCCAGAACTGCTATCAGCATTTGCCATCAAAGTATAGTTCACCTCTTCATCATAATCTGAAATGTCTGCCCAGTTTTTCTTCTTTATGATAAGTGTCTGGCCTTTATCACCTTTTCCTTTCTTGCATTCAGGAGAGATGTGGCCTCTTTCACCACAATTGTAGCATTTGACATTTGAGTTGTATCCTCTGTCAGACTTTCCTCCTTTGACTTCAGTCTTTCTAAACCCTTTCTTTTCAGAACTTCCACCTTTCTTGGAAAACTTCTTACCCTTTCTGAATTTCTTGTAGGCTATCTTTGTGATACCCTTCACCATAAGAGCACAAAGTTGCATTATCTCTATATCAACATCCACTTCAGATAAATTTTCAGATTTTGAATCGTCATCATCATTATATGATGACTCTTAATCAGACTGTATGATGAGAGCCTTTCCTTTGCCCCTCTTTGAGACAACCACTTTAGGAGATTCCTCCTCAGCTTTAAGTGCAACTGTTTTTGACTTTCTTCCATGCCTTTTGCTCCTTTGATCCATCTCAAGTTCATGAGTCTTGAGCATACCATAAATTTCATCAAGAGTAGTTTCAGCAAGGTCATAGTTGTCTCTTATGGTAGTAGACTTCAAATCCCAATTTTCAGGAAGAGCTAAAAGGAATTTTAGATTTGAATCTTCAAGGTCATATTCCTTGTCCACCAGTGACAGATCATTCAAGAGTTTGGCAAATCTTTCATATAAATCAGTTAGTGACTCATCAGATTTTGAGTCAAAGTGCTCATACTCCTATGTGAGTATTGTCTTCCTGTTCTTTTTGATGGCTTCAGTTCCCTGGCATCTTGTCTTCAAAGCATCCCATATTTCCTTTACAGTCTTGCATCCAATTACCCTGTTTGACATGACATTGTCAATGTATTACCCTTGCATCCTTGGCAATAGATGAGATGTCTTCAGGTGTGTAATCACGTTTTTCCTTTGGTATGGTCTTTACTGGTTGATCAGCAACTGCAACAAAAAGCTTGGTAGGCTTATATGGTCCATCATTAATTCTATCAAGGTATTCTGTATCTGTGGCTTCCAGAAATATAGCCATCTTTACCTTTCATATAGGATACTCAGATGCTCTTAGTATGGAAACCCAAATACTTTCATATCAACTGTGGGTTTGATTGTTTTGAGTATCTTGAGTTTTGGTGGGCTTAGGTGCAGTTTGTGTTTTGTCAGACATGATTGTAAACTTGATCTCACTATTTGAATATCAACATATATGCTCTGATACCACTTGTTAGGTCACACAACACTATAGAAGGGGGTTGAATATAGTGTTTATACAATCAAATCAATTTAGAACACAAAGTAGTAGTTTATTCAATCGTAATAAACTTTGTTACAGTAGGTTAAACTACTCTCTCAGTGATGAACAATATCACTAAGAGCTGCTAGGGTTACAAAGAATAATATTTTCGTGAATGATAACACATATAGTGTAAACCTTAAGCTGTGTTTATATAGTACACAGTTACAAGATATCTTCTAATTGATATGAAATATATCTCTTCCTAAAATATATCAATCAGATATTATCTTTTTACAAGTCTTCTAGTCATCCAACTCTCCATGCATATCTTCTTTTGTTTAGTCCAGATCCTCTCCTAGAAATCAGCCATACTTTACTTCTGAAGCATATCTTCCTTAAGTTCTCATATCACAAGTTCTGATACCTTAAGTTCTGATATCTTCCTATCTTCAGTAAATCCTGATTTCCAGCTGAGTCCTGATAAGTCCTGATATTAAGTTCTGAAACTAAACACATTAGATTAGTCATGACATCACAAATATATCTAACAAGTTCTTAACTAAATTCTTTCTGATGGCGAAGACTTCTGCAATAAAAAATGCACTTACTCAATTTGCTCAGCAATTTGGAGAATCTTTATGTGAGGCTTGGGATCGATATAAGGAGATGCTTAGGAAGTGCCCTCATCATGGGATGCCTGACTAGATGATCATTAATTGTTTCTATAATGGTTTGGGTTCTACTTCTAGACCAATGCTTGATGCAACATTCGAGATTTATGATTACAAAGATTGACGACATGCAAGTCGTATTTAAAACCAAAACCAAAACCATTACACTAAGGTCGAAAGGCCATAACCATCCACCATGCTCATACAACACGTAAAAGCATGTTAAAACACATAATCTGATCTTAACATATCACATCATCCATGATCTAATCATAAAAAGAAAATATGACAAAAATCAGAAAAATCAGAATCAAATCAGAAAAACAAGAATCACTGTTTACGGGCAGTAAACGACGTCAAACGCCTTACAGACGAGTTGTTAATAGCTTTATCTATCAGTTTTGTTCAGACGCTCGTTTACCTATGGAATAGGGTATTCGTTTGCATAAATCGGACACCAGACCCAGATTTCAGCAAATCTGCAGCAGCCAATTCAGAATCCGTATCTAATATGATTCTCATAATTAGAACAAACATAAATCATGTATATATCAGTATATATACATATTACATAATCATCTTATGATTATACAACTCACATGAATATCATATATTCAAAACCATACATATATAAGCATATTATATCAACATCAAATCATGGCGAATCACGTACATGCTCATATATCGAAAATAGTTAAACACATAAACGAATTAAAAAAAATTCGCAAGTAGCTCTGATGTCATTTAAGGGTTTTTAGCACATAAACGCAGTGAAAACGTAAATTTAATCTTAAAAAACCGAAACCCTCCGCAGGATCCATGCGAAAAATAATATTTAATTCGTGGTTCAGTATATTTACCTTAAGAAGCTTTACGTTAATAGAAAGATGGAGGTATTTAATAGCGATCCAAGAATGATGAACGGAGATCCTTAGCAGCTGCTCCTCAAGGGTGAAGCACTCCACCGGTATCCACCAAGAAAATGATGTAATGAAGGAGGAGGAGATGGAGAGAATTAGGGTTTTGTAAATCTTTTTGGTTGAGGCAAAAATAGGGTTTATAATAGTATATTTATAGGCAAAATTTTCAGCTAAAAATTTTACTTTAAAATATTATTATTATTAACCCTTTATTATTATCATTAATAATTAAAACACCTTTTAATTATTAATCCTTTTTCTAAACACTTTAGAAATAATTCTCTCTCTTGATTTAATTTCCAAAAATTAAGTTCTTAATTAATAATATTAAGAACCTTTTCTTAATTAATTTATAATCAATTATATCTCATTTAATCAATTATTAAATTTTTCAATTAATTATTTATTTCATAAATAAATAATTATCAGCCATTATTAATTAATTCCTCCACCATTAAATCATTCTCTTGTATGGTGTGACCCTGTAGGTTCAATATTAAGCCTGTAGTAGAAATAAATAATAATAAAACTATTTTATCATTATTTATATAAATTCTCTAATTCATTTAATATGATTAATTAATTAATCATATTTATTCTACATCATGAGGGATACTTCTCAGCATATCGCAACTATCCGGATAATACGAATTCACTGCTTTGAATACCAAGAACCTATTCAGTCAGTAGTTACCGTACAATTAATTCCTTCTACCCTGCAATATCACGATTAAATACAAGGAATGGAACTTTTGTCAAGCCTATCTTATTTAATCACTTGCTTTCCCATTCACTATGCTTAGTTCTATTTAATGTAAATTAGAAACTCCTTTCTAATTTCATTCACTCTGGCCAGAGATTCCTGAACTAACATAAGTGGATCAGCATTGAACATTCTCTTCCTACACTGGAAGGGGTAGATCATTTATTGATCATACACTATCTTCGTGTACAAATTCCTATACCCAGTAGAGCCCTTATAATTGTCCCTTGAGGCTAAGAACTAAACCAAAGCATAGTTTAGTGTACACAAGATGACTATGATGACCTCAAGTCTAAGGATACTTGTACAACTATCACTATGTGAACAACTCCTGATACGTGAGTGAACTCCACCAGTTGTTCAGCTGTGTGAGTCATGTTCAGTGAACTTATTCTATAATAAGCACCTACATACTAGCTATAGTGTCACCACACAAATGTCTATGAGAACAGACATCCTTCATAATGAAGCAAGCATAGTATGTACCGATCTTTGCGGATTATTAATTACCAGTTAGTAATCCTACGACCAGGAACTATTGAAGTTTAGAGTTATCATCTTTTAGGTCTCATTATTATGATCTCATCATATAATCCATAAAAAGCTTTACTCTAAACTGTGGTATATCTTATTTAAACATTTAAATAAATAGAGCCCGCAATAAAAATCAAAACAAGTCTTTTATTAATATCAATGAAATCAAAACAGATTACATAAAAGTTATTCCTAAATCCTCATACATGATTGGACTTAGGACATATCTCTTTCAATCTCCAACTTGCACTAAAGCCAATCACTTTGGTATCTTATACCCATCTTATCTTTATGACGATCAAAGTGACTCTGAGAAAGTGGCTTTGTGAGTGGGTCTGCTACATTGTTATGTGTGTCAACTCTCTCGACGTTGACATCTCCTCTATTTTCAACTCAGATTCACCACCAAAAACAAGAAAAATGTCTTGAGTCCTTCGCAAGTACTTAAGGATGTTTTTCACTACTTTCTAGTGGTCTTCACATGGATTGGACTGATATCTGCTCGTCACACTAATTGAATAAGCAACATCAGGCCTTGTACACAACATCGCGTACATGATAGATCCTATTGCTGAAGCATAAGGAATCTTACTCATACGCTCTCTTTCCTCAGGTGTTTTAGGAGACATTTTTTTCGGAAAGGGACACTCCATGGCTCATCGGTATGAGACCTCTTTTGGAGTTTTCCATGCTAAACCTTTTAAGCACTTTCTGGATGTATGTACCCTGGGTAAAACCTATCATTCTTCTAGATCTATCTCTATAGATCTTCATACCGAGAATATAGGATGCTTCTCACAAGTCCTTCATGGTGAAGTTCTTTGATAGCCATACTTTGACTGATTGTAGCATCGATATATCATTTCCTATAAGAAGTATGTAATCCACATACAATACAAGAAATGTTACCGTGCTCCTTCTTGTAGACACATGGTTCATCTATGTATTTCATAAAACCAAATTCTTTGATTGTCTCATCAAAACGGATGTTCCATCTACGAGAAGCTTTCCTTAAACCATATATGGTTCGCAGCAGCTTACACACTAGGTGTTCATTTCCCTTGGAAAGAAAACCCTCTGGTTGTTTCATATACACTTCCTCCTCAAGTTCCCCATTGAGGAAGGCCGTTTTCACGTCCATTTGCCAGATCTCATAGTCGTAGTAAGCAGCAATCGCAAGCTCGTTGTAAGCAGCAATCGCAAGCAAAATCCGAATTGATTTTAACAGGGCTACAGGCAAAAAAGTTTCATCAGAGTCAATCCCTTGCCTTTGTTTGAATCTTTTTGCCATGAGCGTGGCCTTATAGGTCTCCACCTGGCCATCTGCTCCAATCTTTCTTTTGTATACCCACTTGCACCCAATTGGCTTAACACCTTCAGACGCCTCAACCAGAGTCCATACTTGATTGGTATACATAGATTCTATTTCATATTTCAGGGCACTATGCCATTTCTCTGAGTCAACACTACTCATAGCCTCATTATGGGTCACAGGGTCGTCATCATCAATGATTGACAACTCATTGTCATTCTTAATGACAAGGCCATAATACCTCTCAGGTTGGCAAGATACTCTCCCTGTCCTACGTATGGGCTATTCCACAGAAGGTTGTTCAGTCTGAACAGGTGTATCCACTTGATTCGTAGTAGTTTGTGCTTCTTGAACTTCATCAAGTTCAATTTTGCTTCCACTATTTCCTTCAAGGATAAACTCCTTTTCCAAGAAGGTAGCATGTCTGGAGACAAACACCCGATGATCGGTGTTAAAGTAATACCCCAAAGTCTCTTTAGGATATCCCACAAAATTACATTTTACGGATCGAGATTCCAACTTATCTAGGTCAACTTTCTTGACATAAGCTGGACATCCCCAAATCTTAACGTGTTTAAGACTCAGTTTCCTTTCTTTTCATATCTCATATGATGTTTGAGGAACAGATTTGGAAGGCACCTTATTCAGTAAATATGCTGAGGTTTCCAATACATAACCCCATAGGAATACTGGAAGATTCGCATAGCTCATCATGGACCGAACCATATTTAACAAAGTTTGGTTTCTCCTTTCAGATACCCCATTTAACTGTGGAGTATATGGAGGAGTCCACTGGGAGACTATACCATTTTCTTTGAGATAATCTAGAAACTCTCCATTCAAGTATTCACCACCTCGATCTGATCGAAGAGTTATAATACTGTGTTTGGTTTGTTTCTCCACTTCATGTTTATATTCTTTGAACTTTTCAAAGGCTTTAGAGTTGTGTTTCATCAAATACACATATCCGAATCTAGATCTATCATCTATGAAAGTAATGAAGTACAAAAAATCCACCCATGGCTTGCGTAGACATTGGTCCACATACATATGTGTGTACCAATCCTAGCAAATCTGCAGCCCTCTCTCCATGTCCACTAAATGGATATTTGGTCATTTTACCCAATAGACAAGACTCGCATATAGGATATAATTCAAAATCAAAGGGGTCAAGTAACCCTTCCTTATGCAATGTCCGCAGTCTATTTTCACTAATATGACCTAGCCTACAATGCCATAAATAGCTCAGATTTTCATCATCTCGTTTTCTTTTATTAGTTTGTTCAATCTGAAATAAATCATGCTCTACGTCACATACATACAGACCATTATTTAAAATGCCACGACCAAAAAGAACATTATCTCTAAGGATAGAACATTAATTATTCTTAATAATAAATGAAAAACCATCCACATCCAACATAGGAATAGAAACAATATTCCTCACAATAGAGGGAACGTAATAACAATTATTCAAAATAATAGTCTTGCCCGTAGGCATATGTAAACTAAATGATCCTACAGATATGGCCGCAACCCTTTCTCCATTGCCCATACGTAGAATCACCTCATCTTTTTCAAGAGTCCTACTTCCCTTTAGTCCTTGCAACGAATTGCAAATATGAGAACCACAGGCGGTATCTAATACCCAAGTAGAAATTTGACCTAGTGACATATTAACTTCTATCATGAACATGCCTGAATCAGAAGCGATAGTCTTACTACCCTTCTTCTTCTTCAATTCTTCAAGGTAAACCTTCCAGTTCCTCTTCCAGTGCCCCAACTTGTTACAGTGAAAACAAACAGCTAAATTAGGACCAGTCAAGTTGTGAGCATCTAGTATGCTCCGGAGTGATAGTGCAGAAGACATGACGAATATAATAAATCTGTAAATGATAAACAAATAACAACACTTAGCAAATATTCAATTTCATTTCAAAACACTATATGAATCGGGTCTTTATTCATAAGTGTCTCCCACTAGTTTATCTAATTTTTTCAACCCCTTAAGTGAAAATTAAGCATTCATAATGCTAGTGGGAATAGGGATCCTACATTCCATCACACAACCTCGGCTGTGGCATGAAACGTCATGTGATGTTCAATAGGCAGACAACTCTTGTCAATTACATCTTATGTTATTCCCTAATATAAGTTTATCCTCTTGAATAATTGAGTCACTGCTGTGGCACGACAAACTCAATATTCTAAGTCAAGTCTAACCCAACATTTCGTACAATTGAATCAATCTCCAACGGCCCATGGCTGTAGCACGTACCGACCTTTAGGTTCTAATTCAATGTACACATCTCTATGTAATAGACAAGTATTTCTTATTTCGAAATCAAAGCCCCCGGCTGTAGCACGAAACGACAATGATTTAAAAATAAGAACCACTTTCTACCATGTTGGAAGGCTATGACCGACACAAGCCCATTGTGTCATTGGCCAATTACTACTTGATATTATTTAATTTTAGAGGGATTATATTACGTTACAATCATAATCATATTATAAAGAGATTCTTCCTTTTAAATTAAATATTTCAAATCAATAATCGATAATCAGATGATTCCCAGATCGGGTGGAGCATTGTCAAGAGGCGTCACTTAATAACCCTTTCTTACAGATAGAAATCTGTTGTTGACAGAATCATCCTTTCTCTCAATATTGAAAATTCATATTCAATTACGTGTTTCATAAACACAAGAATCTCATGATCGTATTCATAATATTTATTTTTAAGGCAAGAAACGATTCATATTCTAGATTTTCTAGAGCACGCCTTATATTGATTTAAGTTCACCTAAATCTATCATCGCATGGTAAACATAGGCATATATCTCATATATAAAATTAAATAAATAAGTAAATGTAAAGTGCAATAAAATAAATGTGTTTGGTTATGGCCTCATTCTATGTGATCTTTATCAAGCTCATGATAAAGATCAAGGTCAATCTAATATGGTGATGGAAATAAATACCACTACTTATTACATAAGTCTTATTCTTTGTTTAGACTTCTTATATGCCTCGTCTTCTTCTTTGTATCACCTCCATTGGATAGCCTTCTTGAGTTCAATTACATTACATAATTGAAAATAAAACTAATCTAATGAACTTACAAGAATAACTGGAGTTACATTGGATATTTATGATTACAAAGATTGACGACATGCAAATCGTATTTAAAACCAAAACCATTACACTAAAGTCGAAAGGCCATAACCATCCACCATGCTCATATAACACATAAAAGCATGTTAAAACACATAATCTGATCTTAACATATCATATTATCCATGATCTAATCATAAAAAGAAAATATGACAAAAATCAGAATAAAATCAGAAAAACAAGAATCACTGTTTACGGGTAGTAAACAACGTCAAATGCCTTACAGATGAGTCGTTAAAAGCTTTTGCTATCAGTTTTGTTCGGACGCTCGTTTACCTATGGAATAGGGTATTTGTTTGCATAAATCGGACACCAGACCCAGATGTCAGCAAATCTGCAGTAGTCAATTCAGAATCCGTATCTAATATGGTTCTCATAATTAGAACAAATATAAATCATGTATATATCAGTATATATACAGATTACATAATCATCTTATGATTATACAACTCACATAAATATCATATATTCAAAACCATACATATATAAGCATATTATATCAACATCAAATCACGGCGAATCACGTACATGCTCATATATCGAAAACAGTTAAACACATAAACGAATTAAAAAAATTTCGCAAGTAGCTCTGATGCCATTGAAGGGTTTTTAGCACATAAACGCAGCGAAAACGTAAATTTAATCTTAAAAAACCGAAACCTTCCGCAGGATCCATGCGAAAAATAATATTTAATTAGTAGTTCAGTATGTTTACCTTAAGAAGCTTTACGTTAATGGAAAGATGGAGGTATTTAATAGCGATCCAAGAACGATGAACGGAGATCCTTAGCAGCTGCTCCTCAAGTGTGAAGCACTCCACCGGTATCCACCAAGAAAACAACGTAATGAAGGAGGAGGAGATGGAGAGAATTAGGGTTTTGTAAATCTTTTTGGTTGAGGCAAAAATAGGGTTTGTAATAATATATTTATAGGCAAAATTTTCAGCTGAAAATTTTCCCATAAAATATTATTATTAACCCTTTATTATTCTCATAAATAATTAAAACATCTTTTAATTATTAATCCTTTTTCTAAACACTTTAGAAATAATTCTTTCTCTTGATTTAATTTCCAAAAATTAAATTATTAATTAATAATATTAAGAACCTTTTCTTAATTAATTTATAATCAATTAAATCTCATTTAATCAATTATTAAATTCGCCAATTAATTATTTATTTCATAAATAAATAATTATCAGCCATTATTAATTAATTCCTCCACCATTAAATCATTCTCTTTTATGGTGTGACCCTGTAGATTCAATATTAAGCCGGTAGTAGAAATAAATAATAAAAAAACTATTTTATCATTATTTATATAAATTCTCTAATTCATTAAATATGATTAATTAATTAATCATATTTATTCTACATCGTGAGAGATACTTCTCCGCATATCGCGACTATCCGGATAATACGAATTCACTGCTTTGAGTACCAAGAACCTATTCAGTGATTAGTTACCGTACAATTAATTCCTTCTACCCTGCAATGTCACGATTAAATACAAAGCATGGAACTTGTGTCAAGCCTGTCTTATTTAATCACTTCCTTTCCCATTCACTATGCTTAGTTCTATTTAATATAAATTAGAAACTCCTTACTAATTTCATTCACTCTGGCCAGAGATTCCTGAACTAACATAAGTGGATCAGCATTGAACATCCTCTTCCTACACTGGAAGGGGTAGATCCTTTATTGATCATACACTATCTTCGTGTACAAATTCATATACCCAGTAGAGCCCTTATAATTGTCCCTTGAGACTAAGAACTAAACCAAAGCATAGTTCAGTGTACACAAGATGACTATGATGACCTCAAGTCTAAGGATACTTGTGCAACTGCTGACACGTGAGTGAACTCCATCAGTTTTTCAGCTGTGCGAGTCATGTTCAGTGAACTTATTCTATAATAAGCACCTACATACTAGCTATTGTGTCATCACACAAATGTCTATGAGAACAGACATCCTTCATAATGAAGCAAGCATAGTATGTACCGATCTTTGCGGATTATTAATTACCAGTTAGTAATCCTATGACCAGGAACTATTTAAGTTTAGAGTTATCATCTTTTAGGTCTCATTATTAAGATCTCATCACAATCCATAAAAAGCTTTACTCTAAACTGTGGTATATCTTATTTAAACATTTAAATAGATAGAGCCCGCAATAAAAACAAAACAAGTCTTTTATTAATATTAATGAAATCAAAACAGATTACATAAAAGTTATTCCTAAATCCTCATACATGATTGGACTTAGGACATATCTCTTTCATATCCAGCAAAGCAATACAACCCTCCTGGTTTTCAGCAACCGCAATATGCACCAAGGCAACAACTCCAGCTGCAACAGTCTAATGAAAAATTTGAATTAGAAGAGTTGAGGCTCATGTGCAAGAGCCAAGCGATTTCTATCAAGACCCTGGAAAATCAAATTGGATAAATTGCCAATGCCTTGTTAAATCGTCAACCTGGTACACTTCTTAGTGACACTCAAGTACCAGGAAAGAGAGAAGCTAAGGAGCAGGTAAAGGAAATTACATTAAGGTCTGGGAAGGTTGCAATTCCCGAACACTCTCAAGTTTCAGATGAAGAAGCTGTAGCTGAGGAAGAAGTGCAGAAGGAAGCTGAAGTGGAATCAAGGAAGACTACTGTTGAACACACTCCTCATGAGGGTAATACATGGGAGAAACAGATCTATCCTCCACCTCCCTTTCCTAAGAGGTTGCAGAAGAAAAAGCTGGATAAGCAGTTTGAGAAGTTTCTGGAGGTGTTCAAGAAACTTAACATCAACATACCTTTCACTGAATCTCTTGAACAAATGCCTAGTTATGCGAAGTTTATGAAAGGTATACTCTCTCGAAAGATGAAGCTTGATGACTTTGAAACATTTGCTCTCACGGAGGAATGTAGTGTTGTGTTGCAACAGAAGTTGCCTCCAAAGCTTAAAGATCCTGGAAGCTTCACTATTCCTTGTACCATTGGAAAAGTGTCATTTGACAAATGCTTAAGTGACTTGGGAGCTAGCATCAATCTGACCATTGGAAAAGTGTCATTTGACAAATGCTTATGTGACTTGGGAGCTAGCATCAATCTGATGCCTTTGTCAATCTTCAAGAAGTTGGACTTACCTGATCCAAAGCCTACTTATATGACTTTACAGTTGGCCGATCGTTCTATCACTTATCCACGAGGCATTGTTGAGGATGTTTTGGTCAAGGTGGATAAACTTATCTTTCCTGCTAATTTTGTAATTCTTGATTTCGAGGAGGATAAGAAGATTCCCATAATCTTGGGAAGACCTTTCTTGGCGACTGGCCGAACCTGAAGGGTTTTTAGCACATAAACGCAGCGAAAACGTAAATTTAAACCTTAAAAAAACCGAAACCCTCCGCAGGATCCATGCGAAAAATAATATTTAATTCGTAGTTCAGTATGTTTACCTTAAGAAGCTTTACGTTAATGGAAAGATGGAGGTCTTTAATGGCGATCCAAAAATGATGAACGGAGATCCTTAGCAGCTGCTCCTCAAGTGTAAAGCACTCCACCGGTATCCACCAAGAAAACGATGTAATGAAGGAGGAGGAGATGGAGAGAATTAGGGTTTTGTAAATCTTTTTGGTTGAGGAAAAAATAGGGTTTATAATAGTATATTTATAGGCAAAATTTTCAGCTGAAAATTTTCCCATAAAATATTATTATTATTAACCCTTTATTATTCTCACTAATAATTAAAACACCTTTTAATTATTAATCCTTTTTCTAAACTCTTTAAAAATTATTCTCTCACTTGATTTAATTTCCAAAAATTAAAATCTTAATTAATAATATTAAGAACCTTTTCTTAATCAATTTATAATCAATTAAATCTCATTTAAATAATTATTAAATTTGCCAATAAATTATTTATTTCATAAATAAATAATTATCAGCCATTATTAATTAATTCCTCCACGATTAAATCATTCTCTTTTATGGTGTGACCCTGTAGGTTCAACATTAAGCCGATAGTAGAAATAAATAATAATAAAACTATTTTATCATTATTTATATAAATTCTCTAATTCATTAAATATGATTAATTAATTAATCATATTTGTTCTACATCGTGAGGGATACTGCTCACCATATCGCGACTATCCGAATGATACGAATTCACTGCTTAGATTACCAAGAACCTATTTAGTGAGTAGTTACCGTACAATTAATTCCTTCTACCCTGTACTGTCACGATTAAATACAAGGCATGGAACTTGTGTCAAGCCTATCTTATTTAATCACTTGCTTTCCCATTCACTATGCTTAGTTCTATTTAATGTAAATTAGAAACTCATTTCTAATTTCATTCATCTTGCCAGAGTTTCCTGAACTAGCATAAGTGGATCAACATTGAACATTCTCTTCCTTCACTGGAAGGGATAGATCTTTTATTGATCATACACTATCTTCGTGTACAAATTCCTATACCCAGTAGAGCCCTTATAATTGTCCCTTGAGACTAAGAACTAAACCAAAGCATAGTTCATTGTACACAAGATGACTATGATGATCTCAAGTCTAAGGATACTTGTACAACTATCACTATGTGAACAACTGCTGACATGTGAGTGAACTCCATCAGTTGTTCAGCTGTGTGAGTCATGTTCAGTGAACTTATTCTATAATAAGCACCTACATACTAGCTATAGTGTCACCACACAAATGTCTATGAGAACAGACGTCCTTCATAATGAAGCAAGCATTGTATGTACCGATCTTTGCGGATTATTAATTACCAGTTAGTAATCTTACAACCAGGAACTATTTAAGTTTAGAGTTATCATCTTTTAGGTCTCATTATTGTGATCTCATCACAATCCATAAAAAGCTTTACTCTAAACTGTGGTATATCTTATTTAAACATTTAAATAGATAGAGCCCGCAATAAAAACAAAACAAGTCTTTTATTAAAATCAATGAAATCAAAACAGATTACATAAAAGTTATTCCTAAATCCTCATACATGATTGGACTTAGGACATATCTCTTTCAATCTCCCACTTGTACTAAAGCCAATCACTCTGGTATCTAATACCCATCTTGTCTTTATGACGATCAAAGTGACTCAGAGAAAGTGGCTTTGTGAGTGGGTCTGCTACGTTGTTATGTGTGTCAACTCTCTCGACGTTGACATCTCCTCTTTCAACAATCTCCCTAATCAGATGAAAGCGCCGCAGGACATGTTTGGAATTTCTATGAGACCTAGGTTCCTTGGCTTGTGCTATTGCTGTGTTGTTATCACAATACAACACAATAGGCTCTTCAACGCTCGGAATAATTCCCAACTCAGAAACAAATTTCCTCATCCAAACGGCTTCTTTTGCAGCCTCACTTGCAGCTATATATTCTGCTTCCGCTGTGGAGTCAGCCGTTGTAGACTGTTTGGAACTCTTCCAACTAATCGCACCACCATTCAGAGTAAACACGTACCCTCATTGATTTGCTATCACTTTCTGATTGAAAACTAGAGTCAGTATAACCCTCTATTTTCAACTCAGATTCACCACCAAAAACAAGAAAAATGTCCTGAGTCTTTCGAAAGTACTTAAGGATGTTTTTCACTGCTTTCCAGTGGTCTTACCTGGATTGGACTGATATTGGCTCGTCGCACTAATTGAATAAGCAACATCAGGCCTTGTGCATAACATCGCGTATATGATAGATCCTATTGGTGAAGCATAAAGAATCTTACTCATACGCTCTCTTTCCTCAGGTGTCTTAGGAGACATTTTTTCGGAAAGGGACACTCCATGGCTCATCGGTATGAGACCACTTTTGGAGTTTTCCATGCTAAACCTTTTAAGCACTTTCGGGATGTATGTACCCTGGGTAAGACCTCTCATTATTCTAGATCTATCTCTATAGATCTTCATACCGAGAATGTAGGATGTTTCTCCCAAGTCCTTCATGGTGAAGTTCTTTGATAGCCATACTTTGACTGATTGTAGCATCAGTATATAATTTCCTATAAGAAGTATGTCATCTACAAACAATACAAGAAATATTACCGCGCTCCCACTAACCTTCTTGTAGACACATGGTTCATCTATGTTTTTGATAAAACCAAACTCTTTGATTGTCTCATCAAAACGGATATTCCATCTACGAGAAGCTTGCCTTAAAACATATATGGTTCGCAGCAGCTTACACACTAGGTGTTCATTTCCCTTGGAAAGAAAACCCTCTGGCTGTGTCATATACACTTCCTCCTCAAGTTCCCCATTGAGAAAGGCCATTTTCACGTCCATTTGCCAAATCTCATAGTCGTAGTAAGCAGCAATCGCAAGCAAAATCCGAATTGATTTTAACAGGGCTACATGAGAAAAAGTTTCATCAAAGTAAATCCCTTGCCTTTGTTTGAATCCTTTTGCCACGAGCCTGGCCTTATAGGTCTCCACCTGGCCATCTGCTCCAATCTTTCTTTTGTATACCCACTTGCACCCAATAGGCTTAACACCTTCAAGCGCCTCAACCAGAGTCCATACTTGGTTGGTATACATAGATTCCATTTCGGATTTCATGGCACTATGCCATTTCTCTGAGTCAACACTACTCATAGCCTCATTATAGGTCACAGGGTCGTCATCATGAATGATTGACAATCATTGTCATTCTCAATGACAAGGCCATAATACCTCTCAGGTTGGCGAGACACTCTCCCTGTCCTACGAATGGGCTGTTCCACATAAGGTTGTTCAGTCTGAATAGGTGTTTCCACTTGATCCGTAGTAGTTTATGCTTCTTGAACTTCATCAAGTTCTTTTTTGCGCCCACTGTTTCCTTCAAGGATAAACTCGTTTTCCAAGAAGGTAGCATGTCTGGAGACAAACACTCGATGATCGGTGTAAAAGTAATACCCCAAAGTCTCTTTAGGATGTCCCACAAAATTACATTTTACGGATCGAGATTCCAGCTTATCTGGGTCAACTTTCTTGACATAAGCTGGACATCCTCAAATCTTAACGTGTTTAAGACTCAGTTTCCTTTCTTTCCATATCTCATATGGTGTTTGAGGAACAGATTTGGAAGGCACCTTATTCAGTAAATATGCTGAGGTTTCCAATGCATAACTCCATAGGAATACTGGAAGATTCGCATAGCTCATCATGGACCGAACAATGTCTAACAAGGTTCGATTTCTCCTTTCAAATACCCCATTTAACTGTGGAGTATATGGAGGAGTCCACTGGGAAACTATACCATTTTCTTTAAGATAATCTAGAAACTTTCCATTCAAGTATTCACCACCTCGATCTGATCGAAGAGTTATAATACTATGTTCGGTTTGTTTCTCCACTTCATGTTTATATTCTTTGAACTTTTCAAAGGCTTCAGACTTGTGTTTCATCAAATACACATATCCGAATCTAGATCTATCATCTATGAAAGTAATGAAGTACAAAAAATCCACCCATGGCTTGCGTAGACATTGGTCCACATACATCTGTGTGTACCAATCCTAGCAAATCTGCAGCCCTCTCTCCATGTCCACTAAATGGAGATTTGGTCATTTTACCCAATAAACAAGACTCGCATGTAGGATATGATTCAAAATCAAAGGGGTCAAGTAACCCTTCTTTATGCAATGTCCGCAGTTTATTTTCACTAATATGACCTAGCCTATAGTGTCATAAATAGGTCAGATTTTCATCATCTCATTTTCTTTTATTAGTTTGTTCAATCTGAAGTAAATCATGCTCTACGTCACATACATACAGACCATTATTTAAAATGCCACGTCCAAAAAGAACATTATCTCTAAGGATAGAACATTCATTATTCTTAATAATAAATGAAAAACCATCCACATCCAACATAGGAATAGAAACAATATTCCTCACAATAGAGGGAACGTAATAACAATTATTCAAAATAATAGTCTTGCCCGTAGGCATATGTAAACTAAATGATCCTATAGATATGGCCGCAACCCTTGCTTCATTACCCATATGTAGAATCACCTCATCTTTTTCAATAGTCCTACTTCCCTTCAGTCCTTGCAACGAATTGCAAATATGAGAACCACAGGAGGTATCTAATACCCAAGTAGAAATTTGACCTAGTGACATATTAACTTCGATCATGAACATTCCTGAATCAGAAGCGGTAGTCTCACTACCCTTATTCTTCTTCAATTCTGCAAGGTAAACCTTCCAGTTCCTCTTCCAGTGCCCCAACTTGTTACAGTGAAAACAAACAGCTAAATTAGGACCAGTCAACTTGTGAGCACCAAGTATGCTCCGGAGTGATAGTGCAGAAGACATGACGAATATAGTAAATCTGTAAATGATAAACACATAATAACACTTAACAAATATTCAATTTCATTTCAAAACACTATATGAATCGGGTCTTTATTCATAAGTGTCTCCCACTAGTTTATCTAATTTTTTCAACCCCCTAAGTGAAAATTAAGTATTCATAATCCTAGTGGGAATAGGGATCCTACATTCCATCACACAACCTCGGCTGTGGCACGAAACGTCATGTGATGTTCAATAGGCAGACAACTCTTGTCAATTACATCTTATGTTATTCCCTAATATAAGTTTACCCTCTTGAATAATTGAGTCACGGCTGTGGCACGATAAACTCAATATTCTAAGTCAAGTCTAACCCAACATTTCGTACAATTGAATCAGTCTCCAACGGCCTACGGCTGTAGCACGTACTGACCTTTAGATTCTAAATCAATGTACACATCTCTATGTAATAGACAAGTATTTCTTATTTCAAAATTAAAGCCCTCGGGTGTAGCACGAAACGATAATGTTTTAAAAATAAGAACCACTTTCTACCATGTTGGAAGGCTATGACCGACACAAGCCCGTTGTGTCATTGGCCAATTACTACTTGATATTATTTAATTTTAGAGAGATTATATTACATTACAATCATAATCATATTATAAAGAGATTTTTCCTTTTAAATTAAATATTTTAAATCAATAATCGATAATCAGATGATTCCCAGATCGGGTGGAACATTATTAAGAGGCGTCACTTAATAACCCTTTCTTACAGATAGAAATCTGTTGTTAACAGAATAATCCTTTCTCTCAATATTGAAAATTCATATTCAATTACGTGTTTCATAAACACAAGAATCTCATGATCGTATTCATAATATTTATTGTTAAGGCAAGAAACGATTCATATTCTAGATTTTCTAGAGCACGCCTTATATTAATTTAAGTTCACCTAAATCTATCATCGCATGGTAAACATAGGCATATATCTCATATATAAAATTAAATAAACAAGTAAATGTAAAGTGCAATAAAGTAAATGTGTTTGGTTATGGCCTCGTCCTATGTGATCTTTATCAAGATCATGATAAAGATCAAGGTCAATCTAATATGGTGATGGAAATAAATATAACTACTTGTTACATAAGTCTTCTTCTTTGTTTAGACTTCTTGTATGCCTCGTCTTCTTCTTTGTTTCACCTCCATTGGATAGCCTTCTTGAGTTTTCAATTACATTACATAGATTGAAAGTAAAACGAATCTAATGAACTTACAAGAATAACTCGAGTTATATTCGAGATTTATGATTACAAAGATTGACGACATGCAAGTCGTATTTAAAACCAAAACCAAAATCATTACACTAAGGTCGAAAGGCCATAATCATCCACCATGCTCATACAACACATAAAAGCATGTTAAAACACATAATCTGATCTTAACATATCATATTATCCATGATCTAATCATAAAAAGAAAATATGACAAAAATCAGAAAAATCAGAATCAAATCATGAGGGATACTTCTCAGCATATCGCGACTATCCGAATAATACGAATTCACTGCTTTGAATACCAAGAACCTATTCAGTGAGTAGTTACCGTACAATTAATTCCTTCTACCCTGCAATGTCACAATTAAATACAAGGCATGGAACTTTTGTCAAGCCTATCTTATTTAATCACTTGCTTTCCCATTCACTATGCTTAGTTCTATTTAATGTAAATTAGAAACTCCTTTCTAATTTCATTCACTCTGGCCAGAGATTCCTGAACTAACATAAGTGGATCAGCATTGAACATTCTCTTCCTACACTGGAATGGGTAGATCATTTATTGATCACACTATCTTCGTGTACAAATTCCTATACCCAGTAGAGCCCTTATAATTGTCCTTTGAGGCTAAGAACTAAACCAAAGCATAGTTCAGTGTACACAAGATGACTATTATGACCTCAAGTCTAAGGATACTTGTACAACTATCACTATATGAACAACTGCTGACACGTGAGTGAACTCCATCAGTTGTTCAGCTGTGTGAGTCATGTTCAGTGAACTTATTCTATAATAAGCACCTACATACTAGCTATAGTGTCACCACACAAATGTCTATGAGAACAGACATCCTTCATAATGAAGCAAGCATATTATGTACCGATCTTTGCGGATTATTAATTACCAGTTAGTAATCCTATGACCAGGAACTATTTAAGTTTAGAGTTATCATCTTTTAGGTCTCATTATTATGATCTCTTCACAATCCATAAAAAGCTTTACTCTAAACTGTGGTATATCTTATTTAAACATTTAAATAGATAGAGCCCGCAATAAAAACAAAACAAGTCTTTTATTAATATCAATGAAATCAAAACAGATTACATAAAAGTTATTCCTAAATCCTCATACATGATTGGACTTAGGACATATCTCTTTCAGAACCTTGATTGATGTGGAGAAGGGTGAGCTCACCATGAGAGTTGTAGATCAGGATGTAACTTTTAATGTTTTCAATGCCATGAAGTTCCCTTCGGAAAATGAGGAGCGCTTAAAGGTGGAGTTGGTCAATTATGTGGTTACTTCATGACTTATAAGATAGTGTCTTAATCTTTAATGAAGCGAAAGTGAATTTAAGGGTTTAGAACTTGCCATGCTATGTTTCTCCAGGAAGATTGTTAGGAATATGTGTATTAGTTTGATGATGAGTTAAGCAAAACACTTAAGTAGAAATCTAGTGTTTGTAGCCTCAACGGATAAGACCATCTTGGCTATCCGTTGAAGGAGTAGTTGTACTTAGCAATAAGTTTAGTATTGTAGCACATTTCACTCTCTGGTTTCAAGCTGTAATTCTTAGATATTGTTAGGAAATAATCAATCATGTTGACTACTAATGGATGTACAAATAGGAGGGCTAATTATAAATATTTCATGCCTTGTAATTTTGTATAAGTGAAGAAGTGTCAACGGATATTGAAGACCTTCAACGGATAATAAACAAAGCTTCAACGGATGTCTCTATTGCTTCAACGGATAATATCCATCAACGGATAAGTGCTTCAATGGATAAAGACTTCAACTAATAATGCATCAATGGATAAAGCTTCAACGGATAAAGCCTCAACGGATAAGGCATCAACGGATGAAAGCTTCAACGGATGCTTAGTTCATTAGCAGTTGATAGTGACAATTCACAAGCTGACAGAGGCACATGGGTTGACAGAGACATACTGGAATGTGGAAGCCTCTAGGAGGAATCGAGAAAATGCAGCATTTCCATTCTGATGCAAACAAGGAAGTATTCAAAGATTTACAGATTATCCTAGATTGCATTGGATAGAGAAATGAAGAAGAAACATGTGAAAAATCTTTTCAATTGTATTTTACAGTTTATCTTCACTTGTAAACTTGGTGATATATAAACCAAGTAGCAGCTAGTAATTAGATATGAATTTTCCTGAGTTGTTTAGAAATATCAAAAGAGAAAATCATCTAGTTTGTACTAGGAAGCAGCTGTGATTTAATTCTTTGAATCACAGATTTTCTGAAATAACACATCTCTGGTGGAACAACAAATCCACCAGAAAAGTTTATAAGTTCTTTGTGCTCATTACATTTGTGTTTGAATATATATCTGTCTGCATCAGCTTCAAGCAATTCACACACATTTGATCACTCAAACACTTAGCCTTAGAAACTGCTCAAAACTTGAAAAAGTTTTGAGATTTACATTCAACCCCCTTCTGTAAATCTCATTATTAGTCCACTGGGAATAACAATTGGTATCAGTGCAAGCTCTTAACATACAAAGAGTTTAAAGATCTATTCTGCTAACATCATGAGTGCACAGAAGAATCCTCCTGGTACCATCATGAGTAGGAAGGATATTGGTGTAAAGATCCCAGTCCTGGAAAAAGATAATTATCATCACTGGAAAGTGAAGATGCATTTACATCTTCTTTCTCAAGATGAAAGCTACATCAACTGTATTGAAAATGGTCCTCACATCCCTCACAAAGTAGCCACAGCTGCTACTGCAACAGTTGCTGTTGGACAGTACATTCCCAAGCCAAAAGCAGAATGGACTATTGAAGACATGGAAGAAATCCGCAAGGATAAGAGAGCTATGAACATTTTGTTTAATGGCTTAGATCAAGATATGTTTGACAATGTCATCAATAGCCAAACTACAAAGGAAGTTTGAGATACTGTACAAATCATCTGTGAAGGTACTGAGCAGGTCAGAGAGAACAAGATGCAGCTTCTTATTCAACAGTATGAATATTTTCACTTTGAAGAAGGTGAATCATTAAATGATACCTTCAACAGGTTTCAAAAACTGTTGAATGGATTGAAGCTGTATGGTAGAGTGTACCAAGTCAAGAATTCCAACTTATAATTTCTTAGGTCTCTGCCAAAGGAATAGAAGCCCATGACTGTCTCTTTGAGAAATTCTCAAGATTATAAGAACTTCACACTTGAAAGACTATATGGAATTCTGAAGACTTATGAACTTGAAATGGAGCAGGACGAGCTGTTGGAAAAGGGAAAGAGAAAAGGAGGAACAGTTGCTCATGTAGCTGACAGTGAAAAGATGGAAGCCAGGAATGAGGAGAAGACAATGCCAAGTCTCAAAATTGGCACAAGCAAATCAGAATCAAGCAAGGGTAAAGAGCAAGTTGCTGAGGATGAAGACAATTCCAGTCAGGATGAATCTGATGATATTGAAGAACATTTGGCTTTTCTGTCCAGGAGGTTTGCAAAAATGAAGTTCAGGAAAAACACAAAGTTCACTAAGCCAAACAAAAACATGGTGGATAAATCAAAGTTCAAATGTTACAACTGTGGCATTAGTGGACATTTTGCAAGTGAGTGTAGGAAGCCAAATTCTGAGAAAAAGAAATTTGAACAAGTTGATTACAAAAAGAAGTATTTTGATTTGCTCAAACAAAAGGAAAGAGCTTTTCTCACTCAAGATGATTGGGCAGCAGATGAGGTAAATGAAGATGATGATGTGAAATATGTCAACCTAGCCCTGATGGCTAATTCTGATGAAAATGAAACTAGTTCATCAAGCAACCAGGGACAAAGAAGGAATCTATGGTACTTGGACAGTGGTTGTTCAAGACACATGACAGGAGATTTCACCCTGCTCACAGAGTTTAAGGAGAGAGCTGGCCCTAGCATAACCTTTGGAGATGACAACAAAGGATTCACTATGGGATATGGCTTGATTTCAAAAGAAAATGTCATCATTGATGAAGTTGTATTGGTTGATGGTCTCAAATATAATTTATTGAGCATCAGTCAACTATGTGACAGAGGGAATACTGTTTCCTTCAATTCTGAAGCCTGTATTGTCACAAGTAAAAAGGACAATAAAGTGGTTCTAACTGGAGTTAGAAAAGGGAATGTGTACTTAACTGATTTCAACTCTACAGATGCAGAATCCATTACTTGTCTTCTCAGCAAAGCAAGTACAGTTGAAAGTTGGCTATGGCACAAGAAGCTGTCCCATTTGAATTTCAAGACAATGAATGATCTAGTCAAAAAGGACTTAGTTAGAGGAATGCCTCTAGTGGAATTCACAAGGGATGGACTGTGTGATGCTTGTCAGAAAGGAAAGCAAAAGAAAGTATCATTCAGTAAGAAGCTTGAATCTGCAATTGATGAACCGCTACAACTTCTACACATGGATCTTTTTGGACCAGTCAATGTATTGTTAATTTCAAGGAAAAGATACTGCCTAGTGATTATAGATGATTTCTCAAAGTTTTCATGGGTTTATTTTCTTAGATCAAAGGATGAAGCTAGTGAAATCATCATCAATCATATCAAGCAAGTCAACAATCATCCTAATCTTAAAGTAAGGAATATTAGGAGTGACAATGGAACTGAGTTCAAGAATTCAACCATGAAGTTGTTCTGTGAAGAAAGTGGGATCATGCATGAGTTCTCAGCTCCAAAAACTCCACAACAAAATGGTGTGGTGGAAAGGAAGAACAGATCACTAATTGAAGCTGCAAGGACAATGCTTGAAGAGTCAAAACTCCCAACTTATTTTTGGGCTGAGGCTGTTAACTGTGCATGTTACACTCAGAATATTTCTCTAATCAATCAGGCAAAATGCATGACTCCCTATCAATTATTCAAGAGAAGAAAACCAACTTTAAACTTTCTACATGTCTTTGGTTGCAAATGCTACATCTTAAGGAATCAATCTGATCACAAAGGGAAGTTTGATGCAAAGGCTGATGAAGGAATATTTGTTGGTTATTCTGCTGGAAAATCATATAGGGTCTACAATCTAAGAACCAACATTGTCATGGAATCTGTACATGTTGTGTTTGATGATAAAAAGATTGATGGACTAACAGATGAGGGACATCATGAAGGACTCAAATTTGACAACATTGAGATATACTGTGATGATAGTGAAGATGAGAATGATAAAGAAGGCATCTCAAGAAGAATTCAGAATCTGCCTTTGGATAATGCACAGAATGCTGCATCCGTTGAAAGTCATAATTCAGCTTCCGTTGAAAGAAGCAATGCAGCATCCGTTGAAAGACAAAGTGCATCATCCGTTGAAGTTCATAATGAAGCATCCGTTGATCACAGTCTGTCAACGGATAATCAATTCACTTCATCAGTTGATAGAGCTCCCAATTCCTTTCAAAGGATCATCAACTCAGGGGGAGTTTCAACAAATCAACATTCTATCTCACATCATGACAATACTGAGGCAACCTCATCTAGGGATAATCTACCACCTCAAAGGATATGGACCAAGAATCACCCTTTTGAACTGATCATTGGTGATGCTACATCAAAAGTACAAACTAGAAGGGCTACTTAAGATGAATGTCTGTATAGTAGCTTTCTATCACAGGAGGAACCTAAGCGAGTGGAAGAAGCTCTATTGGATCCAGATTGGATTTTAGCAATGCAAGAGGAGCTAAACCAATTTGAGAGGAACAAAGTATGGAAGCTGGTACCCAAGCCAAAGAACAAGAGTTCTATTGACATAAAATGGGTATTCAGAAACAAGATGGATGAAAATGGCATTGTCATAAGGAATAAAGCCAGATTGGTTGCTAAAGGCTATTCTCAACAAGAGGGAATAGATTTTGATGAAACATTTGCTCCAGTTGCCAGACTTGAAGCCATCAGAATCTTTCTAGCCTATGCAGCTAATGCCAATTTCAAAGTCTATCAGATGGATGTCAAGAGTGCATTTCTAAATGGGGAATTGGAGGAAGAAGTTTATGTAAGCCAACCTCCAGGTTTTGAAGATCCAAATTTTCCAGACCATGTGTATTATCTGTTGAAAGCACTCTATGGACTAAAGCAAGCACCTAGAGCCTGGTATGAGACTTTGTCAAAGTTCCTTCTAGATAATCACTTCACAAGAGGTACTGTTGACAAAACTCTCTTCTTTAGAAATGTTAATGGCTCTAAGATACTTGTACAAATTTATGTAGATGATATTATATTTGGATCTACAGATGATAAGCTTTGTAAAAAGTTTGCTAAATTAATGCAAAGTAAATATGAAATGAGCATGATGGGAGAGCTAACTTACTTTCTTGGTTTACAAGTTAAACAAGTTAGTGGTGGAATTTTCATTAGTCAAACTAAATATATTTATGATCTTTTAAAGAAGTTTGACTTAATGGATTGTTCATCTGCAAAAACTCCCATGGCCACTACCATTAAGCTTGAATTAAACAAGGCTGAAAAGTCTGTGGGTATTACATGTTATAGAGGCATGGTTGGCTCACTTTTATATTTAACTGCTAGTAGACCTGATATAATGTTTTCTACATGTCTCTGTGCTAGATTTCAAGCTGACCCTAAAGAATCTCATTTAGTGGCTATTAAAAGAATTTTCAGATATCTCAAGGGGACTCCAAATCTAGGAATTTGGTACCCTAGAGAGTCTATTTTTGATCTAATTGGATACTCAGATGCAGATTATGCAGGTTGTAAAATAGACAGGAAAAGCACAACAGGCACCTGTCAATTTCTAGGGAACAAGCTTGTATCATGGTTCAGCAAGAAGCAGAATTCTATTTCCACATCAACAGCTGAAGCTGAGTACATTGCTGCTGGTAGTTATTGTGCAAAGATACTATGGATGAGGAATCAACTATTTGACTATGGTCTGACTGTTGACAAAATTCCAATATTCAGTGACAACACAAGTGCCATTGCCATTACTGAAAATCCAGTGCAGCACTCAAGAACCAAGCACATTGATATCAAGTACCATTTCATTAGGGAACATGTGATGAAAGGTACAGTGGAACTTCATTTTGTTCCAAGTGAAAAGCAGATTGCAGACATATTTACCAAGCCACTTGATGAATCAACATTCACAAGATTAGTAAGTGAGTTAGGTATGCTTAATTATTCATAATTTATGTCATCTATATAATCTGTCTTGAAGCCTGAAATGAAATTTGCTGCAAGAACAAAGTTGGCTTTAATTAAGACTTATCCTATCAACGGATATTCTCTATCCGTTGAAAGCCAAAATTGTTCTATCAACGGATGTTCATTATCCGTTGAAAGACAAATACATTTCTGGTAATTTTATCCTTCAACGGATAAAATGGTGTTGTTCATCAACGGATAACTATTTCCCTTATCCGTTGAAGTGTCACGTCAGTTACTATAAGTGAGTCTCAGCCGTTGATTCTTTTACTCAACCGTTGATACAGATATACAGTGTTGTATGTAATTGTATTTAAGGTAGTTTTCAGAATTTCTACAGTTTTATTTATTCTTGAACGGCTGTAACTTACTTAAAATTATCATTCAATCATTTTATTTACATTTTAATTCAAGAAAGTATAAAAGCCCAATTGAACTCTTATTCTCACTTTACGCTTTCTTGCAATTCTTATTCTCTTTCTCTCTAAATTCTCAAGTTTTTCTCTGCAACCTCTACTCACAACAATGGCACCAGTAGTCAAAATTATGTCTCAAACATGATTTGTTTATGAAAAGAATAATTTCATAGCCTTGGTTGAAAAGAATGAAGCCCATTCTGATTATCACAAGATGATGGACTTCATCAAAAACTGCAAACTAAGCTATGCAATGCTGGAAGCCCCAACCATCTACTGTGAGGTGATTGAGGAGATTTGGACAACTGCAGAGTTCAACTCCACAGATATGACTATTGCCTTCTCTCTCAAAGGTAAGGACTATTGCATTAATTGTGATGATATACAATCTTGCTTTAAGTTGCCTGAGAATAATGCCATGACACCACACACTGATAAAGATGTCTCTACTATGCTAGATTCCATAGGCTATGCTTTTGATTCTGCTAGTTTAGGTAGTATTAGAAGGAAAGGCCTTAGGAAAGAATGGAGTTTTCTTGGAGATGCCTTTATTAAGGTTTTCTTTGGGAAGATTAGCAATTTTGATGCTATCACTTCATCTCTTGTTAATATGCTCTATATGCTAGTTTCCAATAGGTACTTTAATTTTAGCAACTGTGTTATGCTAGAATTAGGTTCCAGATTAGGTAACAAAGCTACTAGACCACATAACATCTACTATGCTAGATTCTTTATGTTATTGGCTAACCATGTTGCTGAAAGTTTGGTTATATCCAATGAGAATAATAAACTCAAATGCTGGGCACAAGAGAAAAGGGTCCTTGCAGACCTTTTGAGAATGAACCTCAACAGCCAGGTGTCATTGGTATACTTGCCAATCATGAATGCACCACAGGTAAGTGAGGTAAATATTTCTATAACTCCTACTATTTCCAATCCCAATGTTTCTTTGCCTTCTAGTGTGGCTATGGAACCTGTGTCTTTGTCCAAACAGGCTCCTACCAAAGCCACCAAATCTAAAGTTTCCAAAGTCAAGTCAAAGAAACCTACCTCTGTTGTTTCTCAAAAGACAACAGTTGTAACAACTACCATAAACCCTGAAGGGAGTGAACAGGGTGTGAGTGGTGAGGGGAGGGGTGAACATCAAAAAGCCCCCCAGGATAAGATGGGAGAGGTGAGTGGTACCCAAACCAGCCAAGCCACAGTCTCTCAAAAGACTGTGGTGGTTCAAAAGGAGTCCAGCACATCCCTAGTTGCATCCTCCCAAAAGGATGTAACTATTGAAAATAGTCCCCAACCAGGGACACGGAACAAAAGAGGGAGGGACACTGAAGCCACACATTCACCATTTAAAGCCTTTTTAAGGAAGAAGAAGGCTAAAACCCTAGTTTCCACACAAGGGACACACACAGCACAGATACATCCACCAGTATCTGTGCCTTCTCAAATTCAGCTTGATATGATTCCAGCAAATGTGGAATCACAGCCCCATTCTCTCAATATAGAAACACACCATTCATCAAACTCTCCAACACCCTCTCTGGATGTGGATATGATATTCACATCAATTCCTGATTCTCCCTCATTAAAACTCAGGGAGGAGCCCCACTCAAAACCTGATGATCATCATCTTTTAGATGATTTGTTGGATCATCAGCCAATTCTTTCAGATGTCGTTGAAGAATCTGTGTTACCTCACTTAAAATCAATCCACACAGATTCAACAATTATGTCACTTTCTATATCTACATCTTTTCCTTCTTCAACGGATATCTCTCATCCGTTGCCAAGTGGTTGTTCTTCAATGGATAAGCTTAACAGCAGTTATCCGTTGATACCATCAGTTTCTACCTCAACGGATACTCCCTATCCGTTGATGGTCTCTACACACTTAACAGAAACAATTCCAACTGTAGAGGACATGGCAATTGTACAATCACTTTTAGGTTTGAGGGAAGGGAGTGATCTTTTGAGTGAGAGGCTGGGTTGCTCCCAGGCAAAAGGAGAGGTTGAGAGTCACCAAATGCATGCTATTTCTTCCAGCATGGCAAAAGTGAGTGATAGGAGTGCCACCTTAGAAGGTGAAGGTGAGGGTGTGAGGGTGTGTGTGAGCCAGGGGGAGCCCCTGATGCAAGAACAGAGAGAAATTGAGAGAAAGGCAGGTACAGAAGCTATAAGGGTGGATCCAGCCATTGCTAGTGAGTTATTGAAAGTGGATGATGCAGATAAGGAACGACAATTTCAGCAACATCACAAAGCTGTCATTGATAACATTTCCTTGGATGATAACACTTTTACTCACCCTGTTTCAGCCTATCAATTATTGGCTGCACAGGGCAATGTGGAGGCAGAACAGACACTACACATTATACACACTTCAGAATCTCTTCTCAGAGACAAAGCTGCTGTCAATAGGCCGCCTTCTCAAGCTGGTGAGCCATCTGAAGAATTTGGAGTAAATTCTAATGATGATGACTCTAATTCTTTGAATGAGAGCATGAACTTAGGGGGAGTAGCAGGCCCAAGTTCTGTTCCTGATCTTCCTGCATGGGCATGGGCAAAACCATCAACACCAGGAGAGTTTGGTGTCACTTTGGTCAGACAAGTCATGACAATTCAGCAGGCCCTTCAGGAGACTCAGGATGTTGGTACCAAGGCAATTCTTCAAGCTCATCTGGTATCTCTGCATCTCTTGCAGCTACAGCATTACCAGCAAAATCTAAGTGTGGATGAGCTCAAGCTGGACATTGCTGATCTGAAATCCTACAATGCTGAGAAATTGGATTCAGTTATACTCTATGGTACTATGCAAAATTTGTTGGGGAGACTGAGGAAAGCATCTGATGCTAACAAGAGGCTGGCCAAATTGGAAGATAGGGTTCAAATCATTGAAGACTCTATGGTCACCATTCTTCAGAATCAACAAACTCAAACAAATCTACTCATGCAGTTGGCACAAGCACAAGGCTTGACCCCTACCCTTGATGATAACAAAAAGGGGGAGAATAAAAGGGAAGGGGAAGGAGAGCCATCTACAACAGTTCAGATTTCTCAAGTGCTAGTTCCTGTCATCACAACTTCTCCAACTATTCAAGTCAAAGGAAAGCTAGATGAAATTGATCTAATCCATATAGCAGCAGCTGAATTGCAAGTCAAAGAGCAAAGGAAGAAGATTGATGAAAAGATGCAACTAATATTTGGTTCTACAACTTCTCAATCACAATCCATGAAGCATAGCACAAAAGTGGAATCAATTATTATGGAACTCAAGCCAGTAGGGAGGCATAAGGATGGAGAAACTTCTTCCAAAGATCTGCAACCTATGGTTCTCAAGCCCAACAACAGATCCAATAAGGACTCTACAAAGAATCCTCTAAAAGAGGTGGATTTTCCTCTTCCAAAAGCTGATGAGGACAAGCTTTTAGGTAGAAGTATTGCATATCTCAAAGAGACCATGGATGAGGCTATAAGGAGAAACATGGCTATTATCTTCAGAGAGGGAAAGAGCATATGTGTGATGCAAGGACATCCCAAATTCTCAATAGCCAAGAGGGAAGAAACCAAAAGGTTGAAGGAAGAAGCCAAACAGCTAAAGGCTGACAAAAGTGCACAAGCAAAGCTTGAAAAATAGCTAAAGTCAAGTCAGGCTGAAGAACAGAAAGAAATTGAAGACAAAGGTGAAGATGAAGCTATGGGGGACATGGTTGGTACTGAGATGGAGGAAAGAAGTAAGGAAGAATGGCAGAAAGGGAAAAGAAAGAAGGTCAATGCAAAGAGAAAAAGGTAGATAAGACTGAAGAAACCCAATCAATATCCAAACCACTACCCTCTATTCCTGAACCAATTATACCTGACCCCTTCATGAACATTCATGGTGAAACAATCATTCCCAAGGAGGAACCAATTGATTGAGACACCATCAAATTGCCCACCTTCCTAACCTCTTCTCCACCATCAAAGAAGCAGAAAAGAAGAATCAAATCAACACCCTCTAAAGCCTCAATCAAATTCACACAGAAGCCTAAGCCTAAACCTCAAACCTCTAAAGATGATTATGTTCACATCTGTGACATAAAAGAATTTTCAGACATTGAACTCTATCTGGATGAGCTGGAGGAAGTAAGGGGAATAGATGCCTACAGACAGCTACCAGAAAGACTAGTGTTCAAATACAAAGGAGCTGGGGAAAGAACATGGCCTCTTCACAGAATTCTGAATGAAGGCTACTCTACCTTGATTAGAGTCTACTCAGCCATACAAAAGGATTATGGCTTTACCAGGACTGCCAAGACTGAGATTCTCAACAAGATTGCCAACATAAGGAAAACTTGGAGGGAGCCCAATGTTTTGCCTAGAACTTTACTCATTCAAGAAAGAGGAATTATAATTCACAAATCACCTCATTGGTTGATGGAGTTCAGAGACAACAAAGGAGTCAGAAGATTTTTCAGAATTGAAGATCAGCTAAAGATTGCCAGTAATGAAACTCTCAAGGATATGCAATCTAAGTTAGATATCAATGAAGAAGATGAAGCTGAATTCTACAGACAACTTCAACTTCAAATAGAGGAGAATGACAGGAGGCTAGGAAAGAAAACCAGGGATCAAAGGAAAATAAAGTAATTTGCTCAGGCTAAAGGAGCACCCTTGGAAACAATGTAATTCTTCAATTTCATCTCAGCATATACATTTTTGTAGCACTTTTGAATTTCTGCTTTATTACAGTTTATATATTTGTTGAGTGTTTTGTTATCATCAAGCTAAACCCAAATTTATGCCTACAGTTCTAGTAGACATAAATAGGGGGAGATTGTTAGGAATATGTGTATTAGTTTGATGATGAGTTAAGCAAAACACGTAAGTAGAAATCTAGTGTTTGTAGCCTCAACGGATAAGACCATCTTGGCTATCCGTTGAATGAGTAGCTGTACTTAGCAATAAGTTTAGTATTGTAGCACATTTCACTCTCTGGTTTCAAGCTGTAATTCTTAGATGTTGTTAGGAAATAATCAGTCATGTTGACTACTAATGGATGTACAAATAGGAGGGCTAATTGTAAATATTTCATGCCTTGTAATTTTGTATAAGTGAAGAAGTGTCAACGGATATTGAAGACCTTCAACGGATAAGAAACAAAGCTTCAACAGATGTCTCTATTGCTTCAACGGATAATATCCATCAACGGATAAGTGCTTCAACGGATAAAGACTTCAACTGATAATGCATCAACGGATAAAGCTTCAACGGATAAAGCCTCAACGGATAAGGCATCAACGGATGAAAGCTTCAACGGATGCTTAGTTCATTAGCAGTTGATAGTGACAATTCACAAGCTGACAGAGGCACATGGGTTGACAGAGACATACTGGAATGTGGAAGCCTCTAGGAGGAATCGAGAAAATGCAGTATTTCCATTCTGATGCAAACAAGGAAGTATTCAAAGATTTACAGATTATCCTAGATTGCATTGGATAGAGAAATGAAGAAGAAACATGTGAAGAATCTTTTCAATTGTATTTTACAGTTTGTCTTCACTTGTAAACTTGGTGATATATAAACCAAGTAGCAGCTAGTAATTAGATATGAATTTTCCTGAGCTGTTTAGAAATATCAAAAGAGAAAATCATCTAGTTTGTACTAGGAAGCAGCTGTGATTTAATTCTTTAAATCACAGATTTTCTGAAATAACACATCTCTGGTAGAACAACAAATCCACCAGAAAAGTTTATAAGTTCTTTGTGCTCATTACATTTGTGTTTGAATATATATTTGTCTGCATCAGCTTCAAGCAATTCACACACATTTGATCACTCAAACACTTAGCCTTAGAAACTGCTCAAAACTTGAAAAAGTTTTGAGATTTACATTCAACCCCCCTTCTGTAAATCTCATTGTTAGTCCACTGGGAATAACACATAGGTTCATGTATTTGATATGCGTGATTCGTAGGTAATTTTAACCATCTTACTTATCCTATGTAATCACCAGAGATAACTTGTGCATTAAACCATTATGTTGTCAAATTCTATAGACATATAGGGTCTCAATATATTTGGTGTATATCCAGCTTCTATCTCTTTTGTGGATGTCTGGTAATATGATGTCCGTACAACGAAAGTTGGCGTTTATTAGTTTCGTGTTATCTGATTAGTATCATCACCATTACATGCTAAGGTTGAGAATGAAAAGGCTATTGAATGAAGTATTTAATGAAGTTAAAATTCCATGTTTGTGTCATATATTATTCAACTCTCTTTAATCTTCTAGTTACGTTCTTTAGTATAATCCCTTAGTTAAGTGTAGTATTGTAACGCCTGGGAAATATTATGTATTTATTTTTATCAATAAATAATTATTATGTGATTTTATGTGAATTTTGGTGAATTGTTTGATAATTGATATTAATATTTGGATGTTTATTTTTGATAAAAATAAGATATTTTAATTTTTAAATATCCAGAATTAAATGTAGACAATTTTGGCATATTTCTGGTAATTTTTGGACTATCATATGATTTTATAAGGATTTATAGAATTAATAATGATTATTTCACGTGATTATAAAATTACTTTTTAGAATCAGAAATCGTCCCACTTCAATCGTTTTTGCGTTTTTACAACCCGAAACTCTTCTGAAAACTCCCACCTAACCAAATCTGATAATTCTGAACACTTTTCATGTTGACTTTCTCGATCCGAGGTACGGTTTGACCTGTACGAGTCCCGGTGTGAAATTATGGTACGCAAATTATTTTATAGATCGATAAAAATCCGTATTCCCAAAAGGCGAGATATTATTACCTTAATTTTATATAAAGTATTTTATAAGAGTCTCTGTTTTGATAATTATCCAATTCTGGTATTAAAATCGTATCGTCATTTTAGTTACTTAGCGGCTAATTAACCTATTTTCGGATCCGGTATGTAAGTGTAATTATTGGATTATTCAATAATAAAATATGTGATGGATCTGTCGGCTATGTGTTGTTGTATTATCAATTGGTTGTGAATTGTTGGACGCGAAGATTAATTTAATAATTAATTATTGAGCTGTATGAATTTAATTTATTTTAAAATGATGTTACTGAATATTTATTCTCATAAATGTTAAAATTATTCCTAAAATTATTTTTGTTATTTTTATAATGTTATTTATTATTCTTAGAAGTTTATAAAATTTAGAAATTAATATTCTATTTATTAATTGTCATTAAATGATTTTCTGACTACATTTAATTGTAAAATCAATATTTAATTCAAGAATGCTTCAAAAATTATGAAAATTTTATTTTATTAAGTTTGGAATATTTCGAGAATTTTAAAATTGATTTGGAAATTTTCTGGCTTTTATCTCACCCCACGTGTATTCGTTAAAATTGTAAAATACGGGTCAAAAATGTGTTTTAAAAATGCTTTTTTTTTAAGATTTTAAAATTCTTATAATAATTAGTTTTAAATATCTCGGAAATTTTTAATATGTTCGGATAAATATCGGATTATTATTACTCGTGGATTATGTATCTGAAACAATAATGTGACGCGAATCGGGATTATAACGAAAAAGAAATAATAAATAAACAAAAAAACCCTAATCCCCCCCATTTTCAGTCGGCCGCCCCTCTTTCTCCCTCCTTACTCCCTCTCTCTCTCATCTCTCCCGTCTCTGTTCAATCTCTCTTGCCCCTCTTTTCTTTGCTCCTTTCTCTTCCGGTTTTCACCTGTTCCACATGTGCTCTCGCCGCCGTGCGATTCCGGTGAGCCGCCGCCTTGTTTTCCGATCTGCCTTGTTTCAGTCGTGTGTATATGCGATATGCTGTATATATATGCATATATGTGTGAGTTGTGTTTATTTTATTTTACCGCCGCCCCTCACCGTTTTCCGGTGAGGATGGTGGCGCGTGCGTGTGTGATTCGCGTGTGTTTGTGTGTGTAAGTCAGGTGTGTGTGTTCGGTGGTGTGTGCGTGAACTGTGTGTGTGGTGTGTATGGCGGCGCGTGGCCGCGATTGTGTCCGTGGTTCTGTGATTCGGTTTAATTATTTCTGATGGAATTTTTGTTGATTTAATTCTGCAGGAATTTATTGATTAACTATTCGTGAAATAAAATAAATTCGCACGGAAAATTCTTAATAATTAATCAATGGAATTCGTGACGGATGTCCGTAATAAACGGAAACCCGCGAATTTTATCGCCGTCGGCGATGAGCTTCGGCGAGCCAACGGTGGACTGTGTTGACGCGGTTCTGAGTCCTACAAATAAAAATATAAAAATACGAATAAAATTTATAAAATGCGAATAAAAATGTAAAATAAAAATGTAAGAATTAATTGATAATTGTTTTTAATTGGTGATTGTGAATTTGCGAATTAATATTGTGAACTGAAATCAGTGGTTGGGAATTGAATTGTAGTTGGTGTAACTCCTTAGTTTTGATGATCACAACACAGCAAGCCATCATGTTGTTATTTGAGAATGTTTGCAGGATATAACATCTTAATGTCATTGCTGTTTAAGTATCATGACAGCAAGCTATCATAAGACAGTAATCTATTTCAGCAAGCTATGATCAACTATGTCAGAATAACAGCAAGCTAAGATGCTCAGTCCAGATTCAACAAGGAAGTCGAATTTCATGGAGATTTTATAGGATCTTCATATATATCAGTTGTAAGGACTTCTCTAATATAATAAACGTGCATGATATATAGAGAGCTCATTTATAAAATGTTTTTAATCATTCAAATTGATTTCCTAAAGAATAGGAGTTTGTTTCTCTTTCAAACTCTTTCTCTTATCTTCTTATTAAAACGTTTTATCCTCTACTAAATAGAAGAGATATTTTCTGTACATTGGACATCTTTCTTTCTCTTCTATCTAACGTACACATGAACGTTGGAAACCATCCCAACGATCTTACACGGTAGAATTGGATTCTAGCCGTTGTAATTTGTTGAGGCTGTTTTCAAACGTTAATGCGTGGTTATATAAGAGGTTTTCTTGCAGTTTTTAGAAGGACGAATTTGCAAGCAAGAACACATACAACTCCTGATCTTTATTGTTTCTAAAATACTCTCGAGCTCTAAATATATACGCGTATTTTATTGAAGAGAGTTTATAGTTTGAGTTGTAAACTTTATCATTGATTTGTATTGTTCAAATTGTATTGATTAGTTGCTGGATAAGTTGGCTAGGAAAACAAGGGTTTAGTGGTACTTGCTAGAGGAGTTTGTACTACGGGGTAGTATAGTACTTAGAGAGCAGGTTCTTAAACAGGGTTTCAACAAGCCATTATCAGCAGCTGGGATAAAGGGAGATATATTGTTGTATCTTGTAGTTGTAACCTTCGTTGATCAATAATATATTCTCTTACCAAGTTGGTAAGGGACCAGGACGTAGACCATAGGGGCTTAGGGGTCGAACCTGGCTAAAATTCTTGTGTGTTCTATTTACTTTCCTGCACATTATTTTCTGCATTGCATTTAGTCATCTCAGCTTACTATCATTATCAGATTATAGTTCAGTTGTTAAAATCTCAGTAAGCTATTATCGGGTAAAATTTAAAAGTAATCCTAGTTAGCCATAATCACCTATTCACCCCCCCTCTAGGTATTATTTCAGTTGGTATCAGAGCTTTGGTATACTAATCTTTCTGTAACAGGAATAGTATTCGATCGAAATGGCTGACAAATATCCCGAAGGAACCTCAGATTACCGAGCACCTCTCTTGCTTGGTACAGAAAACTATAACTGGTGGAAAGGTCGCATGGAAGTGTATCTATCCAGGGAGCCACTAGCTTTGAGAGTTGTTCAGAAGGGTCCTTTTGAGTTTAAGGATAAAGAAGGCAAAGTGAAAGACGTTGATGATCTCACAGAGGCTGAACTAATCAAATACAGCTTCAATGGAAAGGCTAGGAATTCTCTCATGAATGGGTTATGTCCTAGTGAATGTGATAAAGTCTCTTCATGCAAATCAGCTAAAGAGATATGGGATACTCTGGAATTGTATCACGAAGGATCCAAGAGTTTAAGAAAGGTGAAATTGAGTAAACTAATGAATGAGTTTGGAAATTTCAAGCTTCAAGACGGAGAAACTATTCGAGAAAGTCAAGCTAGATTCCAGATAAATCTGAATGCTTTAAAGCAGCTTGGCAAACATATCCCACAAGAGGAAATCAACATGAAGATACTTAGTGCTGTGCCATTTATCTATGAACCAAAGGTAACAGCTCTAGAATCCTCTCCAACTATAGATACTATGGATCAATTGGCTGTTTTTGCAGAATTGGAACAATTTGAAAGCAAAATCAAGGAAAGCCAATCAAGTTCTATACAAGCTCCAGTTGCTCAAATGAAGCAATTAGCTCTTCACACTAATGATAGCTTACTGGAATCTGAAGATGAGTCAGACGAAGAACTAGCTTTAATATCCAGGAAGATCAGAAAGATGATCGAGAAGAAGAACAAGCTGAAAAGAGATAAAGGCAGATTTTCCAACAACAAGAAGCCCAACAAGGATTCTAAAGATCAGACATGCTTTGAATGTGGAAAGTCAGGCCATTATAAGCGGGACTGCTACAAATTGAAGTCAAAACAGCAAACTGTCTTCAAGGATAAGAAGAAAGCTAAAGCTCTAATGACTTGGAGTGATGATGACTCGGTTTCCAGTGATGATTCAAGTGGAGACATGGTCAATCTTGCCCTAGTTGGACTTGATGATGATTCTGTTCGAGGAAATTCAGAAAGTGGATACCTAGAAAGTGATTCAGAAGAAGATCAGAGTGAGGTAAACTCTTGTAAATATAATTTATCTTCTGAAAATATTGTTTTGGAACCACTAACCATGCAGGAATGTAAGAATGTATCTATGGGTGAATATTATTCTCTTAAAGCTGAAAATAGCAAGCTAAAAGAGAAGAATAATTATCTCAAGACTATGGTTCAAGATTTGATGAGCAAAGTAGATACTTGGATTGACAAGAAGGTACCTACACAAGCTGACAAAGAGGCTGAAATCAAGGATCTTCAAGCTAAAGTTAGTCGTGTGGAAAACTTTAACAAAATTCTCCTCAAAAGAAACAAGACTCAGTTAATGGAGATCATAGAGTTAAAGAAGGAGATTGAAGCAAGGGATGAATGTTTGGAGCTGTTCAAACTCAGAGAATCAATAGATGCAACACCTTCAAATCAAGCAGAAGAACCATCTCAGCAAGCTGAAATCATAAGTCAGCAAGCTGAAAAGATTGATCTGGTCACAAAGGAAGTTGAGGATCTGAAAAAGGGCATGGGATCGTTTGTTCAAGGAGAAGAAAGTCTCAAATCTTTGATGAACAACACAAATATTCCATTGGTCAGAGAAGGAATTGGAATGAATGCAAACAAGAAGGACAAAGCTCTAAGATATGAAGGAAAACATGGCATACCCTATGCTTATACTATGCCTTGGAAGATATGCAACAGATGTGGAAAGAAAGGGCATCTTGAAAAGCATTGCAAAGTTCAAAATGGACAAAAATCATACCATGGAGGAAATAAACAGAAAACAGCTTACTATGATCAGAATGGCAGAACAAAGATAGCTTACCATCATCAGGCTGGCAGAGTTAAATCACCTAGATTTATCCAAAAATGGATAAAGAAATCTGATTTACATGTTTTATATGTTTTATCTGCTAACCATGTCGGACCCAACAAACTTTGGGTACCAAAAGGTTGAGTTGTTTTATTTGTTTTGTAGATGTGTCTTGCCGCTCGAGTCAAATCAACTCAATGGATTTTAGATAGCGGATGTACTAGACATATGAGTGGAGACAAAGCACAATTCTTGAGTCTTCAGATGAAAAAGGGTGGAAGAGTGACTATTGGTGATAGCAAAACTCTTCAAATCCTTGGAAAAGGTAAAATAGGTAATAAACACATTTCAATTAATAAAGTTCAATATGTTAAAGGCCTTAAATATAATCTGCTTAGCATAAGTCAGTTATATGATGATGGTCATACTGTTAACTTTGGTTTTGATAAGTGTATTATTACTATTGGTACTACCAAAGTCCCCCTAGTTGCTAGAAGGGAAGGAAATATATATATTTTGGACTTTGAGTTGCAGAAAACAGCTTGCTGTCTTGCTGTAATAGACACTGATCCTTATGTTTGGCATAGAAGATTGGGTCATGCTCACATGGACTTACTTAACAAGCTTTCAAAGAAGAAACTAGTCAGAGGTTTACCCAAAATCAAGTATGTCAAGACTGAGGTGTGTTCGGCATGCCAATTAGGCAAGCAAATTAGAAGTACTCACAAAGCAAAGAAAATGGTATCTACTTCTAAACCCTTAGAACTTTTACATTTAGACTTATTTGGTCCAGAAGCTTATAAAAGTATAGGAGGTAAGCAATATGGTTTTGTAATTGTTGATGATTATTCTCGTTTTACATGGGTATTGTTTCTTAGAACTAAAGATGCTGCTTTTAATGAGTTTGAGAAACTAATTAAATTACTTGAGAATAAGCTCAATACAAAGCTTGTAGGAATAAGGAGTGATCGAGGTGGTGAATTCCAAAAAGACTTTATTACTTACTGTGAAGAAAGAGGAATATCACATGAATTCTCGGCTCCAAGGACTCCACAACAAAATGGTGTGGTGGAACGCAAGAATAGGTCACTGCAAGAGACAGCAAGGACTTTGTTGCAAGAAAGCAAGTTACTTATAAGTTTTTAGGCAGAAGCAGTCAACACAGCATGCTATGTTCTGAATAGAGTATTGATAAGACCTATTTTGAACAAGACTCCATATGAATTGCTCAAGAAAAAGAGGCCCAACATCAATTACTTCAGAATCTTTGGCTCAAAGTGTTTTGTGCTCAAGACAATTGGTAATGATGGTAAATTTGATGCTAAATCTTATGAAGCTATTTTTCTTGGTTATTCTATGAATAGTAAAACCTATAGAGTTTATAATTTGTCTAAGCATATTGTTGAGGAATCTATAGGTGTTACTTTTCAAGAACCTAACAATGATCTTCTAAGAGACGAGGAAGATGATGCAGGTGAAGCTGGACAACCGCAAGCTGAAACAGAGAAGGCTACTCCAAAACAGCAAGCTGAAACAGAGACTGATTCTGGAAAACAGCAAGCTGAAATTGAAACTGCCTCAGAAAATCAGCAAGCAGAACTTTCTACTCCAGTTGATGATGCAATTGTAAAGATGGCAAAGATGACTCTTGATGGTCCTAGAGGAAATAGAGCAAAGGATAAAATGCCAATCTATGATGGTGAAGACTTAGCTCCTCCATCTAAGATAAGAAAGACTTCACATGAAGATATTACAAAGCATTCATTGCCAAAAGCTACACGGACAGTGAAGAATCACCCTCCAGAACAGGTTATTGGTGATATTTCTGATGGTCTCAAGACAAGAAAAGGCACTGCAAATTTTTGTGCTTATGCTGCATTTTTAGCTCAAGAGGAACCCAAGAATGTCAAAGAAGCACTTGAAGATGAAAATTGGATCACGGCTATGCAAGAAGAACTCAATCAATTCGAACGATATGATGTTTGGGAACTGGTCAAGCCACCAAAGGGTGCTTCAATCATTGGTACAAAATGGATTTTCAAGAATAAAGTGGATGAATTTGGTACTGTTACTCGAAATAAAGCAAGGCTCGTAGCATAAGGGTACAACCAACAAGAAGGCATTGACTTTGATCAAACTTATGCTCCAGTAGCTAGATTGGAATCAATTAGGATGCTTCTTGCTTATGCATGCTACAAGAAGATCAAGCTACATCAAATGGACGTCAAAAGTGCTTTTCTTAATGGATTTCTGGAAGAGGAAGTTTATGTTAAGCAACCCCCTGGTTTTGAACATGAACAACATCCGGACTATGTCTACAAGCTCAAGAAGGCATTATATGGCTTAAAGCAAGCACCAAGGGCTTGGTACAAGAGGCTTAGTAAGTTTTTGATCAAAAATGGCTTCATTCGAGGTAAAATTGATCCTACTTTATTTACTAAGCAAAATGGTAATGATATTTTGATTGTCCAGATATATGTAGATGATATAATCTTTGGATTCACTAATGATTCTATGTGTGAGTGGTTTTCTAAGTGTATGAGCAGTGAATTTGACATGAGCATGATGGGTGAGCTCAATTATTTCTTGGGGCTCCAAATTAAACAATCTAAAGATGGAATTTATGTGCATCAATCAAAATATGTCAAGAATTTGCTGACCAGATTTGGTTTTGACAATGTCAAGCCGAAATCTACTCCAATGAATCAAAATAGCAAGCTGACATCGGATGAAAAAGGTAAAGATGTTGATATCAAGAAGTATAGAGGTATGATTAGTAGTCTTTTATATCTTACTGCTTCTCGGCCAGATATTATGTATAGTGTATGTGTTTGTGCTCGTTTTCAAGCTAAACCTAAGGAATCACACTTAAATGCAGTTAAAAGAATATTTCAATATTTAAGTGGGACTATTAATCTTGGGTTATTTTATCCTATTACAAGCACATTTGATCTTGTGGGGTATAGTGATGCTGACTATGCAGGTTGTCAAACTGATAGAAAGAGCACAAGTGGTGTTTGTACATATTTAGGACAAAGTCTCGTATCTTGGCAAAGTAAGAAACAAACTTTAGTTGCATTATCCACAGCAGAAGGTGAGTATTTGGCAGCTGGTAGCTGTTGCTCTCAAATTTTGTGGATGATTCAGACCGAGATTTTGGAATCAAGTGTGGCAAAGTTCCAATCTATTGTGACAACACTAGCACCATCAACATATCAAAGAATCCAGTTAATCACTCAAGAACAAAGCATATTGATGTTCGTCATCATTTCTTGAGAGATAATGCTGCCAAAGGTAAGATTGAATTAGTTTTTGTACCTACTGAATATCAATTGGCAGATATCTTTACAAAACCCCTTGGCGAAGCAAGATTTTCTACCATTCGAAGGGAACTTGGCATGTGCAGTGTATAATAGCAAGCTATCTTTGGACATTTGGTAATGTTAGCTTACTATCATTTTTCATGTTAGCTTACTATGATTGGTTGTTTAAATGATATTTTTGTGATTAATTTTGTTTTATATGTCACTATCTGTTTAATTATGTTTAAATATTTGCATGATTTGTTGATTTAATTGTTAAATGATAAAAATGCTAATTGTGGTGTTTTAGATAGATTTAAACTGTTTTAATGATAAGTGTTAGATTTTAGGATATGCATAATTTGTTTTTAATTTTTTTTATCCTAAACTCTCCCCTAAATATCATTCAAAGAGCACGGGTTAGGGTTTTATTTCACCGCGACTCCACTTTCTCTATCTATCACCGCTTCATTCATTCAAACTCACCAGTTTAGTTCAACTCAAAATGGTTCATACTACTAGAAATTCTGGTATTCTGGGAAAGCGTACTTCCTCGAAGATGGATACTGCAGTTGTCGATTTGGGTCACGAGAGTGATGAAGAAGTCTCTCACACCCCTAATTCGAAGAAACTCAAGCAATCTTTGGCATTTGATTCTCCTGATCTCCAACAACGATTCACTGAACATGCTTTGGATGTTCGTTCTATTATCCCTGGTATCCCGATTGTTGGTAAGCTTTTTCAAAACTCCGGAGCCTTACTTTTGTTTCAGAATTTGGGTATGGATTCTTTTATCATCGAAATGCCTAAGGTCTACTATCCTGATTTAATTCGTGAATTTTATGCAAATTTGATTGAAGATAAGTATGGAAACTGTATTACCACTGTGCATGACAAGAAAATTAGGCTTAATCCTCCCATTTTAAGTTCTATTATCAAGTTTGAGAATCCCTCTGAGATTGATATTTTTACTGGAAAAGGATATGTGTCATTCCCTGATTTCTCTGTGATGGATCAGTTTAAGTTGTTATTAGGATCTGTTGATAATATTGAAGAAAACCCTCAGCCCCCTTCCACTACTCAAGTATCTCCTATGGCACATTTGTTGTTTAAAATCTGTAGGGCTAATGTTTGTCCTAGGGGTGGGAATAAATCAACCTTTAGTTGTCAAGATGTTCCTCTGGTTTCTATGCTTCTAGCTGGCAGGGCTTTTGATCTATCAAATCTGGTTTTAAAGAATATGATTGCTGCTGTTAATCAGAAAAAGATTGGACTTCCTTATGGTTTAATGCTTACCAAGGTATTTGAATTCTTTAAGATTGAACTTAAGAGTGCTGTTAAGGTGAGTGTTAAAGAAGTTTTGGATGCTAAAGTGTTAGCTCAGTCAAATTTACAAATTGACAATGGAGAGTTAGTTAGGATTTTGCCTACCATTGTTCCCGAGTCTCCTGCTGTAGCTGAGCCTTCATCTTTTACTCCAACTGCTGAGATGATGCAGCTGCTAAAAGGTATTCAAGATGATAATACTTTGTTGTTTGGTCATGTTGCTGCCACTACTGAGCAAATCAACCAGCTCAAGACAGAGGTTAAGGGTTTAAAGGATATTTTGCTAAACTTCATGTCTGTTCAGAAACCTTCAGCTTCTCAGTCAAATGCTGATTTAGACACTGGCTTGGATGATCTTGTGGATGCTGCTGAAGACTTGGAACAACAGGAGAAGCAAGATGAGTTTCTTTCACTAAAAGAGAATTCAGCTGTCAATTCTGCTCAGGAAGACTAATCTGTTTTTGATGATATAAGGGGGAGAACTTAGGAGAATTTAATTTCTTTTAAGTGATTTAGTTTTTGTTGAAGTATCTATGTTTTTTAAGACTTGCTGCATCTGATCTGGTACTTGATTTGTTTTTATCTGTTTATTTGGTGTGGTAAAACTTGTTGATGGATGGTTTGGTTTAAGACTTGGTTATGCTGATGCTTCTAATATTTGAAATATGTTTAATTGTTCTTACAATCAAAAGCTTATTATGCTAATTGTGATATCTTTAGTTTTATTTTATATTTTGAGATATGCATAGATTTAGGGGGAGTTTTTATTCTCCTAAATGTGTGTAATCATCAAAAAGGGGGAGATTGTAACTCCTTAGTTTTGATGATCACAACACATCAAGCCATCATGTTGTTATTTGAGAATGTTTGCAGGATATAACAGCTTAATGTCATTGCTGTTTAAGTATCATGACAGTAAGCTATCATAAGACAGTAATCTATTTCAGCAAGCTATGATCAACTATGTCAGAATAACAGCAAGCTAAGATGCTCAGTCCAGATTCAACAAGGAAGTCGAATTTCATGGAGATTTTATAGGATCTTCATATATATCAGTTGTAAGGACTTCTCTAATATAATAAACGTGCATGATATATAGAGAGCTCATTTATAAAACGTTTTTAATCATTCAAATTGATTTCCTAAAGAATAGGAGTTTGTTTCTCTTTCAAACTCTTTCTCTTATCTTCTTATTAAAACGTTTTATCCTCTACTAAATAGAAGAGATATTTTCTGTACATTGGACATCTTTCTTTCTCTTCTATCTAACGTACACATGAACGTTGGAAACCATCCCAACGATCTTACACGGTAGAATTGGATTCTAGCCGTTGTAATTTGTTGAGGCTGTTTTCAAACGTTAATGTGTGGTTATATAAGAGGTTTTCTTACAGTTTTTAAAAGGACGAATTTGCAAGCAAGAACACATACAACTCCTGATCTTTATTATTTCTAAAATACTCTCGAGCTCTAAATATATACGCGTATTTTATTGAAGAGAGTTTATAGTTTGAGTTGTAAACTTTATCATTGATTTGTATTGTTCAAATTATATTGATTAGTTGCTGGATAAGTTGGCTAGGGAAACAAGGGTTTAGTGGTACTTGCTAGAGGAGTTTGTACTACGGGGTAGTATAGTACTTAGAGAGCAGGTTCTTAAACAGGGTTTCAGCAAGCCATTATCAGCAGCTGGGGGATAAAGGGAGATATATTGTTGTATCTTGTAGTTGTAACCTTCGTTGATCAATAATATATTCTCTTACCAAGTTGGTAAGGGACCAGGACGTAGACCATAGGGGCTTAGGGGTCGAACCTGGCTAAAATTCTTGTGTATTCTATTTACTTTCCTGCACATTATTTTCTGCATTGCATTTAGTCATCTCAGCTTACTATCATTATCAGATTATAGTTCAGTTGTTAAAATCTCAGTAAGCTATTATCGGGTAAAATTTAAAAGTAATCCTAGTTAGCCATAATCACCTATTCACCCCCCCTCTAGGTGTTATTTCAGTTGGTTTGAATTTGGTTGTGATAGATTTGACCTCGGGATGTTCGACTGGTAGGCCGATAAACAAAGGAGACGCTACCCGATTTTCGGGAAATTAATTCTGAAAATATGGGAACGTAACCTGTAATTATCGGAAACGTCAAACAAGGATATAATTGAACTTTATGAAACCTATTTACGTGACGTAACAAGATATTTCGTGAATAATCGATTACCCTATTTTTCAAAACGACAAATATACGTATTTTCTGAAATTAAATACCGAACCGAGTTTTGAAGATGTGAACCATAATTGCTATGTGTATTTCGATAATACCTATAAATATGAATTCTGTTATGAAATTGTATGGGTAGAATAGGATGACGATTTGATGTTAAGCTTAAGCGGTTATCTGAATTAGGGTATTTCAACCATGTAGGTTTTAGACGGAAGACCCGAGATGTGACATCAGACTAGGAACGATCTAGTGATTAGATGTCGAGATCAACGAAGTTCCAACTGAAGGGTCTGAATGTTAGGATCGTATCCATAATAGGATAGTAGTTTGACGATAAAGCCGAGCGTCCAAGTCAAAGCAAAGTCAACTTGTAATAGCGATTAAATCTTATTGAGGCAAGTATTCTTGATTTTTCTTTTAAATACTGCAAGTACTCCTGATTTTTCTTTTAAATTACTGCATATATTTCTTCGTTCCTATTCTAAGTTTAGAATAGTTAGATGTTTTACATTTCGCTGCAATTACTCTTATTATGCATGTTCCTTTTATTCTTGTTCCTATATTTCGATTGCTCTCTTGAATAAATACCCATTCTTTCGGGTTATTTACGAACCCTGAGTTGGGATGTTTTGAATTCAAAATGATTTAACATCAAAATACTCCATGGGCTGGATAATGATGATGTTTTGGGGATTAAGTGTGTCTTAATCCTGAGGACCGGGATATGACTAGTGCCTCGAGATGGGCCGTAGTGCCTGGGGACCCGATTGGATCTATATATGAGATATAGATCTGCATTATATTCTGACTGATCAAGAGAATATAGATGCGAACTAGTATCCGGTCTAATTTGTTGTTGATCGCCATTAACGGCATTCTCTCTCGAAAGTTTTATGATTCCAAAACCGGACAAAACCCTGATTCAGGAGATGAATCTGGGAATCACTTGTCGCTTTTAGATTTATAATCGAAGGCTGGTGATGGCCAACGTTTATTTGGTCACTCGCCCAAATAAATAGAATTGTTTGAAATTGCTTTAAAATTTTGTCCGGAAGTTTTCTTTTGATATTAATGCTTGAAACACAAATTATATACTTGCTGGCATTTTTGGCTCACTCTTGCTTTGTAAAATTCTTATTTCTGCCAGAAACAGATAAGGATAAAAGTGAATAGCTTTGATAGACAGCAGAAGTTAGAGAAATCTCTGCTGCGAGAGGTTGAAGAAGTTAGAAGAATATGACAAGAGCATTAGTACAAAGGTATTTATACTTGTATTCTAGTTGTTGTGAGTTGTAGAAGGTTAGATTCTTGTTTCATACCATAACCTGTAAACGATCCGGATTCAAGGGGTTAATTGAATATTCTTTTATTTTATGTAAAGATTATTTAGTTACACCAAATCTTGACCCCGGATTTGGGTTGCTACAAGTTGGCATCAGAGCTGCGGGTTATTGGTCACTGAAATAAGAATAGGTGAGAGTAGGATAGGAATGATAGACCGCACAAGATAGGAAAGACTCTAGGTGTATTCATGTTGAGTGAAGTTTAGTGCGAATTAGGGTTAGCAGATCCGATACGGAGTTAGTAAGCCATGATTGTTGAGGGAAGTGTAAGGTGAATATCGCAACACTGTAGGTGTAATGAGTTCTCAGATCATACAATAATGAGGAATCGATGGATCGACGGAGATTGGGTATGTTACCCTACTTTTCATGTGGTTTTAAAGAATATGCGATCGATTCTTGTGAGAATTTGTGTACGAGAAGCCACGATTTAACTTAGAATTAGGTAGTAGGATGAGCTTCACGCCGGAGGCAACCAGTTGATGGAAGCTGATGAAGAACCAACGTTGCATATTTCGAAGGCATCATCATTGCATGAAGATTTTTATCACATACCAGGCGCTGCGCGAGGAATGATATCTACCTCTTTAGGTATAGGTAAGACTAGCAAAAATGTGCGCCTTTATCTACAGACGGAACATCGAATCACATGCGTGGTTGTGAGCATAACGTCAAGGACGACGACAAGAATGTCAAAGATAGTACTAAATTTCAGCGTTGCGGTGGAATTGCGAATAAAATGATTTACGACGGTGAATGAAGTTTCGACGACTAATAAGTGCGAGCTGAATCCGAGGAAATATGGAAGAAGTACTAAAGTAGAGAGACCCTTATATGGGCATTCTTTTAATTAGATATTTCATTGGTGAATCATAAAAATAGCAAGTAACTTATATAGTAATGATGACCAAATATTTTATTTCTAAAACTTTAAAATGAGACTTCGGAAAAGATTTTCTTAATTAATTTTCAGAAAATTTTTGCATGAAATGAATTTTATAATTTGGTTGTCAAATTACTATTTATGTTCTTGTTATTATAAACAGAAAATGACCTAAAAAGAAGAATTGAATTAGACTCAGTGTTGTTAGTCCAAAGGGTCAAGTAGACCCACTAGTAAGAAGAAAGTTTAAAGTTTTTCGTGAAAGACGAAAGTAAACGTTGTTTAATAAAATCAATAATTGAATCAACATGTTAAAATCTTATTTACATAATTCATGAAATTATTAAACTTTAACGAGATTCGTGATTCGAATGGACGGAGGACGATTAAAGTAAATGGAAGACTCTTCCATAAGAGTGGCGAAAAATAATAATATCTTGATCGTCGAAGTTGAGGCATTGTGTGATCAGTGGTTATTTTATGCTGTGTAAATGGAATCCGAAGCAGTGGTTATAAATTTTGCAAGGACGTAATTATGATCAAATCATTGAAGCATTTAATGTGGAGGAATTTCCCGACGGTATTCTGAAATCGTAATGTGATCGAAGCTGTGAATCTTCCATTCGAATACTTCCCAAGGGCATACGTAAATGAAGCATGGACGGTGACCAACGGTGATCTACAATGTTATTCTTTTACAAATACGATAGCATATGTTCTTCTTGATTCTTGAATATGTATGAGCTTCTTCTGTTGATAAATCATATGAGGCGAAAACGAAAGAAAAATTCTTGTATTCCTTCTGAATTATTTCTCTTCTCAAATCCTTGAGTCCTGATTGAGACAACATTGTTGTGATATGACGCTTTGTCGAAATGACGAAGTGTCGGGTGGGATGCCACCTAATCATGTGTTATAGGCCATATAACATGAAAGACTGGCCATCTTGAGTACGAATATGGTTGTCTCATTCACATTTAAATCTTTACTCATTTTTCTTCCTTCAATTTTCTAATTAACAAATTCTTCCAATCAGTTGCTGCATTATTATTCCTTATTCCATTTTTCAATCAAAATCATGTTCACAAACTCTCCTCTTGCATCGAGTCTGTTCTTTGATAATTACAAAAGAAATAGAATAGTCCCGTGCGACAGGTAGAATTACGTGTTAAAGGAGAATATGATTGCAAGTCGATAAATGATGGACATTTGCGAGCAAGGAAGAATGGATACACCGACAACGTGGTCAGGGCAAGGATATCAAATCAAACAGTTGTTCGTGTTACGAGGATCTCATTAGTATGGTAGATTGCGTTAATGTGATGCACTTCAAATCAGAGGATTTTGACGCGAAGTGAACGGTTAGCGAATCGTACAATAATTACAAAATAAGGAAGTAAAGTGGTGTGCGTCAGACAAAGCAAGCGAGTGTTGGGATGACAATCGAAGATCAAGGAAATTCTGAACAATGACTCAGACATGCAATTACTACGTGAAACATCCCGTCGTCGTGGGAAGACAATTGTTGTGAAGATTCAAGATCGAAGAAATCTTAAATGTAATCGAACTTCGAACACGCTCTTCAAGGAATTGTGAAGTTCTCTAACTTACGTAAATAAGTGATGGTGAATTAAATGCTCATACCCGGGTCAGTGATGAAAGTTTGATGCGGAACCATAAGTTGAGATGAAGCAATGGTGACTCGATTGTGAAACCTTTTAAGAAATAACGATATAACGATTAAGTTTCTACTAGATTGCGACGATAGTAATGAAAACCGTGCGTGGTTATTAAAAGATGAATAGATTAGTTAATAAAATTGAATGTGTATTGTCCAAGATAGATGATTGTTGTGATTGGTTGGCGCATGCGGCATAATTCTTAAAAATAACTGTACCCAATTGGTAATGACAAGAAATAAGTTAAAAGAATCTCGAAGTAAGATCCTTGAAAAAAAACAAGATAAATTTTAAAGTTCACTAATAACATTTGGTAACATCCTGAAAGAACTGAGAAAGGTATGGTTATATTAATCATTGTTGATGTAAGACCCAATTATAATTAAGAAGATATATGTTATGCCAAATAATAATACATATGCTGATCAAAACAATATAATCTGAATTGTGTTGAAAGGATGGATTTGGTTGATGAAAGTGGACGGATATGATTATGGACGATTTGGTTGATTGATGGTGTCGGCCGGAGTCCGACTCGTAGTCGATGATATATGGAAAGTGCTGCCCAAATTTCCAGAAATTACCCTACATTTAAGGATAAAGAAGTATATTAATGTTCTCGTCATTACTCCAAATGATTGCGATCTCGGTTCTTGAGAAAGTTGTTATGACCAAACTGACTTTATATAATTGGTCTTTGATTCCAGTTTGCTAGTCAGCACTTGGTTTAAGTTATCAGTTTAAGGAGTTAATTGATCAACCTTACCAACTAATGATCAGTTAAATGGAAATCAATTCTAATTAGATTAAGTCAAATTCTGACATGATTTTCAGATCCGGAATCAAAGCAATTAGCAATTTGGAGGAAGTAATGACATTAACCGAAATTGGAAATTGAGTAAAGGTAGCGTGATGTTACTGCAAACATGTGAGAGGTTTTATCTAGAAGAGACGTTATCATTCATAATGACGTTCCAGGAAGGACTTGAAGGTATAATCCTTTCGAATGTTAAATGGAAGTTGCTGTAAAATAGCGGGAAGCTCGCAGATTCAAGAATTTAAGGTAAGACGGAGACTGATGAAGTCCGCATGTGAACTCAAGGAAAAGAGATGCTGACCAACGAGGTAAAGTCAAATACGCAATCCGTGATAAGTTAGGCACGGCTAAGAAAATAGCTACCGATGAAATTTGATAATTCTGTTAGTAAGAATTTAAATATTATAAATAAAAGCCTTCATTCCAGTGTGAACTCCAGAAATGACCTATCCAATAATAAACAGATTAATATTACTAAGAAAAAGAAATTTGTTATGTTTAAAAGAGATAATGATTAATGAGAATGGAGAAATAATAAAGAAAAGAAGTGGAATCAAAAGGATGATAAAGAAATTTTATAAAATAATCCAGGAAATATGCAAGTTGGGAACGTGGGTTGTGCCAGAATTGTCAGGAAAATGAGGTGAAACGCCGATAGTTGAAGATAAGAATTCGTTCCAAAAATGCGTACAAACATGAGTGATTAAACAAAGGTATTAATGGTGAACTGCTAGAGAAGAACGTTACAATGAATCTTATGTCGAAATTCTTAAAAATTAAAGTGAAGTTCCGGAGTTTGGAACGAATGCTTTTCCAAGATTATCTGAGGGAATGAGGTAGGAATTTCTCGTCGGATTCTGCACCGAGTCAAGTTGGTGTCAAAAGCCCTGTATCGTATAACTCAATAGGTATAAACTAATAAGTGAAGGAAAACTTCAGAAATATGGAATGAAAGAATAATGAAATAAAGAGTGTTTTGCGCTGTGCACAAAAGTGATCATAAGAAAAAGAAAAATGGAGGTATAAAATTATGGATCGATCATCAGAAATTGTAAACTTGAGGTCACCCTAAAGGATGTGTTTAGAGTAAGGTATGGGCAGCATGAGTTCCAGTGATATGATGTAACCGTCATTTCCGAGGGTTAAACGAGCATAGTGTACCAGGAGTGTTTGGATAGTGTAATTGTATTTAATGATAACATCCTCGCTAATTCAAAGACTAAGGAAGACCAAGTTAAATGTGGGAGGATATGCATGCGGAAGGGTGAACAGTAGGAGCTGCGTTCTAAGCTTTGAAGGTGTGAACTCTGGTCATAATGGATTATAAGCTACGATTGCTTGGTTAACTACCAACCAGGAAAAGTCCGTTTAGGAACAAATGTTTTAAATAGAAAGAAAAGAGTGAATGCCATTAAGATTGTTGGGAAATGGTTAAAAGAATTGAAAAGTTGGAAATTAAAGAATAGGTTTTGATCCGTCTTCTGGGTTATGCTGATACTTACTTTGTTGTTGGATATCAAAGGTGGTATTAATACAGATGATTGATGTGGACTTCAGTATGGGACGTTGTGAGCATCAAAGTTCGTATTGATATCTAATTTGATAGGACAACAAAATGAGTATTAGTACCAAGAGACCGGGTCTTGAATAAAGTTATGATTCATTCCGTTCCAAAGTAATATTTCCTTTCAGATAGTAGCAGATTCTCGCTCAATGAATATACTTGATGGTGATTGAAAAGAAATTGAAGTGTACCCCAAAGTGGTGAGTTAAATGCAATTGCCAAGATTTTCCTTTAGATAGAACATTTTGAAGCATCAGACGCCATGAGCTCAGTATATCGGGCGCAAACGGATGGAAAGTGTAAGGGACTGATTAAAGATTCTCGAATCTGATTAGAAAATGAGTATAGGCCAGACTAACCAAACAGAAGAGGACATGAACAGTAGAGTAGAACTGTCAGTGAAAATAGAAAGTTCATGAACATAAATTATTGGAATTAGACAGAAAAGAAGATTAGTGTGAATTAATTTAGTCCTTTGAGGCAATGAGATAGATAGAACGATTGTGAACGAGTTGGTCTTGTTGTCACAGGTATAACGAGATCATAAAACATTCATGTGTGTATGACCATGAGGAATAATTTAGCTCCATATATATATAGAAAATGGAAATTTGAATTAGGTTGCATGAGCAACTGATAGTTGTTGATATTGGCAGAAGACTGTTGAGTAGTGGTGAAAATGATGAGTTTTGGAAAATTTTAAGTATGATACTCGAGATGTATCAGTGTATGTTCCTTAGCATGATTCTGAGGATAGAATCCTTTTAAGGGGGGAAGGATGTAACCCCTGGGAAATATTATGTATTTATTTTTATCAGTAAATAATTATTATGTGATTTTATGTGAATTTTGGTAAATTGTTTGATAATTGATATTAATATTTGGATGTTTATTTCTGATAAAAATAAGATATTTTAATTTTTAAATATCCAGAATTAAATGTAGACAATTTTGGCATTTTTCTGGTAATTTTTGGACTATCATATGATTTTATAAGGATTTATAGAATTAATAATGATTATTTCACGTGATTATAAAATTACTTTTTAGAATCAGAAATCGTCCCACTTCAATTGTTTTTGCATTTTTACAACCCGAAACTCTTCCAAAAACTCATTCTTAACCTAATCTGATAATTCTGAACAATTTTCATATTTTGACTTTCTCGATCCGGGGTACGGTTTGACCTGTACGAGTCCTGGTGTGAAATTTTCGGTACGCAAATCATTTTATTGATCGATAAAAATCCGTATTCCCAAAAGGCGAGATATTATTACCTTAATTTTATATAAAGTATTTTATAAGAGTCTCTGTTTTGATAATTATCCAATTCTGGTATTAAAATCGTATCGTCATTTTAGTTACTTAGCGGCTAAGTAACCTATTTTCGGATCCCGTATGTAAGTGTAATTATTGGATTATTCAATAAATAAAATATGTGATGGATCTGTCGGCTATGTGTTGTTGTATTATCAATTGGTTGTGAATTGTTGGACGCGAAGATTAATTTTATAATTAATTATTGAGCTGTATGAATTTAATTTATTTTAAAATGATTTTACTGAATATTTATTCTCATAAATGTTAAAATTGCTCCTAAAATTATTTTTGTTGTTTTATAATGTTATTTATTATTTTTAGAAGTTTATAAAATTTAGAAATCAATATTCTATTTATTAATTGGCATTAAATGATTTTCTGACTACATGTAATTGTAAAATCAATATTTAATTCAAGAATGCTTCAAAAATTATGAAAATTTTATTTTATTAAGTTTGGAATATTTCGAGAATTTTAAAATTGATTTGGAAACTTTCTGGCTTTTATCTCACCCCATGTGTATTCGTTAAAATTTTAAAATACGGGTCAAAAACGTGTTTCAAAAATGGTTTTTTTAAGATTTTAAAATTCTTATAATAATTAGTTTTAAATATCTCGGAAATTTTCAATATGTTCGGATAAATATCGGATAATTGTTACTTGTGGATTACTGTTACTTGTGGATTACGTGTCTCAAACAATAATGTGACGCGAATCGGGATTATAACGAAAAAGAAATAATAAATAAACAAACAAAAAAAACCCTAATCCCCCCCCCATTTTCATTCGGCCACCCCTCTTTCTCCCTCCTTACTCCCTCTCTCTCTCATCTCTCCTATCTCTGTTCAATCTCTCCTGCCCTTCTTTTCTTTGCTCCTTTCTCTTCCGGTTTTCACCTGTTCCACCTGCGCTCTCACTGCTGTGCGATTCCGGTGAGCCGCCGCCTTGTTTTCCGATCTGCCTTGTTTCAGTCGTGTGTATATGCGATATGCTGTATATATGTGCGTATATGTGTGGGTTGTGTTTGTTTTATTTTACCGCCGCCCCTCACCATTTTCCGGTGAGGATGGTGGCGCGCGTGTGTGTGATTCGCGTGTGTGTGCGTGTGTGAGTCAGGTGTGTGTGTTGGGTGCGTGTGTGCGTGAACTGTGTGTGTGGTGTGTATGGCGGCGCGTGGCCGCGATTGTGTCTGTGGTTCTGTGATTCAGTTTAATTGTTTCTGATGGAATTTTTGTTGATTTAATTATGCAGGAATTTATTGATTAATGATTCGTGAAATAAAATAAATTCGTACGGAAAATTCTTAATAATTAATCGATGGAATTCGTGTTGGATGTCTGTAATAAACGGAAACCCGCGAATTTTATCGCTGTCGGCGACGAGCTTGGGCGAGTCGACGGTGGACTGTGATGACGCGGTTCTGAGTCCTACAAATAAATACATAAAAATACGAATAAAATTTATAAAATGTGAATTAAAATATAAAATAAAAATGTAAGTATTAATTGATACTTGTTTTTAATTGGTGATTGTGAATTTGCGAATTAATATTGTGAACTGAAATCGGTGGTTGGGAATTGTATTGTAGTTGGTTTGAATTTGGTTGTGATAGATTTGACGTCGGGATGTTCGACGGGTAGGCCGATAAATAAAGGAGACGCTGCCCGATTTTCGGGAAATTAATTCCGAAAATACGGGTACGTAACCTATGATTATCGAAAACGTCGAAAGAGGATATAATTGAACTTTATGAAACCTATTTACGTGACGTGACAAGATATTTTGTGAATAATCGATTACCCTATATTTCAAAATGAAAAATATACGTATTTTCTGAAATTAAATACCGAACCGAGTTTCGAAGATGTGAACCATAATTGCAATGTGTATTTCGATAATACCTATAAATATGAATTCAGTTATGAAATCGTATGGGTAGAATAGGATGACGATTTGATGTTAAGCTTAAGCGGTTATCTGAATTAGGGTATTTCAACCATGTAGGTTTTAGACGGAAGACCCGAGACATGACATCGGACTAGGAACGATCTAGTGATCAGACGTCGAGATCAATGAAGTTCCAACTGAAGGGTCTGAATGTTGGGATCGTATCCAGAATAGGATACTAGTTTGACAATAAAGCCGAGCGTCCAAGTCGAACCAAAGTCAACTTGTAATAGCGATTAAAGCTTATTGAGGCAAGTATTCTTGATTTTTCTTTTAAATACTGCAAGTACTCCTGATTTTTCTTTTAAATTACTGCAAATATTTCTTCATTCCTATTCTAAGTTCAGAATAGTTAAATGTTTTACATTTCGCTGCAATTACTCTTATTATGCATGTTCCTTTTATTCTTGTTCCTATATTTCGATTGCTCTCTTGAGCAAATACCCATTCTTTCGGGTTATTTGCGAACCCTGAGTTGGGATGTTTTGAATTCAAAATGATGTTTTGAATTCAAAATGATTTGACATCAAAATACTCCATGGGTTGGATAATGATGATGTTTTGGGGATTAAGTGTGTCTTAATCCTGAGGACCGGGATATGACTGATGCCTCGAGATGGGCCGTAGTGCCTGGGGACCCGACTGGATCTATATATGAGATATAGATCTGCATTATATTCTGACTGATCAGCAGAATATAGATGCGAACTAGTATCCCGTCTAATTTGTTATTGATCGCCATTAACGGCATTCTCTCTCGAAAATTTTATGATTCCAAAATCGTACAAAACCCTGATTCAGGAGATGAAACTGGGAATCACTTGTCGCTTTTAGATTTATAATCGAAGGCTGGTGACGGCCATTGTTTATTCGCTCACTCACCCAAATAAATTGAATTGTTTAAAATTGCTTTAAGATTTTGTCCGGAAGTTTTCTTTTGATATTAATGCTTGAAACACAAATTATATACTTGCTGGGCATTTTTGTCTCACTCTTGCTTTGTAAAATTCTTATTTCTGCCAGAAACAGATAAGGATAAAAGTGAATAGTTTTGATAGACAGCAGAAGTTAAAGAAATCTCCGTTGCGAGAGGTTGAAGAAGTTAGAAGAATATGACAAGAGCATTAGTACAAAGGTATTTATACTTGTATTCTAGTTATTGTGAGTTGTAGAAGGTTAGATTCTTGTTTCATACCATAACCTGTAAACGATCCGGATTCAAGGGGTTAATTGAATATTCTTTTATTTTATGTAAAGATTATTTAGTGACACCAAATCTTGACCCCGGATTTGGGTTATTACAAGTATAACAACCTAACTTTGTTATTCATCTTAGCATTGCATAATAACCATACTAGTGTTGCATAAATACATTGATTGAAATTAACCTAAACCTATCCCTGTGGGAACAAACTAGAATTTATTCTATATTACTTACGATCACGTACACTTGCGTGAATATTAGTGTGTGTTCTAGCCCTAACAACTAGGTCTTAGAAAAGAATGGAGTTTTCTGTGTGACTCATTTATCAAAGTGTTTTCTTGAAAAATTAGCAATTTTGATGTTGTATCTTACTCACTGCTTCACATGCTTTACATGTTTCTTAGTGATAAGTACTTTAATTACAACACTTTTGTTATGTATGAGTTAGGGAGCAAACTAGGGGATATAAAGAAGAGGTCTAAAAATATTTATTATGATAGATTCTTCATGATGATAGCTAATTTTGTTTATGAGAATCTCTCAATTGAGAACCCAACAAACAAGTTAGCTTGTTGGGTCCAAGAGAGAAGAGTTATTGATGATCTTAACATGTCAAATCACCACAAGGATGTTCCCCTTGTGTACATGCCAATCATGAAACAGCCTCAGGTAAGTGAGGTAAACACTTTTGTCCCTACCACTTCTCAATCTATCACTTCTTTGCAAATAATTGTGGCGATGACATCTGTGACTATGACCAAATAGATGCCTACCCAAGCCACAAAACCAAAAATCTCCAAATCCAAATCAAAGAAAGCCCCCTCTAGTTTCTACCAAAAGAAACTAGTTATAAAATCCACACAAAGCTAAGAGGGGAGTGTGAAGGGAAGTGAGACTGGTGAGGGACAGGGTGAACATCAAAGAAGCCCTAAGGATAAGGATGGAGAGGTGAGTGCATCCCAGCCTAGCCATACTACAGTTTCTCAACAAACTGTAGTGCGTAATAAGGATATTAGCTCATTGCTAGTTGCATCCTCCCAAAAGGATTTAACTATTGAACAAAGCTCACATCTAAGAGCACAGACCAAAAGGGTTAGGGACACAAGCTCACCCCAAACTTATGTCAAAAAGAAGAAATCAAAAACCATTGGGGATACACAGGGTGCACAAACTGTGCCTACTATAGTCAAAGACTCAGTACATGCACCTTCTCAAAATCAGGTTGATGTGGCTCCAATAAATATGGAGTCACAGCCAAAATCTTTAATTATAGAAGCACCTAACACACCTAACTCACCAACAAATTCTCTGGATGTCGATATGATTCATACATCAATTCCTGATTCTCCATCTCTTACTCTCATGGAGAAGCCAAAATCTACAACAAGTGAGCATCAACTTTTAGATAATTTGTTGGCTCACTTACCTTTTCTTTCTGATTCTACTGAGAATACTGTGCAAAATCTAAAATCAATCACCACAGAATCTACAGTAGTCTTTACTCCAAACTCTGTTATTTCCACTATCTCGACGGATATTTTTCATCTGTCTACTAGTGACTGTATCTCGACGGATGTGCTTCACAGCAGTCATCCGTTAAAACTTTCAACTACTATTTCGACGGATGTTTCTCATCCGTTGAATATCACTGCACCACTCCAAATCTCAACTTCAGTTACAAGTGCAGATGATCTAGTGATTGTACAATCACTCTTAGGATTGAGGGAAGGGAGTGAACATAGTGAGAGGCTGAGTTGCTCTCAGGCAAAATGAAAGGTAATGAGTGAAACTCTGCAAGCTATTTCTTCAAGCTTGGCAAAAGTGAGTGAGTGGAGTCCCACCTTAGTAGGTGAAGGTGAGGGTGTGAGGGTGGGAAGCCAAGGGGAGCCCTTGATGCAAGAAAAGAGAGAACTTGAGAGAAAATCAGGTACAAGAGAGATAAGGATGGAAACCATTTCTAGTGAGTCAATGAATGTCAGTGCTGCAGAAAAAGAGAAACTATTTCAACAAGATATCAAGCTGTGATAGAATCTATGTCTTTGGATGCTGAGACATTTACTCATGATGTTCCAGCATATCAAATTCTGGCTGGACAGGGTAATGAGGAGGCTGAGAATCTACTCAACTTGGTTCACACTACTGCTTCTATGGAAAGGGCTAAAGATTCCATCACAGCCATGCCACCCACAGCTGGTGATGATGTTGATTATGGAACAAGTGGTTCTGAGGATATTTTTGGGGATGAAGATGATGTTGAAGAAGAGTTCATGGATATAGGGGGAAGCAGGCTCTAGCTCAAGATCATAAATGCCATCTTGGGTGTTTTCCAAAACATATGATGAGCATCATTTCAAATCCACTTTGTTTCACATCATTCAACAAACTTAGACAGCTCTTCAAACTACTACCAATGCCAACAGCAAGAGACTCCTACAAGCACACCTAAACTCTTTCCAACTATATCAAATTTAATCTCTCAAACAAAATCTGGATGTCACTGAGCTGAAGACAGAAATTGATCAAGTCAAGAAGGATGTTACTAAGAGACTGGATGTTAAGTTTCCCAACACAACCCTGCTTGACATTAACAAACAACTAAGGAAAAATTCTGATCTGACCAGCAAGGTGGACTCCTTAGATAAAAGACTCAAAACTCTGGAAATCTCAATTACTCAAATCCATCTACATCAAGCCCAACAAACTCAGCTACTTCAGAAACTGGTGGCTGCACAGACTTCTTCCTCTACTCAACTTGATGCTAACAAAAAGGGGGGAAAAGACTCAATTGTTCCAGTTAGCCAATGGGAGTCAACAAGTTAGGGGGGAGAAAGTGTTAAACATTCAAGTCAGTAAAGTAATTGTGCCAGCAATTGCTTTCCCTAAGCCACCAGTCTTGGACAACATTGATCTAATCAAGATAGCAGCTGCTAAGTTGGAATCAAATGAGAAATCTAAAAATCCCAATGTTGCAGCAGTTGAGCAAGAGCTAGATGCAAAATGGAGGAAACTTGATGAAAATATCAAGAAGAAATTTGGTCCAATTGAGAAGCAAGACAAGGTCTTTTCTCACTTCTGCAAATTGAGACAAATTTCAGTCAATAAAATGAGCCTAGGGAACATCGAAAGGGGTCAACCCTCATCAATCAAGTCTCCAAAGGCCATTGTGATCTTTCAACCAAAAAGGAATTATCCAAAGAATTCCGACAAAAATCCACTGGACCTATCTTATGAAACCCCTAGGCTAGATGAAAAGAAGTTGCTTGCATGGTCTATTGCCTTATCCAAAGATCCCAGAGACATAGTGTCAAAGAAAAGAATTGCTAAGATCTACAGGAATGGTAAACTAATCTGTGTAGTGGCTGGACATCCACAGTTTGCAGAGGCCAAGAAAGAAGAAAAGGCGAGGCTTAAACAATAACAAAAGCAAGCTGATTTAGAAGCCAAGAAGCCTGCAACCACAGAAGTTACATTGCCTGCTGTGACAACTGAAAATCTGGATAGAAGAAAGAAGGAAGAACCAAAGCAACCAAAGAGGAAGTTCAGATACAAGATCCACGCAAAGAGGAAGATATATTTCAATGATGATAAGGAGGATTACATGCCTGTCAAATCTACAAGTTCAAGTCAACCAGCCATACCTACAATGAAGGAGGCTGAATTCAAGGTTGATCCCAACATCACCTTTTATGGTGAACCTGTGATTCCCAAGGATGAACCTATAGATTGGGAAAGCTTACCTCTTCCTGATCTCAATCTTCCAATCTTTTCCAAACAAAGGAAGACAAAAGAACGAGTAGTCAAAATAGTTAAGCCTGTCAAGCTTAAATCCAAGCTAGTGGCCAAACCCAAACCTAATGTCAACAAGGGAGATCAAATCTACATATGTGACATCAAAGAATTTTCTGACATAAATCTTTATCTGGATGAGCTAGAAGAAGTCAGATCTATTGATGCCTACAAGCACCTTCCAGAGAGACTAGTATTCAGGTACAAGGTGGTAAAGAGATGACATGGCCACGTCACAGAATTCTCAATGAAGGTTATTCCACTTTGGTGACCATCTTCTCTGAAATCAAGAAAAACTTTGGATTTAATATAGTTTCCAATAAAATGGTACTAAACAAGATTGAGGAGATAAAGAATAGCTGGAGAGGACCAAATGCACTCCCAAGAGTATTGACAATTCCTTTCAATAAAGATAGGGTGCATCTAAGGCCATACTGGATTATGAAGTTCAAGGATGAAAAATACATTAGAAGATTCTTCAGATTGGAAGACCAGCTAAAGATTGCAAGTAATGAAACTCTCAAGGAGATGCAGGAAAAGCTGGATCTAACAAATGAAGATGAATTAGAATTTTTTAAACAACTCCAATATCAGATTGAAGAGAATTTTAAGAAGTCAAGGCCATCAAGGAAATGATCTAAATTTGCTCAGTATAGAGTAGCACCTTGAAAATAATCTGTAAGAAACTCTACAAATCTTTCTTTGTGAGATTTTTCGATAAACAGCAGCACTTGTAAATTTCAATTTACTTTATCTCATTCTGTATTGATAGAGTGTTTTGTTATCTCAAAGTTTCTCTTGATTTATGGCTACAATTCCAGTAGACATAAATTGGGGGAGATTGTTATGAATAAGTTGTGTACTTGATGATAACTTAAACAAAACACTTAGTAGATTTTATTTAAGTGAAATTGTATCTTTCAATGGATGATCAATTTAACATATGTTGAAAGAGTAGCTAAACCTCACTATTGAACTAGGAAACCTCGCTATCAACCGTATCCTTTTTAATTGTAGAATACATAAAATGATTTGCAAGAGTGAGCTAACTAGCTCAGCAAGTCACAATGACAATAATTGAGGTTAATCAATGATCAAACGAGATGATTCAAAGGAATCAAGTTTATTACTAAATAATCATTAGAATTGGATATTCACTTTAAGTTTTTTAAAACCAAGGTTAGGCTGTTGATCAGTCACGCACTAACCCCGAGCAAAGCACACAACACTGCTCTAACTACTGGATCCAAGGCACATATTGGCCTAACTTGACCATTGATATGGTCTGACCACGAATCTGGTCCATATAAAAAAACTATCCAATTCTAAAGCAGTTCAATATGATAAACAATATGATAAACAATATGATTCGATACAACAAGATCATAATCAATGATGATTAAAAACTTGAATAAAAATGTAAGGAAACTCATGGATATCATAAGAATATATCAGGGTATGTATAAGAAACGGTTTTCAGTCCGTAAAGGATCAGGTATTAGACAAATAATGATTTTTCAAGGTATAGTTCTTTGATGTTATAAAGAATGGTTTGGGGTATAAAAGTTTCTGTGTTTTCAAACAATTTTGTTCCAGTATTTGATGTTTGGTAGTTATACATTTGGGGAGTAGTATCATATTTGTGTGATTTGGTATCTGAGGATCAACAAAGGATGGTTTACAAAGAATAAGGCTTACGGCTTAAGATCAAGAAAAATCAGGGTTCAAGGGTAAATAGTTTAAAGCACTTTCAATATAAAACAGGAGTTATTTTGAATAATAATGACATGTTATGAAACAGTTCAAAAATATTTACGATATATCTTGAAGAAGAGTTCAGAAGTACTTGCCTTACAGGGCTTTACAACTATTACTGATCAATTCTGAGCCGACTCTGTCGCTCAGGCTTTAACGTCCAACCACTAGATCCCATTGGATTCGACTTTGACACTCAGGTTTTTCTGTTGAAACTCTACTGAGCTCGTCGACTGACCACTAGGTTATCTTTAGTCCATTGTCCACTTTCGGTTTTCCGACTAGAACCTACAGGGTCGAAATACTTTATGTTAGATACCCAGTTATGCTTGACATATCCTCGCTAACCACTTACGCATACGATAGCATATTTCGACTCGTAATCACTTATATTATAATAACACAAACAATAATTAGGGTTCACGTTCTCGAAATCGGTTCAGTGTTCATTTTTAGAAAATACGTATACTCGTCATTGTATAAAATTAGGGTTACTGAGTTTTGGACAAAACATTTACCACAACATACAATCAAGTTCGTATAAAGTATAAGTATATATATTCACTCGATGTCCCGATAATTACCGGATACGCTCCCGCATTTCCATAGTTGATTTCCCGGACTACTCGTCGAAACATCAATCGACGTTAAATCAATTCACAAAAACTACAATGACAACCCAATCACAATCCAAATGCACGAATCCCAATCACCGATATTATTCAATTATTACCATTATTCGCATTTTATATTTTTATTCGTATTAGGACTCAGAATTTGATCATCACTGTCCACCGTTGGCTCGCCGAGGCTCATCGCCGATGACGATAAAATTCGCGGGTTCTGATACTTCCGACATCCTTCGCAAATTTCATCGATTTAAAATAAATTTTAACACATAATTATCACAGAATTCATCACAAATTGATTGCAACTCAACAATTAAAATTATTTTATTTCTTAAAGCCACACGCACACACGTAACCAATACAGAAGAAACCAGGCCACAATCAGAAACAATGCAAACGACAACAGAGCAAAATAACAAGAATAGGGACAACACACACGCCACCGACCAAGCTGCCACACCTCGCCGGATTCCGCGAGGCGGCAACAGGACGGGGCACAGGAGGCACACAACACCTAACTGAATACGTATGTATATACACATACAGAGAAACTACGGGCGGAAGAGAAAGAAAGAAAAGAGGGAGAAGAGAGATGATGGAGAGAGAAGGACGAGAAAGACGAGAGAGGCGAAGGATCGAGAGAGATCGAGAGATAAGCTATTGTGCGTGCCTGTATTTTTGTTCTTTCTCTTTTTTTTATAACGGTGTGGACGTGTAATATGTAGGAACAGGGCAGGTGTCTTGATATGCCAAGCAACCCTTTTTTTGCTAGCAATCTCAGTCCAAGCCCCGAAATTTTGCGTTTAATGATATAATATTGCAGATGAATATTTATCAAAATAATTCGAAAATAATTCTAAAATTCTTAAAATTTTTGGAATTTAATAAAATAAGATTTTCATAATTTTTAAAGCAAATTTTGAAATGTGCATCATGCCCACAATTCATAATTAACGAACCGAGCTGCATTAAAAACAAAGTCAGAAAATCACGAAAATAATCTTAAAATGTTATAAATATCCCGAAATAAATGAAAACGCAATTTTCGTAATTTTAACATAATTTCTGAAATGCCACTTATACCCGTTTTTATCAATAAAACGAAACAACACGCGAGTAAAACAAATCCCAAAAATTACCAAAATAATTTTGAAATTCTCGGAATATTCCAAACTTCAATAAATATGAGTTTCATAATTTTTAAAGAATTCTAGAATTAAATATGGCTTTTACAAATAAAAGCAATCAGAACATCATTTAAAGATAAATAATTAACAAAATATTGATTTCTCAATTTTATAAAATCCTAAAAATAATTATTGTAATTATAAAATCATAAAAACAATTTTAGAGACATTCCAAATATTTATGCAAATAAATTCGCACTAAATCCACTTTTGAAAGTGAAAACAATTCAATACGACTCCATAATTAATCTCACGGATAGCCCGGTACACCATAACTCACACATAGATAATAATCAAACAACACATAGCGGTTAAAACCACTACACATATTATATTTATTTAATAATTTCCATAATCACATATTTGAATAATTCAAAACTACACGAGTCGTTATATCCTTCCCCCCTTAAAAAGATTATGTCCTCAGAATCTGGTTTAGCTAAACAAGTGAGGATATTTGTCAAGTATATCTGACTCTAGTTTCCAAGTAGACTCTTCTACTCGAGGATTTCAAACATATTCAGTATAAAAGAATTTGGATTGATCACTATATGCAGAAGAAACTTGGACAAGAGCCCATTGGTTCCTAAACAATCACTTAATTCAAATCAGATACTTATCGCTTTAACATTAACAGGAAAAACACATTATATGTACACACTGTTGTGACGGTAACATCAACTCCTGAACAACTTTATCTATATTTATCAATACCTCGAATGGTTCATTAATTTTAGGACTTAACCTATCCTTTCTACTCAAACTTATCCAGTCTCTTTCAAGATGAAACTTGTACTAACACTACTGGTCTTATTTCTATACTCATACTCTCTCTTGATACAATTTCTCCTTCTTTCTTTGTCTACTCCGAGCTGCTTCAATCAATATCTCTATGCCCTTGGTGTGTAGAATCAACTTAGAATTTGACAACTTCCTTTCATCCATTTTATTTCAATAAAGTGGGGACCTACACTTGCGTCCACATAAGGCTTGGTAAAGTAGCATTTTAAAGCTGACATTGATGATAAATGATCATCCCAGTTTTCCTTGAAATTCAGTCTCTCAACATACCTTATATTTCCTGAATCGCTTCCTCACTTCGACCCTTTGTTTAAGGATGATAGGCGATGCTCATTTTCAACTTAGTATCCAAACATTTAAACATCTCTTACTTTTTTCCATTAGTTACGGCTGAAAGGTAATCTCATATATTCACTTATTATCACCTTTAGGTACTTGAACTTTATATTCCACTCTTTCCAATTCGTTTACATCCAATCCTTTCTTTCTGCACAAGGCATATGTTATCATATGGCTTTGTTTAGGTAGTTGTAAACTGATTAATCAGAATCTTTTATTAACCTCTGTCAAAATTTTATACTTCAAGTCTTACGTATAGCTACTTTCCTTCTAATCTTTGGGAAAAATCCTTGGGCATTTCACACAGACTCTCTTATTCCCTGAATAGCTGAAGATGTTATCAATAAATATAATTCAGTTATCTGAGTACTCTTTATACAACATGTTCCTTAATTCCTTATAGACAACTGGTACACTTGTTATCTCACATAATATCACCGGAGCTTGCAATGCTCATAACTCACTTTAATCGTAATCTCTGATATGTTCTCAGGTCGGATCTTAAGTTAATCCTCGAAATATAACACACTTCATGAATTAGGTCTCGTAAGTAATTAATTCTTTGTAGGGATAACTTATTCTTATTTATTGTTTTGTCCAACTTTCGATAATCAGTACATAATCTCATAATTTCATTCCTTTTCTACATCAATATCACTGGTATACTTTACAATTCGCTTCTTGTAAAACCACTCCTTGGTCTGCCTTGTCCACTAGGCCTCTGATACTTCACCTTAATTCTTTGACATGCCCAACACTTCCTAATCCATTTTGAAATTTCCTTCTTATACCTGGTTATCACTATTTTTCTTTAAATTTCCGTATATCTTGGCATTTCTTCAATAAATTAAATACTTTATATTGTGAATTCCTTGTGGGATCTTATTTCTTAGTCCTTCTACTTGTAACATCCAAATGCTGGAAGAAAACCTAGGAATATCGTGATCGTTCTTCTGGATGCATAATCTTCCTCTTACTAACTGTTAACATCGTGATCCATTATATTCCCTTGGCATCTCCTTATCTTTTCTTAACAATTCTGACTGAAAGGTCATACTACCCGTCCTTGTTTCCTTGGGATTATATATCTGACTTCCAACTCTGACTTTTAAAATTCCATAGATAATTCTTCTGGTGCCGCTTCTAAATTTTTTTTCTCCTTTTTGCTTATCGCTTGCCTCTACATTTGCTTTTCCTCGTGAATACATACTTCAAACTCTTGTGGTTTGTATATATTTTACACCTTTCTCCATACATATCATGTTTCCCAATCTTTCAAAGCGAATATTATTACTGCTAGTCCCAAATTATGAGTAGGATACTTCTGCTCATAAGGTTTCAGTTGTCTGGATGCATATACAATAACTGTATTGTGTTGTATCAACACACATCCTATTTCCTTATGGGAAGTATCACTGTAATTTACCAAATCTAATTGATACTTTCAAAGTGATAAAGCAGGTGTTGTAACCATTCTTTCATTTACCTTCACAAAACTTTCTTCACACTTTCTCATTTTATCTAAGCTTCTTGCTATTCCTGGTAAGCTTCATCAAAGGTGTTGCAACTTTTAAGAAATCTTGAACAAATTTTCAATAACAACCGGTCCAGGGTAAAATTTCTTACTTTTGTTGGTGCTTTTGGCCTTTCTTTATTCATAGTAACTTTAATTCTTACTGAATCTCCTTTGGTCCCCTCCTCACTGATTACTTATGCTTTCTACCATCAAAACTTTCATCTTGCAAACTTTACATACAACTCCTTTCTTCTCCGACTCCTCAGCTGTCATTAAAGGCTTCGCATGGTCCTCCGTTGACTTTAAGTAACACAAATACAACTCATCCAGATATTCCTTGAAGATTCTGTCCATCAAGTTTAAATATTATTGGTATATTGGTTAATTTAAATGACATCACTAGAACTTTATAGCAACAGTACTTAGTTCTGAAAATTATTCTTGATATGTCTCTAGGTTCAATCTCCAATTGGTAACGCCCAAATCTTAAATTAGTTTTAGAAAATACTTTTTTTCTTCTGTTTGATCAAACAAATCAGTAGTTCGAGGTAACATATATTCACTCTTGATAGTAAACTTATTGAGCTTTCTTTAGTCGACGCATAATCTCATACTTTCATTTTCTTATTCACAATTAGTACCGGTGCACCTCATGGGATACACTGGATCTAATCGCTTCTTCTTCTAGCATCTCTTGCATCTGCTTTGCTAACTTCCTTATTTTAACTGGTGCCATTTTATGTAAGGCCTTGGTCACTGGCTTCGTCTCAGGTGCTAAGTCAATCGCGAGCTTCATTTCTCTATCCAGAGGAAATATTGATAACTCATCTGGAAACATATCTTGAAACTCCTTAATTGCTATAAAATCTTCAAATTTTGTTTGCTTCTGACTTTTATTTATCTCATAATCACCATAAGGCTCACATCTTGATCATCGTAATCATTGTTAACAAATTCTTTACCCTCCTTTTTCCTTTATACCTCATCATATTCTCATTTAACGTCTTCAGGACTATCTCTTCATCACGACGGTTCGTCTGGGCATCATGCTTAAATAGTTAATCCATTCCTTAGAATAATGTCAAATCCTCTCATCTCAAATGATATCAATTCTTCACAACTTATTGCCAGAAATCTCAATTCCACCATTGGTACTTACGTATTTAATAATTACACATTCTTGATTTGCTAATCCTTTAGTCATAATCTTATCAATTCAACACGGTAATTCATTTTATCAACAAAACCTTGAGAGATAAATAATCAAATTGCTCTCACCTCTTTCAATAATTTAACGCTTAAGGTATCCACAATAATTATTCACGTCATTACATCTGTATTCTAAATAATATCATCCACAGGAAAATCGCAAATGCTCGTTCTCGGAGACGTATTCCTTATTGGAGTAGATTCCCTTGGCTCTTAGTGGATCCTTCACTGGGGCTAGTGATTTGTAATCCTCGCCATATGCCCTTGTTTCCTTTCCATGCATAAGAGGTAGATGGAACTTCGTCCGCTTGATTGAGGAGACGTTGCTTTCTGTTTGAAAACCTCTTGCAAAGAACGACAGTACAATGAAACGACTAGAAGGATTTAAAATTCAACAAATCATTGAGTTGAAAAGAAAGAAGAAGTAAGGATTTGAATATGAATGAGACAACCACATTGGTACTTAAGATGGCCAGTCTTTCGTAGCATATGGCATACAGCACATGATTAGGTGGCGTCCCACCCGACTCTTCGTCATCCCGAAAAAGCGTCTCACCATAACACTGTTTGTCCCAATCAGAGAGCAAAACTTAAGGGGAAAAATTTAAATTTGAAAAGAATGCAATATCCTCCTTTTTGATATCATCATAAGGAGTTTATTAAGAAAATAAATTCATATATATATATATTTTTTTTTTGGGAATTAAAAAGGAATATACGCTGTAATATTGAAGATAAGAACAACACCATTGATCACCATCCACATTTTACTTGTATTCATCTTTCAAGCTTGTTCGATCATATTCCCATTGTTCCATATAACAACTTTAGAAAGTACGTTGAAATGCCTTCGCAAATTTAGCATTATGGTAGATTCTTACTTGTTAAGTCTAGCGTCTTTAACATTGCACCTACACATATAATACTTTAACAATTCGATCATAATGGCGTTCCTACCAGATAACTTCGAGTTTCCTTTTTTTAATTTAGAAGAACCACGAATCATTCAACATAACGAGCCTTTTGTTAATAATATTTTTATTTTAGAAAAGTCTGGAAATCTTCCCAATCTTCTTCGAGCACGCCCAGGCTCCTTTTAAATCAATGAATTCCTTAAACTTTAATGGTCTCTGCAACTGGATGAATAATTACTTCGTACGCGGATTCTGTTATTAACCTTGTCAAACAATATTTGCACCTGACTGTTAGGAATAATCAGCTTCTTCATAATCGCGGGTTACTTTGTTCTCTGAATTAACAATACTAAGTCTGAAACAAGTATCCTTTCAGGTAATCCGGGTCTTTTAACAAGCAAGAACTCAAGTAGTCACTTGACAACCGATGTTTAAAACTTATTTTATTCAAAAAGGCTTTTAGAAATTTTATAAAGAAAATCTTTTTCGAAAACTTGTTAAAAATTTTAAAAATCACAAATATGGTTGTCCTTACCATATGAGTTAGTTGTTGTCCTTCTGACCTATAACAAGGTGCCATATTAAAGAAACGATCACACAAAGGTCCATTCACTTCAATCTACCTTCTTTCCTTTATTGGGTCCATTTGCCTTCCTTAATCGACGATCACTTCAATTGTCGTTGCATGTTATTGTATTCGTAGCTTCACATCAACACTTTCATACTGGTAATGCTCCCGTCATTAAATTTGCAGTCGTTAAGTAGAACAGGTTATCCAATAGTCAACAAGTCTATTTCATTGAACAAAATTTGCTCATATCGCATCACATCACTACTTTTCATATCGCATTTATCATAGCACCAACATTTAATTCTACAAAAATTCCAGATTTATACTTTTCTCTCTAACTTTTCAAAATTCATCTAATCCATCCCACAACTAACCACGGGTGGCCTAGTCACTAATGGCTTCTTTTAATCTGGTAGCAGCTATCCTTCGAAACACTTAAATCTTCTTTCTAAACTTCTTCTCACCTTTATTTATATCTCAGGTACTCACCATTTACCGCAACTCCCGAATCCATCCTTATAGGTACCATTGCTTTATAGGACAAGTTTTAAACTGGGGTATAGAACAAGGTGTAGGGTAAACTGAAGAAATACACTCACAATCAAATGTCCAGTAAAACAAGAATAAACAGATGGAGGTTCTTGAATAGATAGTCTCATATCAAGAGGTGATATAATAGCGTAGAATAGCTTGAAGAGGTGCAACTGTTATAACAGAAGGTAATACCATTAATACTGACGGAAGAACAAGGTGCAATTCAAATCTGGGAGAAGATTACGACCCACAAACGGAAAGCTCCAAACGATCAGATGATACAGGGAAATCAGGATTTGCCATTGCTGTTATCTGGAAATCACGTCGCAAGTTAAGAATCCCTAATCGCAATACGAACCGTGCCGGAGACCCACTATACAATCACACTCAACCTCACAACTTCTTATCTTTCTATTTCCTATTCCTAATCATAACCCTCTACCCAATTCCGACAATCTAGGCTTGTTTCAGTGACTTATAACCTGTAGCTCTGATACCAACCTATGGCGCCCTCCAAACCCGGGTCAGAAGTTTGGGGTCCACAACACAAACATAACATATAAACCTGTATATAAGATACTATTTGCAATGACCCTGATTTACATAACCATGGATCGCAACAGGTTAAAGTGTAATAACCCCCAAAATTTTGAACTTTTTGTAACCCTTATGAATAGTGTTTTAGCTGAATGAGAAAACTTTTCATGCCACACTATGTAGGGGTTCTGTTATGGATATTCTGAGATTTTATTAGTACTCTATATGGTATATAAGTGTATGTAAAGATCGCCAGAATCCAATTCCGAACACTTTGATTTTTCCCGGAAATCCACTAGATACGGAAAGAATTGAGTATAAGGTAACAGGATAAAAAGGATTTAAATTAAAGGATTATAAGAGAGGATCATAAAAGGAATATAATATATTGAGAAAGGTTAAGGGAACCTAAGTAATAAGATCCCGGGTATGATCCCTCAAACGATAAACGAAAACGAAAGTTAAGCGAACCGTATAACAGATCAGCGGTCATTAGGCAAACAATTAAGGAAGTTAATCAAAGGGATTAGAGAGGATGATGTCACCCAACCAATGAGAAGAGGACAAGGAGGGGAAGATGACATCATAGCATGACATAAGCATGACATAAGAAGGAAGGAAATGTGGTGGATTGTTAACCACACAAAACCAAGGTTAAATTGGTAATTAACCTAAATTAAAACAAATCTAATTCAATCAACCAAGCCAAACAAATCATTTCTCATCAAAACAAACTTTTATTCTTCATCACCAAGGCTTGCTCTCGGCTTTTGCCATTTCCAAGAGAAACAAATTTCAAAACTCAAGATCAAGGCTTCCTAAATTGGTAAGATAATTCCCTAGTCATCCTTATGCATAGTTATGTCTATATTATGAGTTTAAGCCTTCAATTCTTTCTCAATCTTCTTCAAGAAATCAATGAAGAAGACAATGAATAGTGATTTCAAAGTTTTTAACTTGATTTTTTCTTGTTTTCCTTTAAGATCCAAGCATCCCTAAGACTTCTCAAGGCTTCTTAAGGCTTCCTAGCTACTCCCACCACTTCAAGGAAGGTATATCATCTCCAAACCCTAGATTCCTTTGTATAATAAGGTGATTTTGATTGTTATGATGATATAGTAGCTTAATGCTTGTGGTTTAGAGTTTGGGTTGGAGTGGTAGTGAAATGGAATGGTGAATCTTGTTGTTTTGGTTAAAAGAACTTAAGTATAGTTAAATTCAAGCTTAGGCATAAGTATAAATATTAATATTGAATTGATTGGGGCTGTTATGATGTAATAAGGATGGACTTCGGTTGTATGAATGGGTTGAGGTTGAATTGTGATGGTTTTTGAATGGTTTAAATTTGGGAAATTGCGTAAACATAGCCATCGTAATGTCCGATTTACTTTAGACTGCTTTTGTTCATAACATTAGGACCCGAGAACCCCCTGCTATGTTGACCATTTCCATGTTTAGATAGCTCATGTTACGAGCTTCGTTTTGATATGTAGTTCGTTTGATTCCGATATACGATTTAGGAGAAACGACCGTTTTAAGTAACAGCGTTTCGCGAACGAAACATTTCCCCTCGCCTTACTTTGAAACATAGGTTAAAGACCAAAAAGGGTTAATTAATGTATGAAACAATTATGGTAAGTGTGTTAGGCAGTTGGTAAGACACCCGCGAAAGAATCGCCTTAAAACCCATAATGGTTAATTTATTAAAAATGGTGGAGCCGAGGGTACTCGAGTGACTTAAGAGAATCAGTGAGCGCAAAACGAGCGTTAGAGTCTAAGTTGGTTAAAGTATAGATTTACAAGTGACTTTGGTTTAATTCCAACTTACTTGTTGTTTATAGGTTACCAGACTCGTCCCGAGCCTTTTATCACCCCCAGTCGCTCAGGCAAGTTTTCTACCCGTATAACTGTTGTTGTGATGTATATGCTTATATGCATGATCTTGCGATAATTGCATATTTGTTATTAGAAAATTCTTGCGATATATTGTAGCATGTGATATGGTATATATGCATGCCTGTTTCATATCCTTGATTTATATATCTATTGGTTAAAATGCTTACAATTGCATAATACCTATGCTAGAGATTAGCGGTATTGAGTTTACCCTTAGTGCAGGGGATCAAAAGGTGAAAACATTTTCTAAAACCGGGAGTTGAGGATCCCGAGTAGATTTTATATATATATATATTTATATATATATATGGTTATAGTTTTCCAAACTATTAATCGAATAAGGTTTATTCGATAACTTTATTTTATTTAATGAATATTATTTGAATATTCATTCGAGGACTTATGACTCTGTTTATTATATTTAATGATTATTAATTGGATATTCATTGGAGGATGTATGACTCCGTTTATTTTATTTAATGAATATTATTTATAGTATTCATTCGAGGTATTATGACTCCGCTTATTATTTAATAATATTCTTTATTTTATTAAAGAATAATGTTTCGATAATCAAACTTATTTTCGATTATTCAAATAAAGATAGTACTTTCATATAAGTATATCTTTGGTTATTTAATATCCATTTCAAGTATAAGTTTTAAAACTTCTACTTCGATTATTTTTATAAGAATTATCTTTATGAGAACATTATTTAAATAATAATATTCAGATATTTTCTAATATATCGGGACTGATTTATTTTAATAAATCAGCAGTACTCCACATATTCTTAAAAATGTTTTCGAGTCTTCAAAATGATTTTTAAAGTTAGAGTGGACCCCAAAACTCATTTTTTTGTATATTTAAGATCTTCCTTTCAAAGGGGATTTAAATACTCGCTCAAAACCTGGGGGATCCAGCTCTGTGGTGCATTTTACATTCGCAACGTGGTTGCTGTTTTGAGAAAACAAATGAATTGATTACTTACCCAACGTTCGGGAAGTAAGCCCATCTAATTGAGTCGGCATAAGCGACAGGCCGGGGTACGGTCTATCAAAGTGTAAGTGGCTGGGTGGCAGTCCATCAACGCGTAAGAGGCCGGGTGGCGGTCCAGCACAAGGTCCTTATGTGGCCAGGGTGATGACCGGTGGGGGATTAATCCATCTACTAGTAGAAAAGCTTACTTATTGGTATCTTTGCCTGATCAGCAAGATATCGGGTTTATGCCAAAATTCTTTTCCTTTCCAAAATTCATTGGATGTTACCAACTCTGTTCATACTTTACATAACAGAGGTTCCAGGAAAATGTTTAAGAGATATATATGTGGATATATATCGGGAATAAATAAAGTATGTCGTAACTTTATTTCATTCAATAATATTTCAAAGATTGAATCTATTCAAGTCTTAACTTGTGGTCTCATCTATGGGATGACCTTTTTTTTAAACCTATAATACTTTGAACAGTGGTAGTTCAAGTAGCCTTATAAATGATATAAGTATAGTGAAGTATTTGGTAACTTCATCTTCCTTTAAGCTTATATCCAGTAAGTAATTATCTTACGTTTGATAAAGGTTTTCAGTAAGTTATCTATTAGATACTTGCATTATTGATTACACTATATATTATCTTGCGAGCTGTAAGGCTCATTCTTGCTTTATTTCTTCATCACACAACAACAGTTAGGAAAGATGGCCAGACTCCAGCAGACCCAACGCAAGAGCGTGGGAAGCGCCCCGCGCCTTCCCGTTGAGATCATAGCTGCTATAGCTGTAGAGGTAGATCTATCTGTAGATCAGACCATCTACTTTTGAGAATCAATTATGTATAATTATAACTTGTGGCAGATAATGGCAATTAACTATAAATTTATCAAGTAATCATTTTGGATTGTAATAACTTTTAATTGTGGATTCAAGGACTTGTACTTATTTTAATTTCATCTCTGAGACTATAACGGGTTGTGGTGTGTGTTAGTGTGGGGTCACAGCATAAGGTTATTTATTATTAATTAAGTGAAGTGATATTGTGGAAAGAAAGACCGTGACGACCCAGATCCCTGACCCCGGATCTGGGGGTGTTACAGAAATGGTATCAGAGCTAAGCGTTATAAACCTCAGAGATGATGCGACGATATAATAATAAATTCACAAAGATAATAAGAACTCTTGCCAAGTTCATGGTCGGACTACTTAAAGTAGTGCTGATAGTTAAAACCCTTACGGGAACCCTTATAAGTATCATGGTAGTAACTTAGCTCGTTTAATGTGTAGGCGCCTGAGATAGAGGACCGTGAGATGTTCGAGCGTGAGCATGATGAGGCACTGCTAGATATTGAGGATCTGGAGGGGCCTGAGATAGAGGAGGATGAGGAGGACCCCTCAGAGGAGTCAGAGACGGAGGTCATTGCTATTTCAGATGAGGAGGACCCCTCAGAGGAGTCAGAGACAGAGGTCATTGCTATTCCAGAGGAGGAGGACCCGGATGAGGTCCCAGTAGCTGAGGAGCGTGTCGGACCTATGGTAGTGTTTGCTGGTACCCCTTTACCTACACTTCCGGTGGTCAGAGCTCCTACCCCTCCACCACTATCTTGGATCCCTTATGATGACAGCTCAGAGACCCATACTTCCGAGCCTAGGAAGACTGAGGAGGCACCCCCAGCGGCTCCGGATTCACCACCTCTTGACCCTGCCCACAGGCAATCTTCGTTAGCCCATGGCTATGTGCAGGATGTACCGAGGACCCGATTAACTGTTGCTGAGGCCCGACTGGATGAGGTCAGGAGGGAGTTGGATGCGGAGAGGGCGGGTAGGCGTACCCGACCTTATGAGACTAGGGCTGCTATACCCCGATCCTTGAGGAGGGAGCTGACGGGGATAGAGCTCACGTCCCGAGCGAGACTCAGATCTCTCCAGGGGGACAGGCATGGTAGGATCTCCAGGCGGCAGGCCGACTATATCTTCCGTCGTGCGATGGAAAGGGTATGGGAGCTGACCCGCTCCGGTGTGTGATTCAGGACTGACGATGGAATAGTCTAGTTGTCTAGTTAGCCGAGGCCTTAGTAAGAGCCAATTTTCCGGGATAGTTGACTTGTATATAGCATCCCTTTTTCTGACTAGACAGATAGACTCTTGTGTATCACTTTTGGGACAAATGGCTGTAGCACTGCTGTACTTTTGACCAGATCAAACTATGTATTTCTCGCATTATGTATATATTTGTTTCCTTTCGGTTCAGTTCCTTAGTGACGAGATCACTGTTTTTATCATTATTATTACTGCACTTCGTATTAGAACTGTCATAAAATAATAGAATTGTGATATACGTTCTCCCCATTATAAGAGCTGTGCAAGGCACAATGTTGTATATGATTGTGACCTAACGTTGATTTTTCCCAAAAATTTCTTTATTATCAGTATCATGCCGCCAAGAAAGATTGGAACTAGGGCGAACCCTGGATCTGAGGACCAGGGAAGCCATAACCAGGATGATAGGAACCAGGAACACAGTGAAGAGGAAGACGAGGATTATGTGGAACAGGATGACTCCCTGTATAAAGAGGAAGAGGAAACATATGATGTTGAGGAATTTGAGATAGAGGCTGAAGAAGGAGAAACTGAGGTTGAGCAACCAGTACCAAACCCAGGCATGGATCCCATGGGCCAGTTCATGCAACTCCTAAGGCAGAACTTGGAACGTCAACCCAACCCACCCCCTCAAGGAAATAACAATGATGTGGCAAACTCTTTCAGGGCTTTTAAGTCCCTTAAGCCCCCTGAGTTCCACGAATCAGCCGACCCAGTTGAGGCAAGGGCATGGTTAAAGGAAATGGAGAAATCCTTTGAGATTCTGAGTACCGATGAGGCACAGAAGACTGTATTTGCTACCTACCTTCTGAAAGGAGAGGCTAACTACTGGTGGGAGGCCAAGAAAAATATGGAGACAGATGCTATTATAACCTGAGAGAGATTCAGTCAGTTATTTCTGGGAAAGTATTTCCCGAGGTTTATGGAAAACCAGATGGAGCTCAAGTTCTTGGAGCTAAAGCAGAATAACTTGTCTATAGCAGAGTACAAAGCGAAATTTACTGAGTTATCAAGGTTTGTGCCGGAGTTTGTGAGCACCGAGGAAAAGAAAGCTAGGAGGTTTCAGCAGGGACTGAAACCGTGGATTCAGAATAGGGTGGCAATCCTTGACCTTACGGATTATGCCACTCTGGTGCAAAAGGCAACGATTGTAGAAGCCAGAAGTGAAAAGATGCAGAAGGAAAGGGAGAAGAAGGGAATAAAGAGGAAAAGTATGAGCATGGGTGGAGGTTCCGCAGGAAGGAGCTTCCCAACTAGATTTAATCGAGGAGCAGTGTCCCTACCGGGAAGGAACACTGGGTTTAAGCGGCCCATGAGCGTGAATGTGAGCCAGAGTGGCCAGAAGTCAAGAATGTCCTATTCCAACCAGTCTTCACCCCCATTGCCAGCCTGTAACACTTGTGGAAGGATGCATTCTGGGGAGTGTAAAGGAAAGCCGGTAATCTGCTTCAAGTGTGGTCGAGAGGGTCACTATTCGGACAAGTGCACTTCGCCAACCCCCATTACCCGCCCAACCACCACTTGTCATCAGTGTGGACGCCCGGGTCATTGGAAGAGGGAATGCCCAATGAACAAACCAGCAGCTTCGGGAGCAAGCAGGGCTGCTTCTAATAAGCCACCTACTGCAAGGACTTTCAACATGACATTCCAGGATGCTATGAAAGATTCAGATGTGATAGCAGGTACCCTTTCTCTAAATTCAGTCAGTGCAAATGTTTTATTTGATTCGGGAGCAACTAAATCTTTTATATCAAGGGACTTTGCGCGTAAATTAAGACTTAAGGTTGAACCCTTGATAGAACCCTTACAAGTAGAAATAGCCAATCATGAAATTATTCCTGTTAACCAGATTCACCCCGCCTGTGAGATAGGCATAGGGGAGCAATCTTTTAGTGTTGATCTGATTCCTTTTAAATTAGGGGAGTTTGATGTAATTTTGGGAATGGACTGGCTATCTAGCAATGGTGCTCAGATAGACTGTAAAGGGAAGAAAGTTAAGTTAAATATCCCAAGGAAGAAAGAAGTTATATTTAGAGGAAAGAGGCAGACGCAGAAATTTTTGACTATGGCTCAGGCCAGAAGGATGCTAAGAAAAGGAAATGAGGCCTACCTAGCCTATGTGGTGGACACACAGAAGGAGGTGCCCAACTTACAAGATATTCTAGTAGTCAACGAATTTGAAGATGTATTCCCACAAGACCTTCCGGGATTACCACCCGATAGAGTGATTGAATTTGCTATTGAATTGGCCCCCGGGACGGCGCTAGTTTCAAAAGCACCTTACCGGTTAGCCCCATTAGAAATGAAGGAATTAGCTATCCAATTGCAGGAACTCTTGGATAAGGGTATGATAAGACCCAGTGTGTCTCCGTGGGGAGCACCAGTTTTATTTGTTAAGAAGAAAGATGGGAGCATGAGGCTATGCATCGACTATCAAGAGTTGAACAAGCTAACCATAAAGAACAGGTACCCATTACCTAGAATAGACGATCTGTTCGACCAGTTAAAAGATGCTGTTTATTTTTCCAAGATTGACCTGAGAACTGGATATCACCAACTAAAGATTAAACCCGAAGATATTTCCAAGACAGCGTTCCGTACCAGGTATGGGCATTATGAGTTCTTGGTAATATCCTTTGGATTAACCAACGCCCCAGAGGCTTTCATGGATTTAATGAATAGAGTATTTAAGAAGTACTTGGACAAGTGTGTGATAGTTTTTATCGATGATATTTTGATTTACTCAAGGACTGAGGCAGAGCATGCAGAGCATTTGAGGATAGCTCTAGGAATACTCAGAGAGGAACATTTATATGCCAAATTCTCGAAGTGTGAATTCTGGCGGAATGAAGTACAATTTTTAGGACATGTGATCAATAAAGAAGGAGTATTGGTCGACCCCTCCAAGATAGAGGCAGTCTCAAATTGGGAAAGGCCAACCACACCCACAGAGGTAAGGAGTTTCATAGGATTGGCCGGCTACTATCGTAGGTTTGTACAGGACTTTGCGAAGATCGCAGCCCCTTTGACACGACTTACTCGTAAGACGGAGAAGTTTGAATGGACGGAGAAATGCGAGAACAGTTTTCAAGAATTAAAGAAAAGGTTGGTAACGGCCCCGGTGTTGGCATTGCCGGACAGAAAAGGAGATTTTGTGATATATAGTGACGCGTTGCACAAAGGATTAGGATGTGTGCTTATGCAGCACGGTAAAGTGATTGTGTATGTGTCAAGACAACTGAAGGAATACGAGATTAGATATCCTACTCATGACCTTGAGCTCGCGGCAATAGTATTTGCCTTAAAAATTTGGAGGCACTACTTGTATGGAGAGAAGTGCGAGATTTTCACAGACCATAAGAGCCTCAAGTACATATTTATGCAGAAAGAGCTCAACATGCGCCAGAGGAGATGGTTAGAACTAATCAAGGACTATGATTGTGAGATTCTCTATCATCCGGGGAAAGCCAATGTGGTGGCTGATGCCCTTAGTAGAAAGAAAAGACTCAGAATGATAACGACTTCGGAGGAGTTAATCAGGGATTTTGAAAGAATGGAAATAGAAGTAAAGATAACCGGAACCGGAACTGAAAAGCTTTTTGAGATCTCAATGTAGCCAGAGTTATTGGAAAAGATCCGATTGTGCCAAGAGAAAATAATGAATGAAGGCAGAAAGTCAATGACTAGAGAGGAGATCCATACTGAGAAAGATGATAAAGGGATAATGAGGTACTCCTACCGGATTTGGGTTCCGAATGTTCAAGAACTTAAAGATGAGATTTTGGATGAAAGCCATAGTTCAAGGTATTCCATTCACCCGGGAAGTACCAAGATGTATAGGGATTTGAAGGAATATTACTGGTGGCCCAACATGAAGAGGGACGTAGCAGAATGGGTAAACAAATGTTTGACTTGCCAAAGAGTAAAGGCAGAGCACCAGAGACCCAGTGGACTTTTATGACCCCTGGAGATTCCCGAGTGAAAATGGGAACAGATAGCGATGGATTTTGTTGTAGGCTTGCCAAGGACGAAAGCCAATCATGACGCCATATGGGTAATTATAGACCGACTGACAAAGTCAGCCCATTTCATTCCTATCAATGAGAGATACACAGTCGATAGACTGGTGGACATTTACCTTAAGGAAATAGTGACGCGACATGGAGTCCCAGCGTCCATTGTCTCAGACCGAGACCCAAGGTTCAACTCCAGATTTTGGAAGAGCTTTCAGGAATGTGCGGGGACCAAGTTAAATATGAGTACCGCGTACCATCCCCAGACGGATGGGCAGTGTGAAAGGACCATCCAGACACTAGAGGATATGTTGAGAGTTTGTGCAATAGACCTTAAAGGAAGTTGGGATGATCACTTGTCGTTGATCGAGTTTTCTTATAACAATAGCTTTCATGCTAGCATCGGAATGCCGCCTTATGAGGCCCTGTACGGAAGAAGGTGTCGATCTCCCTTATACTGGGATGAAGTAGGAGAGCGGAAGATGCTCGGACCCGAAGTGGTTCAAAGGACCAAAGACATAGTGGATCTTATCAGAGGACGGCTTGTAGCAGCCCAAGACAGACAGAAGAAATATGTAGACCTAGCCCGAAAGGACAAGGAATATGAAGTTGGGGACTTAGTACTGCTAAAGGTATCCCCTTGGAAGGGATTAATGAGATTTGGAAAGAAAGGAAAACTAAGCCCAAGATACATTGGACCTTTTGAGATATTAAGACGGATTGGAAAGTTAGCTTACGAGCTAGCTTTACCCCCTAACTTGCAACAAGTTCATAATGATGTATTCCATGTGTCAATGTTAAGGAAGTATCATCGAGATGCCAGACACATAGTGGAGTACGAGCAGGTGGATATGCAACCAGATCTGACTTACGTGGAGAAGCCAGTAAGGATTATAGATAAGAAGGAGCAGGTGCTTCGGAACAAAGTGATCAAGCTAGTCAGAGTACTATGGCAGAATCATAATGTGGAAGAATCAACTTGGGAACTAGAGAACGCAATGCTAGAAAAGTACCCCCATTTGTTTTCTATTTGATTCCGGGACGGAATCCTTTTACGGAGGGGAGACTGTAATAACCCCCAAAATTTTGAACTCTTTGTAACCCTTATGAATAGTGTTTTAGCTGAATGAGAAAACTTTTCATGCCACACTATGTAGGGGTTCTGTTATGGATATTCTGAGATTTTATTAGTACTCTATATGGTATATAAGTGTATGTAAAGATCGCCAGAATCCAATTCCGAACACTTTGATTTTTCCTGGAAATCCACTAGATACAGAAAGAATTGAGTATAAGGTAACAGGATAAAAAGGATTTAAATTAAAGGATTATAAGAGAGGATCATAAAAGGAATATAATATATTGAGAAAGGTTAAGGGAACCTAAGTAATAAGATCCCGGGTATGATCCCTCAAACGATAAACGAAAACGAAAGTTAAGCGAACCGTATAACAGATCAGCGGTCATTAGGCAAACAATTAAGGAAGTTAATCAAAGGGATTAGAGAGGATGATGTCACCCAACCAATGACAAGAGGACAAGGAGGGGAAGATGACATCATAGCATGACATAAGCATGACATAAGAAGGAAGGAAATGTGGTGGATTGTTAACCACACAAAACCAAGGTTAAATTGGTAATTAACCTAAAATAAAACAAATCTAATTCAATCAACCATGCCAAACAAATCATTTCTCATCAAAACAAACTTTTATTCTTCATCACCAAGGCTTGCTCTCGGCTTTTGCCATTTCCAAGAGAAACAAATTTCAAAACTCAAGATCAAGGCTTCCTAAATTAGTAAGATAATTCCCTAGTCATCCTTATGCATAGTTATGGCTATATTATGAGTTTAAGCCTTCAATTCTTTCTCAATCTTCTTTAAGAAATAAATGAAGAAGACAATGAATAGTGATTTCAAAGTTTTTAACTTGATTTTTTCTTATTTTCCTTTAAGATCCAAGCATCCCTAAGACTTCTCAAGGCTTCTTAAGGCTTCCTAGCTACTCCCACCACTTCAAGGAAGGTATATCATCTCCAAACCCTAGATTCCTTTGTATAATAAGGTGATTTTGATTGTTATGATGATATAGTAGCTTAATGCTTGTGGTTTAGAGTTTGGGTTGGAGTGGTAGTGAAATGGAATGGTGAATCTTGTTGTTTTGGTTAAAAGAACTTAAATATAGTTAAATTCAAGCTTAGGCATAAGTATAAATGTTAATATTGAATTGATTGGGGCTGTTATGATGTGATAAGGATGGACTTTGGTTGTATGAATGGGTTGAGGTTGAATTGTGATGGTTTTTGAATGGTTTAAATTTGGGAAATTGCGTAAACATAGTCGTCGTAATGTCCGATTTACTTTAGACTGCTTTTGTTCATAATATTAGGACTCGAGAACCCCCTGCTAGATGTTGACCATTGCCATGTTTAGATAGCTCATGTTACGAGCTTCGTTTTGATATGTACTTCGTTTGATTCCGATATACGGTTTAGGAGAAACGACCGTTTTAAGTAACGGCGTTTCGCGAACGAAACATTTCCCCTCTCCTTACTTTGAAACATAGGTTAAAGACCAAAAAGGGTTAATTAATGTATGAAACAATTATGGTAAGTGTGTTAGGCAGTTGGTAAGACACCCGCGAAAGAATCGCCTTAAAACCCGTAATGGTTAATTTATTAAAAATGGTGGAGCCGAGGGTACTCGAGTGACTTAAGAGAATCAGTGAGCGCAAAACGAGCGTTAGAGTCTAAGTTGGTTAAAGTATAGATTTACAAGTGACTTTGGTTTAATTCCAACTTACTTGTTGTTTATAGGTTACCAGACTCGTCCCGAGCCTTTTATCACCCCCAGTCGCTCAGGCAAGTTTTCTACCCGTATAACTGTTGTTGTGATGTATATGTGTATATGCATGATCTTGCGATAATTGCATATTTGTTATTAGCAAATTCTTGCGATATATTGTAGCATGTGATATGGTATATATGCATGCCTGTTTCATATTCTTGATTTATATATCTGTTGGTTAAAATGCTTACAATTGCATAATATCTATGCTAGAGATAAGCGGTATTGAGTTTACCCTTAGTGGAGGGGATCAAAAGGTGAAAACATTTTCTAAAACCGGGAGTCGAGTATCCCGAGTAGATTTTATATATATATATATATTTATATATGTATATGGTTATAGTTTTCCAAACTATTAATCGAATAAGGTTTATTCGATAACTTTATTTTATTTAATGAATATTATTTGAATATTCATTCGAGGACTTATGACTTGTTTATTATATTTAATGATTATTAATTGGATATTCATTGGAGGATGTATGACTCCGTTTATTTTATTTAATGAATATTATTTATAGTATTCATTCGAGATATTATGACTCCGCTTATTATTTAATAATATTCTTTATTTTATTAAAGAATAATGTTTCGATAATCAAACTTATTTTCGATTATTCAAATAAAGATAGTACTTTCATATAAGTATATCTTTGGTTATTTAATATCCATTTCAAGTATAAGTTTTAAAACTTCTACTTCGATTATTTTTATAAGGATTATCTTTATGAGAATATTATTTAAATAATAATATTCAGATATTTTCTAATATATCGGGACTGATTTATTTTAATAAATCAGCAGTACTCCAAACATTCTTAAAAATGTTTTCGAGTCTTCAAAATGATTTTTAAAGTTAGAGTGGACCCCAAAACTCATTTTTTTGTATATTTAAGATCTTCCTTTCAAAGGGGATTTAAATACTCGCTCAAAACCTGGGGATCCAGCTCTGTGGTGCATTTTACATTCGCAACGTGGTTGCTGTTTTGAGAAAACAAATGAATTGATTACTTACCCAACTTTCGGGAAGTAAGCCCATCTAATTGAGTCGGCATAAGCGACAGGCCGGGGTACGGTCTATCAAAGTGTAAGTGGCTGGGTGGCAGTCCATCAACGCGTAAGAGGCCGGGTGGCGGTCCAGCACAAGGTCCTTATGTGGCCAGGGTGATGACCGGTGGGGGATTCATCCATCTACTAGTAGAAAAGGTTACTTATTGGTATCTTTGCCTGATCAGCAAGATATCGGGTTTATGCCAAAATTCTTTTCCTTTCCAAAATTCATTGGATGTTACCAACTCTGTTCATACTTTACATAACAGAGGTTCCAGGAAAATGTTTAAGAGATATATATGTGGATATATATCGGGACTAAATAAAGTATCTCGTAACTTTATTTCAATCAATAATATTTCAAAGATTGAATCTATTCAAGTCTTAACTTGTGGTCTCATCTATGGGATGATCTTTTTTTTAAACCTATAATACTTTGAACAGTGGTAGTTCAAGTAGCCTTATAAATGATATAAGTATAGTGAAGTATTTGGTCACTTCATCTTCCTTTAAGCTTATATCCAGTAAGTAATTATCTTACTTTTGATAAAGGTTTCCAGTAAGTTATCTATTAGATACTTGCATTATTAATTACACTATATATAATCTTGCGAGCTGTAAGGCTCACTCTTGATTTATTTCTTCATCACACAACAACAGTTAGGAAAGATGGCCAGACTCCAGCAGACCCAGCGCAAGAGCGTGGGAAGCGCCCCGCGTCTTCCCGTTCAGATCATAGCTGCTATAGCTGCAGAGGTAGATCTATCTGTAGATCAGACCATCTACTTTTGAGAATCAATTATGTATAATTATAACTTATGGCAGATAATGGCAATTAACTGTAAATTTATCAAGTAATCATTTTGGGTTGTAATAACTTTTAATTGTGGATTCAAGGACTTGTACTTATTTCAATTTCATCTCTGAGACTATAACGGGTTGTGGTGTGTGTTAGTGTGGGGTCACAACATAAGGTTATTTATTATTAATTAAGTGAAGTGATATTGTGGAAAGAAAGACCGTGACGACCCGGATCCCTGACCCCAGATCTGGGGGTGTTACATAAAGTATGAAAACAAGCCACAACCTTAACTTTTATTACATCGTACCAAATTCAAACTGTAATATCCGGGATATATCGTGTAATTATTTTGCTATTAAATAATTATTATGTGTGTTCAGTATTTATTCTGTGAGTTAATTGTTAAATGTTATCTGTACATGGATATTCAAAAATAATATTAATTGAATATTTTAATTTTTATATGTCCAAAATAAAACATAGATAATTGTCTTATCTTCCTAATTATTTTTATGTTGATTTATGGATTTATAAGGATCATATGAAATTTATAAAATCTTTTTCCGAGTATTTAAAATCTATTTTATAAAAACGGGAACCAACCGACGTCAACCGTTGTTACGTTTTTGGAACCCGAAACTCTTCCGAGAACTCCTTCCTAACCTAATTGTAATATTCCGAGCATATTCCATGTTTCGACTTTTTCGATCCGGCGTACGGTTTGTTCCGCGCGGGTCCCGGCGCAACATTTTCGATACAATATTTGTTTCGGTAAATCAATAAAACCCGTATTTTCGATAAACGAGAGCTTTTTATTAAACTATCCCAATTATCACTTCGTAGTACGTGTAACCAGGCGCCGAGACCAAGACCGCAGTACAAATTGTACTGATTTGGATAATTATCCCGAAAACCGATACCGTTTGGATCAGTTTTTATAAATAAACGTACCGTTTTATATCCGGAATGATCCAACGGGATACTAATTTTCCGTAATTATAAATAGCCTTTTTCCGTATTTTATTTCGTATCAAAATCATCTGCAGATAGTTAATTCTATAATTTTCAGAGAAAACCCTAATTACATAAACTGTTCTAAGAATCAAACAGCAAAACGAAGGCGTTACCGATCTCTGTTTTCAAAGCTTGAGTAACCAAAACGATGGATTTGAAGTGTTCTATCAGATTCTGAGCTTTGTTTCACTGCAGAATCAAAGGTTTATTTTTTGAAAATTTATTTATTTTCGAATTAAATTTATTAAAAATATGAATTTTTGTTCGGATGATTGTTTGTACGATTTGATGATTGCATGTTGTAGAACTTGTTTTCCTGATGATTTTGATATATTATACGTCTGATTTGGAGTTCAATAACATGTTCAAATTTGAGTTTGATTTTCGAATTTTAAAATTAGGGTTTATAACCCGTATGAATGTTCTTAATTGAAATTTGGGGGTTTCTTATTCTGAAATAGATTGATGTTGTGGTATACTGTATTGTATTCTCTGTGAAATTTGTAATCTAGTCATACAAGTTTCATGAATCAACGAGGTCTGTAGAGAAGGGAGTTGTGTTTTAAAGTTTACGTCGAACCCGCCGGAAACCGGCGAGTTTCTTGATCAAATTCCGGCCAAGTCTAGGGTTATTGATGAATTTTGATTACAGATATAGGTTCCTGGTGTTGTGTAGTTTAATTCTGGAGGTGATGGTGGTCGGAGGATGCCGGAGGTGAGTTCTCCGGCCACCCCCGATTTTCCGGCGACTGAAATTGCAAAATTGCAGTTTAGTCCCTGTATTTTTAAAGATGATGAAGTTTAGTCCCTGTAGTTTGCAAAGTTTTCAAAAATAGGATTCCTGTTTATAAAATGTTTAAAAATCATATTTCCTATTTATTTTTATAATAAAAAATCATTTTTAATTTCTGAAAATTCTGAAAATTATTATTTTAATTCCGAAAATTATTTTTAATTCAAAAATAAATCTGAATTAATTAGTTAATTAATTTCAGTTAATTTTTAATTGATTAATTGGTCAATTAATTGGTCAATTAATTGATTAATTGATTTAATTAATTATTAATTGATTTTAATTAATTATTTATTAGATATAATTACTTAAAAATGATTTAAAAATTCCGAAAAATAGTTTCGAGCTTTAAAATATTATTCTAAATTATTTCCAAAGCTTGATAATTAGTATAAAATTGTTTCGGAGCCAGAATTGGCCTACCGAACCCTGTTTATTAACCCAAAATTGATCCAACGACCCATTTTAATTCCGAAAAATGTTTTAAAAATCATTTTAAATATCAGAAAGCTTATTTATGACCCGAGACTTCTTTAAAAATAATATATCATTGATTACCTGATGTATTATGTGCTATATGTGACTTGTTGATTGACTATCAGTCTATATATTCGGTGTTTACTTGATTATTGCATAACTTTCAATCCGTTAATCGGATTTGGGTAAAACGAAGGGTAGATAGAAGTATGTGTTGAATAGAATTCTATGAGCCGATTATTGATAGATGCTTATGGTATGTGAGCAGAAGAGGCAAGGCATAGGAAAGGGAAATAGGTAGTTGAGGAGTAAGAGGGTTGTGATTGGAAGCGAGTGCAGTGTAGTAAGCTAATACCGGGCAAGTGTTCTGAACTTTCTCGAGATATTGTAGTACTTGATAGTCTTGTTGATATTGCAAGTGCTTTGAAGCACTGTACCCTAAACCTTGATTCCAGTTATTGATCTTGAGCCGTAACCTGATTCTTTCTAGACCATTGATTGTTGTATACCCAAACACGAACCTCAAGTATACGATCCTACTCCACAAATACATACAAACTAAATATTAAACACGGAACCAGATTGCTTACGCAATCTAATCTTTGTATTTTATGCTTTGAAAGACCAAATCCTTGAAACCCGGAAACATTGATTCCTTTTTTATCCAATTCTTTCATTACCTAGCATCCAAGCTTTGAAATTACCTTATTCATCCTTACAAGGATTGAAACCCTTTCATTGTTAAACACTTATTGTTGTTGATGATTCTGGTTATTGATTATTATTGCTTATTCTGTTATTATGTTAGAATTGGATTGTTTTTATAAAATTGTGGACCAGATTCGTGGTCAGACCATATAATGGTTAAGTTAGGCCAATGTGTGCCTTGGATCCAGTAGTTAGAGCAGTGCTGTGTGCTTTGCTCGGGGTTAGTGCGTGACTGATCAGCAACCTAATCTTGGTTTTTAACATGAAAATATAATATCCAATTCTAAATTATAATCCATTGTTCACTTAATATCATAATCATGTTCACTTGATGATCATTATTCTCAGTTTTGTCATTGTGACTTGCTGAGCTAGTTAGCTCATTTGTGCGATATTGTTTCTGTTCTTTTCCAGTTAAGAAGGAACCAGTTGGTACCGCGGATCCCCAGTCCAGCGCGAGAGCTAGGGGTTCAGGTTGATCGAGCTAAGCTAGTAGGTTTCTTTTGGGATAATTTAAGTCTGTAAAAGTTTGTAATAATGTTTAATACTCAGTTTTGAGTTTGGAATAGTTGGGATTTGAACAGTATGTAATATAAGTAGATGTGTGGCTTGTGTGCATACTTTAACCTGTTGCGATCTGTGGTAGTTGGTAAATAGGGTCACTACATATTATTGTTATCTTTATTATTGCTATAAGCAGGTTATAAATAAGGCGTGTGTGTGTGTGGACCCCAAACTTCTGACCCAGGTTTGGAGGGCGTCACAGGTTTGGTATCAGAGCTACAGGTTATAATCACTGACACAAGCCTAGGTTGACGGGAATGGGTAGAGGGTTAGGATTAGAAGTAAGGAATAGAAAGATAAAATGTCAAAAGGTTGAGTACTTCGGTATATCAGGTATTAATGTAATTTGCGTTATGGGTTGAGATTCTGATATTGCGATATGATTTCAGATAGCAGCGATGGCCGACTCTTTTATTCCCGTATCAGCTGATCACTCAGAGCCTTCAGTTGGAATGCCGTCTTCGGATCCACGTCCTGTTGTTCCACCGGTGTTGGCTATACTACCTCCACCTGTGTTGCAGCCCGTACCATTGCAGGCTATTCCACCTCCAGGCATGAGGCCACCTGTCAGAGGACCCCCACCTGCTGATTCAGGCTTTACTAGTCATTCAGTCACAGGAGTACCTTTCCAGTTCTCTTCATATCCTGTCCCATATCATCAGTTTGAGGCTTGCCTTATGGAGCAGCGATTCCTACAGGGTCAGATCCAGGAGTTATTGCATATCATGTGTACTAGAGAGATGGGGAGTGGTGAGAGGCGACTTAGGGAGAGGCTCCAGGCGTTTCGTAGAGCAGCTGCTGTGAAGATTGTTGAGGCTACACATGAGGACATCACTCCTGATTTCTTAGTGGAGTGGGCTAAGTGGGTTCTAGAGGAGCTTGAGGAGATTGGAGGTCCAGATTTGCCATGAGCCAGAGATTTAGAGATGGAGATGCTGAGCAGTGTTGTTACGGTTATATAGTATGTACAGTAGTGTGTAGTGTGTATCAGTAGACTTTTGAGTTATCTTTATAGACTAGCTATGCTGACTAGTGACTAGGTTGTTGTACCCTTTTGCTTTTACTTCCGAAGCGTCTTTACGCTTGTACTACCTAAAACTTTTGATCTATATATATCAGTACCTTTTTCCTTTCCAGCACTGTCATTTATTTTATTGCACCTGTTTTATCTTACCTTATCTATTGCACCAGTTATACCCTGGTGATACCGTGTACCCTGTTTTCCATAACTGTTTATATATTCTGTAAAGAAGCATGCAATTTACTTAGTTACAACTATTTTCAAAAAGAGATACCTCTATTTTACACAACTTTTCTTTTAAACAAAGATTGATTCAAAAGCTAAATAAGTTGATTGAATCTTTACAGAAAATGCCTCCCAGAAGAAATACCCGCACCAACACCCAGAATGAAGAAACCAACAACAACAACAACCAAGATGATATAAACCCAAATATGAACCCAGGACCCATAGACCCAGCAATAGCCCAGATTCTTCAAATCTTGACCCAACAAACAGTTCACCTGGCACAACAACAACAAAGACAGACCAACCCCCAGGTAACTTTTAAAACTTTTCAAGCAGTAAACCCACCAGAATTCAAGGGTTCCTTAGAGCCAATTGAAGAAAATGTTTGGTTAAAGGAAATAGAGAAGGCATTTGCCTTAGTGAAAGTAAAGGAGGAACAGAAGGTTGAGTTTGCAAGTTACTATCTGAAGAATGAAGCCACCTATTGGTGGGAGATGGTGAAGACATTGGAAGGTACAGATGTTATTACTTGGGAAAGGTTTCAGAAATTGTTTTTAGAAAAGTATTTTCCTCAGTTTGTTCAGGATCAAATGGAGCTGAAGTTTTTAGAATTAAAGCAAGGGAACATGTCGATAACAGATTATGAGGGTAAGTTTGAGGAATTGTCAAGGTATGTACCGTCGTATGTGGATACTGACAAGAAGAAGGCTAAAAGATTCCAGCAAGGTTTGAAACCCTGGATTAGAGGGAAGGTAGCCATTTTTGAATTGGATACCTATGCAGGAGTAGTACAAAAGGCTATGATCGCAGAGACAGAGAGTGAGATGTTCTAGAAGGAGAAAGAAAGCAAGAAAAGGAAAGTTGAGGGAAGTGAGGGTCAGTCACAACCAGGGAAGTTTCCAAATTTTAAGAAGGGCAAGTTTCAGCCAGGGAGAAATTTTAATTTCAGGAAACAGAATGCAGGAGACGGAGGCCAGAACAACCGTCCAGTTAATACAAATCAGCCAAATCAGTTGAGACTAACTTTTCCAGATTGTCAAGTATGTGGAAAGAAGCATGGAGGAGTTTGTAATAAGTTGAATGTGGTATGTTTCAAATGCAACAAGAAAGGGCACTATTCGAGGGAGTGCCGAAATCAGCCAGCAAGAGAACCGGCAAGTAAGGATCAGCCTATCCGGAATCCAACAATAAAGGTTCCAGCCATTGGATTTACGTGCTTTAAATGTGGAAAGCCAGGACATATGGCCAGGGATTGCAAGACATCAGCCCCAGTCAGTAATGCATTAAGGATTATGGGATCTACCCCAGCAGTGAATGAGACTCCAAGGGCTAGAGTTTTTGACATATCGGTGAAGGATGCAATCCAGGATACGGATGTCATGGCAGGTACGCTTAATGTGAATTCTTTATGTGCCAAAGTGTTAATAGATTCGGGAGCAACTCGATCGTTTGTTTCACAAGATTTTGTTAGTAAGTTAAATTGTCCAGTTGAGTATTTAAATGAAATAATGACTGCGGAATTAGCAAATCAAGAATGTGTATATGTTAATCAAGTTTGTGGGAATTGTGAGATTGAGATATCTGGTAGTAAGTTTTGTGTAGATTTGATACCATTTAAGTTAGGAGAATTTGACGTTATATTAGGGATGGATTGGTTATCTAGGCACGATGCCCAGATAGATTATCGAAATAAGAAGGTAATGGTGAGAACGCCAGACGAAAGGATAGTAACGTTCAAGGGTCAAAAACAAGTAAAGAAGTTCTTAATAATGATTCAAGCCAAGAAGTTACTATGACAAGGATGTGAGCATTTCATGGCATATGTGATTGACAGAAGTCAAGAATCAACAAAACTTGAAGATATTCCAGTTGTGAATGAATTTCCAGACGTATTTCCCGACGAGTTACCAGGTGTTCCTCCAGATAGAGAAATTGAATTTGCGATCGACTTAGCACCTGGAACAGAACCAGTATCCAAGGCCCCATATAGAATGGCGTCCGTCGAGATGAAAGAGCTAGCAAAGCAATTGCAGGAGTTGTTAGAGAAAGGAGTAATCAGACCCAGTGTATCCCCGTGGGGAGCCCCGATATTATTTGTCAAGAAGAAAGATGGAAGCATGAGACTGTGTATCGACTATAAGGAGCTCAACAAGCTGACAATCAAGAACAAGTATCTGTTACCCAGAATTGACGATCTGTTCGACCAGTTGAAGGGAGCCAAGTATTTCTCTAAAATTGATTTAAGATCAGGATATCATCAACTAAAGATCAAGCCATAAGATATACCAAAGACAGCTTTCAGAACAAGGTATGGACATTATGAGTTTTTAGTGATGTCTTTTGGGTTGACCAATGCCCCGGCAGCGTTTATGGACCTGATGAACAGAATTTTCAAGGAGTATTTGGATAAGTTTGTTATTGTGTTTATAGACGATATTTTAATCTATTCAAAGACGGAAGAGGATCATGCGGAACATGTGAGAACGGTTTTGGAGATTTTAAGGAAAAGAAGTTATATGCTAAATTCTCGAAGTGTGAGTTTTGGCTACAGGAAGTTCAGTTCTTAGGGCACATAGTTAGTAATGAAGGGATCAAAGTGGACCCGACAAAGATCGAGGCAATTACGAATTGGGAGACACCGAAAACACCCACCGAGGTAAGAAGTTTCTTAGGATTGGCGGGATATTATCGTCGATTTGTTCAAAATTTCTCGAGGATTGCCACACCATTAACAAAGCTTACACGAAAGAATGAGAAGTTTACATGGAACGACAAATGTGAGGAAAGTTTTCAGGAGTTAAAGTGATGATTAATCACGGCACCTGTTTTGTCACTTCCAGATGATCAAGGGAATTTCATAATTTATAGTGATGCTTCTCATAAAGGATTATGATGTGTTCTAATGCAGCACGAAAAGGTGATTGCGTATGCGTCAAGGCAATTTAAACCACACGAACAGAAGTATCATACTCATGATTTGGAGCTAGCAGCCATAGTTTTCGCTTTGAAGATTTGGAGATATTATTTGTATGGAGAAAAGTGCGAGATTTTCACGGATCATAAAAGCTTAAAGTACATATTCACACAGAAGGAACTTAATATGAGATAAAGGAGATGGTTAGAGTTGATCAAAGACTATGATTGCTCGATTAATTATCATCCCGGTAAAGCGAACGTGGTAGCAGACGCATTGAGTCGGAAGGAAAGGTTGAATGTGTTATCAGTACCTGAAGATATATATAAGGAATTTCAGAAATTGGAATTGGAGATTAAAGTTTGCGAGCCTGAGGAAGCGAAAGTATACAGTATGACTTTCCAACCGGAATTATTTGAGAAAATAAAGAAATGTCAGGAAGATGTAATGGATCAAGATATAAATTGCTTGGTAGGGGAAGAATTATGCACGCAGAAAGATGACCAAGGTATTCTGAGGTTTTCATCTAGAATTTGGATTCCACCAGTGACAGTTCTGAAAAATGAAATTTTACAGTTTGCACATAATTCAAGGTATTCCATCCATCCAGGGAGTACCAAAATGTACAGAGATTTAAAGAAGAATTATTGGTGCCCAGACATGAAGAGGGAAATTGCGGAATGGATTAGCAAATGTTATACCTGTCAGAGAGTTAAAGCAGAGCATCAGAGACCAAGTGGATTGTTACCGCCATTGGAGATTCCAGAGTGGAAATGGGAACATATTGCAATGGATTTCATAGTTGGATTACCAAGGACAAGGGCTAATCATGATGCCATTTGGGTTATAGTGGATAGACTTACCAAGTCAGCTCATTTTCTACCTATAAATGAAAGATTTTCGCTCGACAAGTTGGTCCATATGTACCTGAAGGAAATTGTAGTTCGTCATGTAGTTCCTGTGTCTATTGTATCTGATCGAGATCCAAGGTTTAATTCAAGATTTTGGAAGAGTTTTCAAGAATGTTTGGGAATAAGACTGAATATGAGTACGGCCTATCACCCCCAGACGGATGGCCAAAGTGAAAGAACGATCCAGACAATCGAGGACATGTTACGTGTTTGTGCTATTGATTTCAAAGGAAGTTGGGACGAACATTTACCTCTGGTAGAGTTTGCTTACAACAACAGTTATCATGCCAGCATTGGGATGCCACCCTATGAAGCCCTTTATGGACGCAAATGTAGATCTCCAATATATTGGGATGAAGTAGGAGAACGCAAGATACTTGGGCCTGAACTGGTATAGCAGACAAAGGAAATTATCGAAATTATCCAGAAGAGATTGATAGCCGTACAAGATCGTCAGAGGAAATATGCAGATCAGTCAAGGAAAGACATGGAATTTGAAGAAGGAAGCTTGGTATTACTGAAAGTATCACCGTGGAAAGGACTAACGAGGTTTGGAAAGAAAGGAAAGTTGAGTCCAAGATATGTCGGACCTTTTGAGATCCTAAAGCGCGTTGGCGTTACCACCGCACATGGAGCACATTTACAATGTTTTTCACGTATCGATGTTCAAGAAATATAATCCAGACTCCAGGCATGTAATAGAATATGAGCCAATAGAGCTTTAGGCAGATTTGTCATATATAGAGAGTCCGATAGAGATTCTAGAGGAGAGGGAGAAAGTATTGAGAAATAAAGTGGTAAAGTTAGTAAGAGTATTGTGGAGAAACCCAAAGGTTGAAGAGTCAACCTGGGAGTTAGAAAGTGATATGAGAGAAAAGTACCCTCATTTGTTTTCTTAGGAGATTTCGAGGACAGAATCCTATTAAGGGGGGAAGGATGTAATATCCGGGATATATCGTGTAATTATTTTACAATTAAATAATTATTAGGTGTGTTCAGTATCTATTCTGTGATTTAATTGTTAAATGTTATCTGTACATGGATATTAAAAAATAATATTAATTGAGTATTTTAATTTTTATATGTCCAAAATAAAATATAGATAATAGTCATATCTTCCTAATTATTTTTATGTTGATTTATGGATTTATAAGGATCATATGAAATTTATAAAATCTTTTTCCGAGTATTTAAAATCTATTTTATAAAAACGGGAACCAACCGACGTCAACCGTTGTTACGTTTTTGGAACCCAAAACTCTTCCGAGAACTCCTTCCTAACCTAATTGTAATATTCCGAGCATATTCCATGTTTCGACTTTTTCGATCCGGCGTACGGTTTATTCTGCGCGGGTCCCGGCGCAACATTTTCGATACAATATTCGTTTCGGTAAATCAATAAAACCCGTATTTTCGATAAACGGGAGCTTTTTATTAAACTATCCCAATTATCACTTCGTAGTACGTGTAACCAGGCGCTGAGACCAAGACCGCAGTACAAATTGTACTGATTTGGATAATTATCCCGAAAACCGATACCGTTTGGATCAGTTTTTATAAATAAACGTACCGTTTTATATCCGGAATGATCCAACGGGATACTAATTTTCCGTAATTATAAATAGCCTTTTTCCGTATTTTATTTCGTATCAAAATCATCTGCAGATAGTTAATTCTATAATTTTCAGAGAAAAACCCTAATTACATAAACTGTTCTAAGAATCAAACAGCAAAACGAAGGCGTTACGGATCTCTGTTTTCAAAGCTTGAGTAACCAAAACGAAGGATTTGAAGTGTTCTATCAGATTCTGAGCTTTGTTTCACTGCAGAATCAAAGGTTTATTTTCTGAAAATTTATTTATTTTCGAATTAAATTTATTAAAAATATGAATTTTTGTTCGGATGATTGTTTGTATGATTTGATGATTGCATGTTGTAGAACTTGTTTTCCTGATGATTTTGATATATTATACGTCTGATTTGGAGTTCAATAACATGTTCAAATTTGAGTTTGATTTTCGAATTTTAAAATTAGGGTTTATAACCCGTATGAATGTTCTTAATTGAAATTTGGGGGTTTCTTATTCTGAAATAGATTGATGTTGTGGTATAGTGTATTGTATTCTCTGTGAAATTTTCAATCTAGTCGTACAAGTTTCATGAATCAACGAGGTCTGTAGAGAAGGGAGTTGTGTTTTAAAGTTTACGTCGAACCCGCCGGAAACCGGCGAGTTTCTTAATCAAATTCCGGCCAAGTCTGGGGTTATTGATGAATTTTGATTACAGATATAGGTTCCTGGTGTTGTGTAGTTTAATTATGGAGGTGATGTGGTGGGAGGATGCCGGAGGTGAGTTCTCCGGCCACCCCCGATTTTCCGGCCACTGAAACTGCAAAATTGCAGTTTAGTCCCTGTATTTTTAAAGATGATGAAGTTTAGTCCCTGTAGTTTGCAAAATTTTCAAAAATAGGATTCATGTTTATAAAATGTTTAAAAATCATATTTCCTATTTATTTTTATTATAAAAAATCATTTTTAATTTCTGAAAATTCTGAAAATTATTATTTTAATTCCGAAAATTATTTTTAATTCAAAAATAAATCTGAATTAATTAGTTAATTAATTTCAGTTAATTTTTAATCGATTAATTGGTCAATTAATTTGGAAATTAATTGATTAATTGATTTAATTAATTATTAATTGATTTTAATTAATTATTTAATTAGATATAATTACTTAAAAATGATTTAAAAATTCCAAAAAATAGTTTCGAGCTTTAAAAAATTATTCTAAATTATCTCCAAAGCTCGATAATTAGTATAAAATTGTTTCGGAGCCAGAATTGGCCTACCGAACCCTGTTTATTAACCCAAAATTGATCCAACGACCCGTTTTAATTCCGAAAAATGTTTTAAAAATCATTTTAAATATCAGAAAGCTTATTTATGACCCGAGACTTCTTTATAAATAATATATCATTGATTACGTGATGTATTATGTGCTATATGTGACTTGTTGATTGACTATCAGTCTATATATTCGGTGTTTACTTGATTATTGCATAACTTTCAATCCGTTTATCAGATTTGGGAAACGAAGGGTAGATAGAAGTATGTGTTGAATAGAATTCTATGAGCCGATTATTGATAGATGCTTATGGTATGTGAGCAGAAGAGGCAAGGCATATGAAAGGGAAACAGGTATTTGAGGAGTAAGACGGTTGTGATTGGAAGCGAGTGCAGTGTAGTAAGCTAATACCAGACAAGTGTTCTAAACTTTCTCGAGATATTGTAGTACTTGATAGTCTTGTTGATATTGCAAGTGCTTTGAAGCACTGTACCCTAAACCTTGATTCCAGTTATTGATCTTGAGCCGTAACCTGATTCTTTCTAGACCATTGATTGCTGTATACCCAAACACGAACCTCAAGTATACGATCCTACTCCACAAATACATACATACTAAATATTAAACACGGAACCAGATTGCTTACGCAATCAAATCTTTATATTTTATGCTTTGAAAGACCAAATCCTTGAAACCCTTAAACATTGATTCCTTTGTTATCCAATTCTTTCATTACCCAACATCCAAGCTTTGAAATTACCTTATTGATCCTTACAAGGATTGAAACCCTTTCATTGTTAAACACTTATTGTTGTTGATGATTCTGGTTATTGATTATTATTGCTTATTATTTTATTATGTTAGAATTGGATTGTTTTTATAAAATTATGGACCAGATTCGTGGTCAGACCATATAATGGTTAAGTTAGGCCAATGTATGCCTTGGATCCAGTAGTTAGAGCAGTGTTGTGTGCTTTGCTCGGGGTTAGTGCGTGACTGATCAGCAGCCTAACCTTGGTTTTTAACATGAAAATATAATATCCAATTCTAAATCATAATCCATTGCTCACTTAATATTATAATCATGTTCACTTGATGATCATTATTCTCAGTTTTGTCATTGTGACTTGCTGAGCTAGTTAGCTCATTTGTGCGATATTGTTTCTGTTCTTTTCCAGTTAAGAAGGAACCAGTTGGTACCGCGGATCCCCAGTCCAGCGCGAGAGCTAGGGGTTCAGGTTGATCGAGCTAAGCTAGTAGGTTTCTTTTGGGATAATTTAAGTCTGTAAAAGTTTGTAATAATATTTAATACTCAGTTTTGAGTTTGGAATAGTTGGGATTTGAACATTATGTAATATAAGTAGATGTGTGGCTTGTGTGCATACTTTAACCTGTTGCGATCCGTGGTAGTTGGTAAATAGGGTCACTACATATTATTGTTATCTTTATTATTGCTATAAGCAGGTTATAAATAAGGCGTGTATGTGTGTGGACCCCAAACTTCTGACCCGGGTTTGGAGGGCGTCACACCAACTAATTTAACTTACAACTGATAATAAAATTATTCTTACAATCTTACTATCACACTACCGCAATAAGCTCCTGCTAGCTCGATCCAACTCAATCTGGAATCCTAGCTCGTACATTGAACTGAGAAACCTCACTATCAACCGTATCCTTTTTAATTGTAGAATACATAAAAAGATTTGCAAGAGTGAGCTAACTAGCTCAGCAAGTCACAATGACAATAATTGAGGTTAATCAATGATCAAACGAGATGATTCAAAGGAATCAAGTTTATTACTAAATAATCATTAGAATTGGATATTCACTTTAAGTTTTTTAAAACCAAGGTTAGGTTGCTGATCAGTCACGCACTAACCCCGAGCAAAGCACACAGCAGTGCTCTAACTACTAGATCCAAGGCACACGTTGGCCTAACTTGACCATTGATATGGTCTGACCACGAATCTGGTCCATATAAAAAAACTATCCAATTCTAAAGCAGTTCAATATGATAAACAATATGATTCAATACAACAAGATCATAATCAATGATGATTAAACACTTGAATAAAAACGTAAGGAAACTCATGGATATCACAAGGATATATTAGGGTATGTATAAGAAACGGGTTTTAGTCTGTAAAGGATCAGGTATTAGACAAATAATGATTTTTCAAGGTATAGTTCTTTGATGTTATAAAGAATGGTTCGGGTATAAAAGTTTCTGTGTTTTCAAACAATTTTGTTCCAGTGTTTGATGTTTGGTAGTTATACATTTGGGGAGTAGTATCATATTTGTGTGATTTGGTATCTGAGGATCAACAAAGGATGGTTTACAAAGAATAAGGCTTACGGCTTAAGATCAAGAAAAATCAGGTTTCAAGGGTAAATAGTTTAAAGCACTTGCAATATAAAACCGGAGTTATTTTGAATAATAACCACATATTATGAAACAGTTCAAAAATATTTGCGATATATCTTGAAGAAAAGTTCAGAAGTACTTGCCTTACAGGGCTTTACAACTATTACTGATCAATTCTGAGCCGACTCTGTCGCTCAGGCTTTAATGTCCAACCACTAGATCCCATTGGATTCGACTTTGACACTCAGGTTTTTCTGTTGAAACTCTACTGAGCTCGTCGACTGACCACTAGGTTATCCTTAGTCCATTGTCCACTTTCAGTTTTCCGACTAGAACCTACAGGGTCGAAATACTTTATGTTAGATACCCAGTTATGCTTGACATATCCTCGCTAACCACCTACCCATACGATAGCATATTTCGACTCGTAATCACTCATATTATAATAACACAAACAACAATTAGGGTTCACGTTCTCGAAATCGGTTTAGTGTTCATTTTCAGAAAATACGTATACTCGTCATTGTATGAAATTAGGGTTATTGAGTTTTGGACAGAATATTTACCACAACATACAATCAAGTTCGTATAAAGTATAAGTATATATATTCACTCGACGTCCCGATAATTACCGGATACGCTCCCGCATTTCCATAGTTGATTTCCCTGAAATCGGGCAGCGTCTCCTTTGTTTATCGGACTACCCGTCGAAACATCAATCGATGTTAAATAAATTCACAAAAACTACAATGACAACCCAATCACAATCCAAATGCTCGAATCCCAATCACCGATATTATTCAATTATTACTATTATTCGCATTTTATATTTTTATTCGTATTTGGACTCAGAATTTGATCAACACTGTCCACCGTTGGCTCGCCGAGGCTCATCGCCGACGACGATAAAATTCGCGGGTTCCGATACATCGGACATCCTTCGCGAATTTCATCGATTTAAAATAAATTTTAACACGCAATTATCACAGAATTCATCACAAATTGATTGCAACTCAGCAATTAAAATTATTTTATTTCTTAAAGCCACGCGCACACGCGTAACCAATAGAGAAGAAACCAGGCCACAATTAGAAATAATGCAAACGACAACAGAGCAAAATAACAAGAAAAGGGACAACGCACGCGCCACCGACCAAGCCGCCACGCCTCGCCGGATTCCGAGAGGCGGCAACAGGACGGGGCACAGCAGGCACACAATACCCAACTGAATACGCATGTATATACACATACATATATAATCAAGCAAAGAAAACAGGACTAGCGAACAAAACCAATCGGAGTTGGACAGCCATGGCGGCAGCAGTGAAGACAGAGAAAACAAGGAGGAACAGGGGAGTCACCAAGCTACTCGGCGGCAACTCGCCGCAAACCAAACGGAGAACCGCAACAGAGAAACTACGGGCAGAAGAGAAAGAAAGAAAAGAGGGAGAAGAGAGATGATGGAGAGAGAAGGACGAGAGAGGCGAAGGATCGAGAGAGATCGAGAGATAAGCTATTGTGCGTGCCTGTGTTTTTGCTAGCAATCTCAGTCCAAGCCCCGAAATTTTGCGTTTAATGATATAATCCTGCAGATGAATATTTATCAAAATAATCCGAAAATAATTCTAAAATTCTTAAAATATTTGGAATTTAATGAAATAAGATTTTCATAATTTTTAAAGCAAACTTTGAAATGCGTATCATGCCCGCAATTCATAATTAACGAACCAAGCTGCATTAAAAACAAACTCATAAAATCACGAAAAAAATCATAAAATGTTATAAATATCCCGAAATAAATGAAAACGTAATTTTCATAATTTTAACACAATTTCTAAAATGCCACTTATACTCGCTTTCATCAATAAAACGAAACAACACGCGAGTAAAACAAATCCCAAAAATTACCAAAATAATTTTAAAATTCTTGGAATATTCCAAACTTATATAAATATGAGTTTCATAATTATTGAAGAATTCTAGAATTAAATATGGATTTTACAAATAAAAGCAATCAGAACATCATTTAAAGATAAATAATTAATAAAATATTAATTTCTCAATTTTATAAAATCCTAAAAATAATTATTGTAATTATAAAATCATAAAAACAATTTTAGAGACATTCCAAATATTTATACAAATAAATTCGCACGAAATCCACTTTTGAAAGTGAAAACAATTCAATAAGACTCCATAATTAATCTCACGCCCTAACCTTCTTTTATCAAAGTAGATGTCATTACAATTATGCTACATGTCTCATTGAGTCTTTTTTAAAAATCTTATTAGATAAACCACATCACCTCTTTCAATCATAATCTTTTTCCATTATTTTAACTTTTGAGTAAATAAAATGTTGCTTTATATTATTTATTTAACTCCGTTTTTTTAGTTTTCGTAGTTTAACTTATAATTATATATCTTTCTATATAATAAAAGAGAAAAGGGGATAAATTGAGCCATTTTAATGGCGGGAAAATTACAATTTTTCCCCTTTATGTTAGAAAATTATAAAAATGTCATTCCTCACATATTTTTTGTTAAAAATAGGTATATTGTTGTATTTACTAAACCCCAAACTTCCAACTCAAAATTTTCATGTCATTACCATTGTGCTACATATATTTTTGAGTTTGCATTAAATTTATTATTAGATAAGTTACATCTTTTTTTAGAAAATTCTTTTTTTATTACTTTAATTTTTGAGTAAATAAAATATTAGTTTATATTACTTACATGCCTCCTTTTTATTTTGTTTTTGTAATTTTATTATAAAGTTTTAAAAATTCCAACCCTCATATTTTTGTCACTCACTTTTTTATATATTTTATTAAATAATTTTTTATAAAAAACAGTATTTAAAAATTATAATAATTTTAAAATAATCTATAATTTTATTGATCAACTTTTTACATTATGATATATATATATATATATTTAATTTTTCATTCATTTACATTACAAATCAATTTTAATATGATTTTATATTAAAAATATAAGATATTATCAATATTTTTATATATAACGAATTATTAGACCGTTTTTTATTTAAAAAATTATTCCCTGCATCCCCGTGAGAATCCCCATTCTGATGGGGATCGATGATTAAAAGAATTCCCATTTAGAATTGAAAGTGTGTTTGGGGATTAGAGGCGGGTATAATACTCTCTGAATCAACATTTTACATTATGATATAATATATATTTTTAATTTGCCATTCATTTACATTACAAATCAATTTTAATATGATTTTATATTAAAAACTATGAGATATTATCAATATTTTTATATATAACAAATTAGTAGACCGTTTTTTATTTAAAAAATATACTAAAAATACAAAATTATTATTTTTATTTATTCCCTGCATCCCCATGAGAATCCTTATTTCGACAGGGATCGATGATTAAAAAAATTCTCATTTAGGATTCAAAGTGTGTTTGGGGGTCAGAGGCGGGGATAATACTCTCCGACTCCGAAGTGACCCCATGCATATCCCTCTAAACAAACTTCAAATATTTTTGTTACATGATATAGTTTTAATTTTTTTTATTAATTAGGATCATGTAGCTTACAATAAATATTTAATCTCAAAATTTTTGGGGTAAGTTAAAATCGATCTCTATGATAAAATATACGCTCTCACCACTTAAGTAATCTAATACTGCTATAATAGTATGTGATAATCCCAAATCACCCCGGGGCCTTCTCTTTGTCGGGCCCGGACTCAGACTCCTTTTGGACGGAAACGACGACGGCGTGCGGTGTTTCTGTAGGGTGGGAACCTACAAAATATAACCAGAGGGGGTGGCGTCCCCACGGCACCTCCGACGTGAGAATGAGAAAGGGTTTTAAGGAGAAGAAGGGCAAAACAGGGATTATGCGAATATATCTTATGGTGAACGCGTATGTGTATGTATTGTGTGAATATATCTTATGAGAAGAAAGGGTTACAATCTCACATACTCTCTCTCACCTATACATACATACACACACGCGTTCACCATAAGATATATTCACATAATCCCTATTTTGCCCTTCTTCTCCTTAAAACCCTTTCTCATTCTCACGCCGGAGGTGTCGCGCCGGAGGTGTCGCGGGGACGCCACCCCCCTCCGGTTCTGTTTTGTAGGTTCCCACCCTACAGCAACACCGCACGCCGTCGCCGTTTCCGTCCAAAAGGAGTCTGAGTCTGGGCCCGGCAAGGAGAAGGCCCCGAGGTGATTTGGGATTATCAGTATGTATAAAAAAAGTAATATAATATAATGAAAAGTTATAATAATCATTTATCATATTCAAAAATTAATTTTGTATAGATGCAAATTCGTTCGAGATAATATTTTAATATATATACAGGCCCGTGCCTCGCACGGGCTTTACGCTAGTTTTACATTAGAATCCAATTTATATTGGGAAATTATTTATTTTCTTGGAAAGCATTAAAACTCTTTTTTATTAGATTTTAGACATATTATAGACAGAGAACCATAACGTAATATAGAACAGAATAGAGATATCCATTGTTCTTGAGAGAAAAGGGAGAGAGGCAGCTAGAGAGCGAGATTGGGAGAAGGAGCGAAGGGATTCGTCCGGATTTCAAAGGAACTTTTCAAGTTGTATTCTCTGTATTCAAATTATTAACTCATGATTTCTGGTTTTAATATTTATTTTCTTTCTTCATATATCATGAGTAGCTAATCCCTTTTATCCAAGAGTTGGGTAGTATTCTTTGGCTTTTTGTATTTGTTTAGTTGTATTGTGATTTTCTTGTGATTGTTAATTTGTCATTGAGGGCTTAACACAATTAAGGGAGTTGTGAACCTTTGATTGTATCTATAGGAATTATAACAAATTGGGAGGAGTTGTAATTCTACTACATGATATGATAGACACAATTTAAGTATTGGATCAGGAGATTAATAAGCGAATTGTGAAACATGTAATACTTGTTTTTTAATAGTCTATAATTGTACTTTCTATGACCATGTCAGTGGCTTTCAAGGTATTATTTTTAACAAAACAAGACCACAAATTAGGCATTCATGATGGCCATTGAAGAACCCTAATTCTTTGATTGTTTTCTCTCACACTTATTATGTATTTTTTTGTTTATTAGTTTAAAATAGTAAATAGTTAAAACACCTATCAAATTCTTTTCTACACTTCTGAACGGTGGGGATAAAAGACTTGGAATTGGTATTGAGATTTGTCGTTCCCTGCAAACGATACTTTAAAAAGACACATCAACAGATTATATGGTCTTATCTCGTGTATCTCGTATTATAGAATTATTCTTCTCTCATTTGTTTCTTTTTATTCTTTATCATATTATGAAAAGATATATATTTTCTGGTTCATCTATCTCCTGTCATATCTTTGATCAATTGTACTTGACACTAACGAAAGATTACTTGAATCTCATGCAGGGTTTATTGCAATTTATGCTAATCTTGCTATCCGGGATGTTGACAGTTGTTTGATCCCAAATTCGCTATTTTATCTCGAAGGAAAGGGTGGGCTTTTTGAATATATAGAAAAACGGCTCAAAGAAAATGGGCATATGGTTATTGCCGTAGTTGAAGGTGCAGTACAAGAACTCCTTCTTGGAAGTTCAAAATCTACTGACCAGCGGGATGCTTCTGGAAACAACCTTCTAAAAGATGTTGGAATTTGACTATCTCAAGAGATCAAGGTAGACAATCCAACACCAATTTATTTATAAGATATACATGTTGAAGTGTACTGCAGGTGAATTGGTTTTAGCATACATGTCATAGGCATTAACGCAAATATTTTAGTGCATCATCGTTAGTCTTTTGCTAGAGAACAAAGTTAGACTCAATTATTAAGTACTCTTATTCTACAAAGTTAAACTCTTATTTTGTCAAGAATTGTTCAGGTTATCTTTTCTTAGTTTTTGGTTGTAGTATAGAGTATGAAGTTTCCTGCATTCCATGAAATTGTTTATTGAAGTAAAAGATTTATACTTATTTGTAATGTATAGCCAAACACATGGATATACTAGTGTTTGAGAATACGAGGGACCATTATTTCAATATATGTGATATTCATCCGTGGATAAGGCTCTGCTTCCAATATATTATATTCATCAACTTCACAAAAGAAAATTGGATAATTTGTTATCTGAAGGCTGATGCAATTTTATTTTTTAAATATAAAACTGGAAGTAGTTGTACTGCTTGAAATAATTTTAATATTAATAAGGATTAAAGCTAAATTCAGATGAATATGTGTATACGTATAATTTTGAATTTAGTAACAAGCTAAGCTTACATTTTAATTAAATTGGTCAAGTATTGGATTTTACCATTTATGCTTCCTTTTTATGTGCTTTTTTTTATTTATGTGTATTCATTTATGTGTACGGGAAATACCTGTGACTGAGGTTTGTGGAGCCTTTAAAGTGGCTCGAGGCTTGGTTGGCATGATCTTGAAGGCTTGGTAGCAAAGTTTCAGAATCGCGTAGGCTTTGGAGTCAGAGCGGAGATTATAAAGCTGACTATTATCCCTTTTGTTAAGGTATGCATCTATTTTCCTTAACCTTTTTCAATGCAGTTCAATAGTTTAATTTTAATAGATCAATTTTTTTGAAACTTTTATTGACATTTACACCTTGAGATGACAAGTCAAAAAACTCGTTAAGAATTTCCCTTATTCTTGGTGCTATATGTTAACATCTTCTTGCATTTAGGGATCTAGAGTAAGGGAACTTTATAAAGCTGGTATCCGTACACCTCAAATAATTGTTGAATCACCGATTTTTGAAATCGTCAAAGCACTTTTTGAATCTTCAGCTTGGGCTGCAGAAGGTAATCATTTCCTGTATGGAATGAATCCTGTCTTGGCTGTATTTCATGCCCTTGTCTATGGACCCTTTACCCGCATTTTGTTTTCTTGCATACTTTTGTGAAATGTATATTTTATTATATTTTGCATTATTTTAGTTAATGTAAAGTGCAAAAATGTTGTTTTTGGAGCTAAAATTTATATTTAGCATTTTAGTCATCGTCACCTTCTCTATTTTGTCCCACTAATCGCAATATACGTGTATGAAATACATTATTTTCTACTCCTTATAAGATACTTGTTTGTCATTACCCTTGTCAATTTACTGCATGCATACATATTAGTAATCTGTTTATCTTTAAAAATCTCTTGGTGCTAATCACAAAAAAAGATGTTATGTAAGTGGCGGTTATTTCAGCGTGGAATTAAAAATTTGAAATGAACTTTATTTCATGTACTTTGTCTAACTTTTTTCCATTAAATATTTTGGATGAAAGTGTTTGACTATTTCTAAAGTTATTGGTTTGAGTGGCTTGCAGAATTGCTCTAAATTTAAGTTCTTGAAGTGTTCTTCCTGTTACGTAACTTTTGGCCATGGCGTGCTTTCACGTGAGACACTAAAAGATGTTGATCTTGACAAATATCGGTATGAAGTTGGATTGCACTTATGAACATATTATATGTTCTGTTTTTGTATGTAGTTATAGTGTTCATAGAAATTAACTGTTGCTTGATAAAACTGCAGTGTCGTTGTAATGGATGAAGCACGTGAAAGGTTGCTGAACACAAATGTGCTCTTTGGGATCCTTAAAAAATTTGTTGCCAGACGACGTGATTTCAAGATAGTATTTCGTTTATAGAAACCTTAGTTGGATTAGTATTTGGTCTATAGAATTCCATGCCCCTTAAACTAGTATACAACCTATTTCTAATTTCTTATTATTTCATTTAAGACCTAGTAGATTTTTAAATCCATGCTTTGGTTTTAGTTGTCATGTTCCTGCTATTAGTTAATTTTTAAATGTATAATTCTAATTTTGTCTTTAATGTTTATAATTCTTCTTCTTCCTACTTTGCACTTGTAATGATTATTTTATTTTATTATCTTTTTCTTTTAAAAAAATATAATATATGTTCCAGGTCTGCAGTTTGATTATTTGAGTGGTGCATAGATGCAGCAATCCCACCCAGGGTCAAAAATTAGAATAAGTTTAAGAGGCCAGCTAGATGAAGATGCAGTTCTCTGTACTCAGTCAAAGACCTATGGTGTAAAGTTTGTAGGAAACTCTAACTCGGTATTACCAACAAGCTGGATAGAGGTTCTAAAGTGTTCAACTTAGAAATAGAAATACTTAGTTTAAAGTTGTTTATCGGTATCTTATATTACACGGAATTATATTCGATACAGAGCAACCACTATATATACATGGCTCATTACATAGTAAGTTTGTTATATCACTTCCAAAAATAGCATCCTTCTTATTTACCTATTTACCTAGTCCCATATTATACATTACTACTTAATTCATGTATTCAAATGCTTTTCTTCATCTTAGATGGTTGAATTTTGGAATGCCTTCAAGCCATTCCTAACTATCTAATTAACTGGAATGCAGATTATGTGTGTCCGAGGAGTATCTCACAGAAGTACTATTTAACACCTATTGACGGACGGTTTGAAGTGTTGTATATATGAGTTTTAGTAGTACTTGTTGTATAGTTAAATTAGCTATTTAGTTTTTGTATTAGATTTTTGGTGGATTAATTAGACGGCTTGGACCTTGTATATGGCTTGAACCTTAGATTTATGTTTATGAAATGACTTATAGGATTTTTAATGAGAAATATTACTTTTAAATATCTTTCATTTTCTTTATTATCTAAAATATTGTGGACATGCATGCAAATTGTAGATATTATTTAAAACAAAAATATATTTGTTGATTTAAAAAAATAATGGTAACACTAAATTTGATGTAACAAAAACTATAGTGGTGTGACTATATGTCTACGATTATAGTAATATTGGTGTTAAAAGAAGTGGGAAAGTGTAGGCACAGACCCTCTATGGTCACACTTTCGTCAATGTAACCTAAAAATAAAAAATGTAACCATACACCCCTAAGATGCCGCTCACATTGGTGATGAACTGGTTTTTCAATAAATGTGACCATAGCCCTTTTTTTAACCTACAGCCACAGTTTTTGGCCTTCAACAACCCTTTTTTTTACCGTTACAACAGGTCATATATGGTGTAGTAATACCATTACAGATGTTTATAAAGTACAACTCAAAGCATTCCACCATATTGGGAGAGCATTAGAGAAATACTGGATGGTTATCAAGAAAAGATATAAGAAATAGTGAGAAAGAAAATAGATGAACTCCAACCACAATAGCTGGAAATCAAGCAAAAACTTAATTAATTTTCTGACAATCTGACCATTATCTCTCTCTCACACACACACAAGTGTAGAAATCAGTATCAAGCAGCTAAGAGAGTCTTTTCTTGCTTTGCACACTGTTCTGCAGAATCAAATTTCTCAGATTAATGACACAAAGGTCAAACTGGATCAACTTCAAAAGGATAGATATGAACCTTCAGGATTGATGGCTGAAGAAATCAGGATAGTGGTTCGGGAAAGCTTTGGTGGTAGAGTATCTACAAGTGCAGCTTCTCATTCAACTCCACGATTCAATCTCTTCAAACCCAAGTGGCTGAACTTCAATCATCCAATTCATCTTTGGACTCTCAAGTCAATCTTCCCACTACACAAGTTTAAAGCCAGCAAAATAACATCAAATCATTGAAAGACTCGCAAAATTATTTTCAAATGCAGAAAAATGTATCACTGAGAGCTATCATGGGTACTCTAAAATTTCCTCTTCAAGAAACTCCAAATATTATCAGGGCTCAAATCTCTCAAATTCCTATTCAGCTTGCTAACAAGCCTAAGGGGGAGATGGAACTCAAGCTCAAATCTGCAACTCAAGAAGAGGTTGTTATGGAAGAAAGACTCAAGAAGGCAGCTGAAGGCTCTTGCTTGGACAAGGAGTTTGCTGTTTTTAGTCACCAAGGACATGATATGGGAAAAGAGAATTATGGTCAACATCAAAGACTCTGGGGTTGACAGGTTTATGCAGGTTTCTCTATCATTTCTGAAATCTAGGAGAGCCTCAAAACTGGACATTTTCATCAACAAAGTGAAGGTGATGATTCTAGAAGATACCCAGTTGCTAAGGAAACTCAAATTAGGACAAGAAGGAGATTTCCCTGAAGCCTATCTAGAACCTAACAAAAAAGTGGCATAAATATGCTCAACTACTAGAAAATGCAAACATTTTCAAATTTCTAAGCACTGTGTCATGGAAAATAAGAAGTTAATGATGATGATAGAGACTGGGTTGAAGTTGAAAAAATAAAACAAGCTGAAGATCTTGAAATGATCACCATCCTAGGAAGTTATTTAAACAATGCTGAGAGCATGCTACCTAAGACTGTTATAAATGACAAAGATGATGACAAGAATGATGATAAGCAAAAGAAAGCTGGACACAAATGTTTTAGCTCAAATATAAGTCAATCCAGTAAAAGTAGTGGGATTCATAAGTATGCAAAGAGTAGAAAGGATGAAAATAAAGGGAGGAATAAGGATGGAGAGAAGAAAGGGAGTGATAAAGATGAGAAGGACACCAAGAAAACACTTGTGAACCAAAAATCTCAAACTCTGAAAACCCTAAATCAAATCCCTAGTCAATCAAAAACTCCAACTTTTCAAACCCTTATGCCTAAACTTTTTCAAACTCATAACCAACTCTCTACCCAAAACACATATCCTAGAAAATCAAACCATATTAAAAAGACTGGCTAAACCTCCATCATTCAAGCCACCAGTCAAAACACACTTCAATTTTGTTGGAAGAAAACGAGGGAAAACCAAAGTTAAAACGGGAGCATTGTGTGCCTGCTTTAATCAAGATGATTTTCTACCAATTTCAGAGGAAGTCCCAGGGGATGACTACAATAATCAACAAGCAGAACTCATATGTAGAATCACTGTGGATACTCTGAGAGAGGTGATAATCTATTTCAAGAATGGCTTTTTCAATATATACAAGAAAGAAATACTAGAAAACATCTCAATAGTGGAACTTGAAAGGGTGATAAGTTTAATGACTGAGAATGATAAGTTTACAAGAATGAGGAAGGTTCAACTAGCTGAAATGTTGATAAACAAAAATGAAAGATGGGCAAGGGAGAAAGTAAAGATGGAAGCGAGAGCTATTAGGAAGCTTGAGGAGTTAGACAGATTGGAAAGAAGATCAAATAAACTCTAGGCTAGAGGATTAAATAGGATTTCTGAAAATGGTATGTATCTGAACATCAGAACTCACGGACTATCAACGTATAGAGTTGAGCATCTTGGCAGTTACCCACTAGAATAATGCTTGAAGACTGTGGAAGCCCTAAGAGGAACTGAGATCATTGAAGAAATTGAATGTCTTGTTAGACTAAAAGACTTAATTCGATCTCAGTCAGGGTATGAAAACTTTAGTTAGTTTTGTAAATCAATTTTCTTTATAATAGCTAGATGACATTTATGTTTAAAAGAATGTATTGTGTATATCTGTGTTGTTTTTCATTTTTATCTTGGAATTAGTCTTGTTATTAGGCATGAATTTGTGACAAGTGATCTTCTCACAAATTAGGGGAGATTTTTGTTCAAGACATGTCTTAATATAACAATACTAAGTCATATTGACAATTCTAAGATTTAGTTGACTTGTAATTTTTATGTAATATGTAATGGTATTCCCTGAGTCTGTAAAAATGTTGAAGAAGACTAGACTGGAGTATTTTTTAATAAATAACCAACAAGCTAGGAATAAATATCTGAAAGAAGATCAAGCCTGATCATGCCTCAGAATAAAGATAAACAACTTGGTGAAGAATAATGATATAGATTGAAAAATGTTTTAAGTCAAATGTCAAGAAGTCACAGATAAAGGAATGTCCAGAAGTATATCGAGAACTAATCAAGCTTAGAGAAGTCAATTTGACCTGTAGAGAAGTGATTTCTCTTGTATAAAAGTCACTTCACTTATAGAGAAGTCACTTTGCCTATAGAGAAGTCAACTTGACATGTTGAGAAGTGGAGATATCTGTTAGGTATGAAGTGTAATACAGAGGGGGGTAAATGTGTTTTCTTGATTTTAAATTAACTGTGATGGTTTTTGGTTTATGGAACAAAACAGTTGTATGAATTTGTAGTGATAAAATATTAGATGCAGAGACACAAGCAGATTATCAAAAACTCACTTGATTTGTATTAAATCAAATTTGTCTTTCTATAAATATGTGTTCTTGAAAATAAGAACTCGGCTACTTCTCTTGAGAGAATTACAAGATTTTTCTAGATCTGTTTTGTTACAACTAAACAAAGGTCACATGGCACACTTTATAGATAAACATGCACGGTTTACATAACTTGCACTAAAATAGACCGACACATTTTTTAAAGCTACTTTTTTTATTTCCACTTCTAGTGTCAGCATATCTGTGCAGAATCTACCAGGTCTGTGACCCTCCTTTGTCCAGTTCATCTGGGCCCTTGATCTTGTATTCTTCAAGTTACATTTGTAGGCTTTTGAATTCAGTGATATAATTGTTTGTTGACTGATAATCTTGAATCAAGTTGTCTGTATTCTGAATTATGAAATTATTTGTCGAGATCTCTTTTGTTGTATAGAGATGTCACATATCGATAAGTAAAATGACTTATCGATATCTCAAGCTCTCTTCATAGGCTTTTGATTTGTCGAGGTCTCCAGTTCTCTACAAGTAGAATGACTTGTCGATATCTCCAGTTCTCTATATAAATTTTTTGACTTGTCGATATCTCCAGTTCTCTACATAAGAATTTAACTTGTCGATATCTCTAGTTCTCTACATGAGGAATTGACTTGTCGATATCTCATGTTCTCTACATTGACTTTTTAACTTATCGATATCTCTAGTCCTCTACATAGAGATTGACTTGTTGATATCTCTTGGGACTTCTTTACAAGTTATTTTAGATTTCTCGACATACTTCTCTACATTCAATGATCTGTGACTTGTCGATATCTGACATAGAACATTTTTCCCAGAATAACATTATTCAACTCCAAGCTTCTATACTTCTCTTTGAGGCATGATCGGGATTGATCTTCTTCCAGAGTTTATTCCTTAGCTTGATGGCTATTCATAGAAAAATCCTCCAGTCTAATCTACTTAGCATTTTTACAAACTCAAGAAATGCAATTATAGAATACAATTAGATTATCATATAACTTATACTTAGTGTTGTCAAGATGACTTAATCTTGTTATATACATGCATGTCTTGCACAACAATCTCCCCAAATTTATGAGAAGATTACTTGTCACAAATTCATGCCTGATAACAAGACTAACCTCAAGCTAAAATTAAGAAAAATAAGACTGACAAATTTATAAAGTATAAATTGTATACAATCTTGCAGTTACATACAGAATTGAATATACATGTTCATCTGAATTTCTCATAGCCTGGTTGTTCTTTAATTTGATCTTTGAGTCTAACAAGGCACTCAAGTTCTTCAATATTTCCAGTTCTTCTTAGAGCTTCTACCAGCTTGAGCCATTTATTTAGGGAGTAACTGTCAAAATGATTTATTCTATACCTTGATAGCTTATGATTCTTGATGTACAGAAACACACCATTTGGAGACACCCTGATCAACCCCTTATCTTTCATTTTATTAGACCTTTTCTCAAACATCTCAATTTCTTGTGCATATTTTCTTTCATTTTCTTCCCTTTTAGCTTTTTCCCTGGCATGTCTTTCATTCCTCTCTCTCTCACCCTTTCAGCTAACTCTGCCTTTCTAATTCTTGTAAAAGCATCCCTTACATACTGTTAGGAATATATGTATTAGTTTGATGATAAGTTAAACAAAACACTTAAGTAGAAATCTAGTGTTTGTAGCCTCAACGGATAAGACCATCTTGGCTATCCGTTGAAGGAGTAGCTTTACTTAGCAACAAGTTTAGTATTGTAGCACATTTCATTCTCTGGATTCAAGTTGTAATTCTTAGATGTTGTAGGAAATTATCAGTCATGTTGACTACTAGTGGATATGCAAATAGGAGGGCTAATTGTAAATATTTCATGCCTTGTAATTTTGTATAAGTGAAGAAGTATCAACGGATATTGAAGACCTTCAACGGATAAGAAACAAAGCTTCAACGGATGTCTCTAATGCTTCAACGGATAATATCCATCAACGGATAAGTACTTCAACGGATAAAGACTTTAACTGATAATGCATCAACGGATAAAGCTTCAACGGATAAAGCCTCAACGGATAAGGCATCAACGGATGAAAGCTTCAACGGATGCTTAGTTCATTAGCAGTTGATAGTGACAATTCACAAGCTGACAGAGGCACATGGATTGACAGAGACAAACTGGAATGTGGAAGCCTCTAGGAGGAATCAAGAAAATGTAGCATTTCTATTCTGATGCAAAAAAGGAAGTATTCAAAGATCTACAGCCAAGCCTAAATTGCATTTGATAGAGAAATGAAGAAGAAACATGTGAAGAATCTTTTTAAGTGTATTTTACAGTTTTGTCTTCACTTGTAAACTTGGTGATATATAAACCAAGTAGCAGCTAGTAATTAGATAAGAATTTTCCTGAGCTGTTTAGAAATATTCAGAGAGAAAATCATCTAGTTTGTACTAGGAAGCAGCTGTGATTTAATTCTTTGAATCACAGATTTTCTGAAATAACACATCTCTGGTGGAACAACAAATCCACCAGAAAAGTTTTTAAGTTCTTTGTGTTCTTTACATTTGTGTTTGAATATATATCTGTCTGTATTAGCTTCAAGCAATTCACACACTTGTAATAACCCCAATTTTTGGAAATTTTTTGAAACCCTTATGAATAGTGTTTTTGCTGAATGAGAAAACTTTTTATGCCACACTAGGTAGGGGTTCTTTTATGGATATTCTGAGATTTTATTGGCACTCTATGTGACATAAGTGTATGTAAAGATCGTCAGAATCCAATTCCAAACACTTTGATTTTTCCCGGAAATCCACTAGATATGGAAAGAATTGAGTATAAGGTAACAGGATAAAAAGGATTTAAATTAAAGGATTATAAGAGAGGATCAAAAAAGGAATACAATATATTGAGAAAGGTTAAGGGAACCTAAGTAATAAGATCCCGGGTATGATCCCTTAAACGATAAACGAAAACAAAAGTTAAGCGAACCGTATAACAGATCAGCGGTCATTAAGCAAACAATTAGGAAATTAATCAAAGGGATTAGAGAGGATGATGTCACCCAACCAATGAGAAGAGGAAAAGGAGGGAAGGATGACATCATGAGGATGACCTAAGCATGACATAAGGGAAGGAGGTGTGGTTGATTAATAACCACACAAATTTCATGGTTAAAAAGGTAATTTACCAAAATCAAAAGCTAGTAACCAAGCAAAAAACTCACAAAACACAAAGATATTTCATTTCTTCATGAAGCTCTCGGCTTCTTTCTTAACAAAATGAAGATCCAAGCTCGACCACTTACTATTTAGCAAGGTATTTATCTAAGCTTCCCCATGGATAGTTACATACTTCCTATAAGTTTAAGCTTCTAATTCCAAGCTAATCTTTTTCTATAAATCATGGAAGAAGATGGTGAATAGTGTTTTTCAAGAACTAAAATTTGTGTTCTTGAAGTTTTGTTTAGATTAAGCTTGGATAAGGACTTTAAGGGTGATTCCAAGCCATTCTCTTGATTCTCCACTCTCCAAGGAAGGTATAAACTACAAACCCTAGCTTTAATTTTGAGTAATTAGGAATGAATATGTTTGATATAGTATATGTGAAGCATGATGCTTGTTTATTTAAACTTTGGTTGAGTTTGTAGAGATTAGTTGGTTGGTGGTATTTTTGGAGTTGTAAATCTTGATAATTAGTTAAAGAACCTAAGTAAAGCTTTTAGTTCATGTGGGGAATAAGTATAAATTGTTAATGTTGAGTGTTGGGACTGTTATGATGTAGTTTGGATGGAGTTTTGATTGGGTTGTGAATTGGGGTTGAATTGTGGTGGATTTGGAATGATATAAATTTGGGAAATCGCGTAAACATAGCCGTCGTAATGCCCGATTTACCGTAGACTGTTTCTTTTGTTCTTAACATCAGAACCCTTGAACTCACTGCTAGGTTTTTACCATTGCCATTTTTAGATAGTTCATGTTACGAGCTTCGTTTTGATATGTGGTTCGTTTGATTCCAATGAACGGTTTAGGAGAAACGGCCGTTTTAAGTAACGACGTTTCACGGAAGAACCCTTACCCCTCGCCTTACTTTGAAACATAGGTTAAAGACCTTAAAGGACTAATTGAAGTATGAAACATTTATGTAAGGTGTAATAGGCAGTTGGTAAGACACTCGCGAAGGAATCGCCTTAAAACTCGTAATGGTTAAATTATTAAAAATGGTGGAGCCGAGGGTACTCGAGTGACTTAAGAGAATCAGTAAGCGCAAAACGAGCGTTAGAGTCTGAGTTGGTTAGAGTATAGATTTACAAGTGACTTTGGTTTAATTCCAACTTACTTGTTGCTTATAGGTTACCAGACTCATCCCGAGCCATTCGTAACCCTCAGTCGCTCAGGCAAGTTTTCTACCCGTTATACTGTTGTTGTGATGTATATATGTATATGCATTATCTTGTGATAGATGCATGATGGTTATTAGCAAATCTTGCGATATATTGGAGCATGTGATATGGTATATATGCATGTCTGTTTCGTAATCTTGATATTTAATTTTTGATTCAATTACTTATAAGTTGCATAATACCTATGCTAGAGATAAGCAGTAGTTGCGTATACCCTTAGTATAGGGGACCCAAAGGTGAAAACATTTTCTAAAACCGGGAGTCGAGGATCCCGAGTAGATTTTATATATATATATATATATATATATATATATATATATATTTACATATATATGGTTATAGTTTCCAAACTATTAATTTAATAAGGTTTATTCGATAACTTTATTTTATTTAATGAATATTATTTGAATATTCATTCGAGGACTTATGACTCTGTTTATTATATTTAATAATTATTAATTGGATATTCATTGGAGGATGTATGACTCCGTTTATTTTATTTAATGAATATTATTTTTAATATTCATTCGAGGTATTATGACTCCGCTTATTATTTAATAATATTCTTTATTTTATTAAAGAATAATGTTTCGATAATCAAACTTATTTTCGATTATTCAAATAAAGATAGTACTTTCATATAAGTATATCTTTGGTTATTTAATATCCATTTCAAGTATAAGTTTTAAAACTTCTACTTCTATTATTTTTATAAGGATTATCTTTATGATAATATTATTTAAATAATAATATTCAGATATTTTCTAATATATCGGGACTGATTTATTTTAATAAATCAGCAGTACTCCAAACATTCTTAAAAATGTTTTCGAGTCTTCAAAATGATTTTTAAAGTTAGAGTGGACCCTAAAACTCATTTTTTTATATTTAAGATCTTCCTTTCAAAGGGGATTTAAATACTCGCTCAAAACCTGGGGGATCCAGCTCTGTGGTAAATTTTACATTCGCAACGTGGTTGCTGTTTTGAGAAAACAAATAATTGATTACTTACCCAACGTTCGGGAAGTAAGCCCATCTAATTGAGTCGGCATAAGCGAAAGGCCGGGGTACGGTCTATCAAAGTGTAAGTGGCTGGGTGGCAGTCCATCAACGCGTAAGAGGCCGGGTGGCGGTCCAGCACAAGGTCCTTATGTGGCCAGGGTGATGACCGGTGGGGGATTCATCCATCTACTAGTAGAAAAGGTTACTTATTGGTATCTTTGCCTGATCAGCAAGATATCAGGTTTATGCCAAAATTCTTTCCTTTCCAAATTTATTGGATATTGCAATTCTGTTCATACTATACATGACAGAGGTTTTCAAGAAATGTATGTATATATATAGGTGTATATATATATCGGGACTTAATGAAGTATATCATAACTTCATTTCCTTCAAAATATTTCAAAGATTGAATCTATTCAAGTCTTATCTTGTAGTCTCATCAGTGTGATGAACTTTTGAAACTAATTATAACTTGAACGGTGGTAGTTTAAGTAGTATTTAGAAAAGATATAAGTATATTGGAGTATCTTGTAACTTCATCTTTTAAACTTATATCTAGTAAATGATTATCTTATGCATGATAAAGATTTTCAGAAAAACGTTGAGACAAGGTTAGATATATGAGATCACCTTGCAACGATATTTTTATACAGTTATACACTGGAACTCTGTGTGTATTATGCATGGAAGAGGACTTCCCATATTTTGAAAAGTATATATGTATATATATACTGAATATTTTGCGACTTCATCGCATTAAGATATCAACTTGGTTCATTTCTTTTGACCAAGACTTTCATGAGTACTATGAGAAGGCTCATATATCGTTAATCATTATACATATTATTTTGGTGGGCTTGTTGCTCACCCTTGCTTTCTTCTTTCATCACACAACATCAGATAGACAAGATGAACAGGACCAAGCTCCCAATTCGCGAGCGGATAGGAAATGTTCCGCAGTTTCTTATAGGCGTTGATGTCGCTGTAGCTGAGGTAGGAACTACCAATAGGCTAGGCTTTCAACTTTTGATGTACCATATTATGTATATTTATGAATTGTAATAATAGCAAAGAAATGTAAATTTATTCAGAAACCTTTTTAAGGTGTATTGGCATATAATTGTGGAATAAAACGACTTGTGATTATTTTTGGATATTCATCTCTGAGACTATAACTTGTGGTGTGTGTGTTTATTGTGGGGTCACAGTACAGAGTAGGTGATAATTTATTAAGATTGGGTGTTATTAAGGGAAATGGAACTCGTGACAACCCGGATCTCCGACCCTGGATTTGGGGGTGTTACAGAAATGGTATCAGAGCGAAGCGTTATAAACCTCAGAGATGATGTGAAGTTAAGATAATAACTTCACTAAGATGATAAGAACTCTTGCCAAGTTCATAGTCGGACTACCTAACGTAGTACTGACAGTTAAAACCCTTATGGGAACCCTTATAAATATCGTGATAGAAGCGTAGTTCGTTATCATATATGGTAGCGGGACTCCGAACCCTGAGGTTAAGGAGCAACAACGCGATATTGTTTTATTAAGTTATTGGAGATCAGATTGTGGACCCGATAGAGCGTCCTAACACGGGACCGGATGATGTTCATATTGAGGATGTAGCGGTTGAGGATGTTGTCCTAGAAGGGAATTATCGCTAAGAAGGATCCTGTGAAGGATCCTGACAAGAATGAATAAAGGACCACTGAGGAATTGATGACCATGGTTAGGTTGACTACCAGAGGTAGGATTAGTCGGTCACTACCGGAGGTTCGTTCAATTTTGTAAAGATAGTAGCCCCCTTTAACGCGGCTTACTCGTAAGACTGAGAAGTTGAATGGACAGAGAAATACGAGAACAACTTTCAAGAACTGAAGCAAAGATTGGTGACGGCCCCTATGATGGCGTTGCCGGATGGAAAAAGAGATTTTGTGATGTATAGTGACGCTTCGCATAAGGAATTAGGGTGCTTCTTATACAGCACAATAAGGTAATCGCGTACGCGTCAAGACAATTAAGGGAATATAAAATTCGATATCCCGACCCATGAGCTTGGGCTCGTGGCAATAGTTTTGCCCTAAAGATTGGAGGCACTACTTGTATGGAGAGAAGTGCGAGAATTACCTAAGCCATAAGTGCTCTAGTACATTTTCACGTAGAAAGAGCTCAACATGCGCCAAATGAGGTGGTTAGAGCTAATCAAGGATTACGATTATGAGATTCTTTATCATTCGGGGAAAGCCAATGTGGTGGCTGATACCCTTAGTAAAAAGGAGTGACCCAAGATGATAATGTCTTTGGAAGAGTTTAAAAGAGATTTTGAGAAAATGGAACTAGAAGTGAAGGTAACCGGAGCCGGTACCGAAAAGCTATTTGAGATTGCAATACAGCCCGAATTATTGGAAAAATCATATTATGCCAAGAAAAAAAAAGTGATGAATGAAGGCAGAGAGCCAACAAATAGATATGAGATTAATACCGAGAAAGATGATAAGGGAATAATGAGGTATTCCTATAGAATTTGGGTTCCAAATGTTCAAGAGCTTAAAGATGAGATCTTAGATGAAAGTCATAGTTCAAGGAATAAGATTAAGGGCAAACCCTAAATGTGATAGTCAGGGAGGACGCCATCAAGATAGAAGGAACCCATAACATAATGAAGTGGAAAATGAGGATTTTAACGTATAAGATAACCCCAAGTATGGGAGAAGGATGAAACATTTCATACTAAGGAAACCGAAAGTCGAGTAAGGAAAGGAGACCCGAGACGGTACTCCTATACGGAAATTCATGGACCTGTCTAAAAAGAACTTAGACTATTATCCCCAACCACCACCTTGAGGAAACAATGCGGTAGGAAATTCTTTCATGACCTTTAAATCGCTAAGCTCTCAGAGTTCCAAGGAACAGGTTGACTCAGTCGAGGCAAGAGCCTGGCTAAAGGAAATATAAGAATCATTTGAAATTCTAAATGATTGACGAATCACAAAAGACAGTTTTTGTCACTTACCCTCCTAAGAGAGAGGCCACCTGCTGTTGAAAGGCCAAGGAAGGCACGGAGCAAGAGATTATAATAAACTGATTTAAGTTCAGTAAATTATTTTCAGGAAAGTACTTCCCAAGGTTATGGAAATAGTGTAAAAGCTTTAGATCCAGAACAAAGGCAGACGAGTATGATGAATTATGAATCTAAGTTGTAAAAGTTATCAAGATTCGTTCTAAGGACACGAATCCAGAATGACGGGATGTATGAAATCAATGCTTATGTTGTGTTGGTTCATGAAATAATGACAAGAGAAAGGAAAATAAAAAAAAAGAAACTGAAGTGGAAAGGAATATAAAGGCAATAGAATTTGAGGAATGATAAGGGAGTTGGGTATGAGGAAACCCTAAAGACTCGTAGTAATAGAAATAGAAAAGTATGTAATCGTCAGGATGAGGGTGATTCACCATGAGTTAAATTGATGGTTGAAGATATAAGAGATACATATATTTTATCCCCTGTAAGTTGGGAGGATTAGAGGAAACCTTGAGATAGTTCGAAGGATAAATAATGAGACGCGGATAGACTGAGGAGACAAGAAAGTAAGAAATTAGGAAAATTGGATGAAGGAAGTGACCTTCAAGAATGTGAAGTGTAAGACCGGTGGCTTAATACCCAGAAAGGGAGACGCCATGTATGAAAGATATCCCAACTTTGAGATGACTGTTGAGATAAACAACAAAAGTAAATAAGGAATTATTAAGAAGAAGTTCACGTTGAACACGACCAATATCTTCCAGAACATCCTTGTTATCGTTACCAGATTAGGCAAGAAAAGCGGATAACCATTGTTATCTTTTGGAGGCCATTTTGATTAACCTCATTTTGTATACAGATGTTATTGTGAAATTAGGCATATACTATCGAGGTGGGAATGATTGAATAAGACACCCTTATCAGGGATATATGACTTGATTTATCCATGGAAGGATGCAGGTACCTTTTAAAGGTGGAATTACGGATAGAACATCGGTAACTTAAAATGAATCCTAGGGGAATGCATAAAGGTTGGCATTTCACCCTTAATAGGGACAGTATGAGTTTTGACAATATGATTTGGAAAAGGTTAAGGTAACAACAACCTTTAGGAATCAGTGGAGAAATTTTTCAGAAGTATATAGATAATGGTTTTAGTATTAGTAAATGGTATTTTGATATGCCCTGTATATAGGGAATACAGGAGGAACGATTCAAGGATAACCTTAGAGGTTTTACAAGGAGAAAGGTAAAATTCAAAATTTTCAAGAATAAAAATGTTGATAAAGGAAATATGATGTAATTATATTGATGCCAAGTGAGGCACGTGTTAAACCACGAGAAGGTATGGATCGAACCAGTAATGGTCGAAATTGTTCAGGGCAATTAGGACTTAAGATAAAAGATGTTCTAATTATGATTGAGAGTCAGTCATGACAGTGATTAACCTCTAAAGACTGAGGCAATAACTTATAGAAAAATGGTAATTTTTTTTTACTCATCAGATTTTAAGGAAAACATCTTCACATAAGCTGTGATTGAAATAAGGTAGAAAATTTATTTGGAGGTGGTTAAAATGACATTGACTGTAAGGAAATTTTACTATCAGGAAAGGCCAAAGAGGTGGCCGACACTTTAAAGGTAAGAGGATAATTATAGGCGCTTGTGCCAAAGGAATACAGTGATGATGGTTAAAGCTATGCAGGTTGTATTATGGTTTGGAAGATTGACATTCCTTCTGATGATTGTGGAATACCCAACCGTAATAGTGGTTGGTAAAGGTTTAATTCGTGTAATCGCCATGAGCGGGCTATCTATCTCAGAAGGTACTATCTTGAGAATAATCCAGGACCATATTTCAAAAAAGGGCTAAACGAACCTTGAGTTAAGTCTTCTATTTAAGGCATACGATTAAGAATGGTATTCACCTGCTATCGTTGCTTTGACTGAAACTCTTCTGCAATTTTATCTACTTCATGTCATGTATGTATGTCAGGATCAGGAGTGTTCTTCATGAATCATGAATGGTGATTAGGTTACCTCCTTAGAAGAATTTTATACGACATATATGGACTCCGTATGGTTATATATTAAGATTTCATGGAAAATGAATGACGACAGTAAGTCAGTGGTGGACCATAGTAGTGCAGCAATGATTCTGCGAGTAATGAGTCGATTACGACCATGAGAGTTGTATTGGAATGGATGTTGAGATTAAGTACCACTAATCGGGTCGTGGTGATGTATAAGTTATCATTGAATAGACTAATTAAGTAGATTATTTACCTATTGAATATTTATTCCTCCTTATCAATTGAGGGTCGTATGACTATACGAGGGAGGTTGCGATGCAAGCATAGAATTCTAGTAACGATGATGTCTAGAATGAGATCCCAGATTCGATTTTTAATGTCGAGGGAGTTTCAAAGGTGATTGTGTATAAGCTCGAGGAAGAGCATGGGTCCATAGAATGATGGACGGAATAGCAAAAATATTTAAGCATGTGAAATGCGATGCGATAATACTTGATGTTGATATATATACGTATATGATTTGTTCTCCTATGACAAACCTCTATAATTCAGAGGTAGGTTCCAAGCCAGATATTTTGTGGCAGTATATTTTTTTTTCATATATACAATTCTCTTCAATTCGTTCTTTTCTCTTCTTTTCATTTTGTATAAGCTGAGAAGAACAACCCTTCCAGAAGGGGAGGTATTGCCGAATGACTATCTATCTGTGTGATAGAAGCCTAGTAGGATACCAGCTATTGTTTAATTGCTTGTCAAGTACTAAAGGCTGGCCACCTTCTATACTAACTATGCAATAGAACAAGTGTTCATGATCATAGTGATCTCTCACCAAATTCCTTTACTTCTATATGATTGATCAAATTTTAGAAAATAGAAACAGCTGAAAAAGGAGTAGTAAAGTTATGGTGGTATTCGGAATGGAAACACATTCGTGATACTAAGGTTGACGTGGTTATTAAAAGGTTATAGAACGCTAACGAGCAAAAGTATAACCAGTATAATATTAGGAACGGAAGGTAGTAGCGATTACGAACTGGAAAAGAATGGGTATTGAGAAGCAAAAGCTCTAATGCTAAAAGCTATAATGAGAGTCTGTGCAATAGACTTGAAAGAAATTGGAATGATCACTTAACACAGATTGAGTTTTCTTATGATAATAGATCATATGTCAGTATTGAGATATCGCCTTATGAGATCCTTGAGGGAAGACAATGTCGATCTCCCTTATGTTAGGATGAAGTTGTAGAGCGCAAGATGCTCGGACCAGCAGTGGTCCAAAGGACCAAGGATATGATAGATCTAATCAGAGGACGGCTGGTAGTAGCCCAAGATGGACATGATAAGTATGTTGATTTGACACGAAAGGACAAAGAGTATGAAATAGGGGACCTAGTAATGTTATAGGTATCCCTTGGAAATGATTGATGAGGTTCGGAAAGAAAGGAAAGCTAAGTCTACAATTTGTTGGACCCTTGGATATATTAAGACGTTTGGGAAGTTAGCATATGAGCTAGCCCTACCCCCGAACATGTAGCAAGTCATAACGTGTTTCACGTATCAATGTTAAGGAAGTGTAATTCGGATGCCAGATAAATAGGGGAATATGAGCGCATAGGCATGTGACCAGATATAACCTATAGGGAGCAACCAGAAAGGGTTATAGATCGAAAAGGAACAAATGCTTAGGAGAAGGGTTATCAAACTAGTCAGAGTTTGATGGAAGAACCACAATGTGGGAAAATTTACTCGAGAGTTAGAAAGTGCAATGTTAAGAAAGTATCCCTATTCATTTTCTATCTGATTCCGGGACGGAATCCTTTTAAGGAGGGGAGACTGTAATAACCCCAATTTTTGGAAATTTTTTGAAACCCTTATGAATAGTGTTTTTGCTGAATGAAAAAACTTTTCATGCCACACTAGGTAGGGGTTCTTTTATGGATATTCTGAGATTTTATTGGCACTCTATATGACATAAGTGTATGTAAAGATCGTCAGAATCCAATTCCGAACACTTTGATTTTTCCCGGAAATCCACTAGATACGGAAAGAATTGAGTATAAGGTAACAGGATAAAAAGGATTTAAATTAAAGGATTATAAGAGAGGATCAAAAAAGGAATACAATATATTGAGAAAGGTTAAGGGAACCTAAGTAATAAGATCCCGGGTATGATCCCTCAAACGATAAACGAAAACAAAAGTTAAGCGAACCGTATAACAGATCAGCGGTCATTAGGCAAACAATTAGGAAGTTAATCAAAGGGATTAGAGAGGATGATGTCACCCAACCAATGAGAAGAGGAAAAGGAGGGGAGGATGACATCATGAGGATGACTTAAGCATGACATAAGGGAAGGAGGTGTGGTTGATTAATAACCACACAAATTTCATGGTTAAAAAGGTAATTTACCAAAATCAAAAGCTAGTAACCCAGCAAAAAACTCACAAAACACAAAGATATTTCATTTCTTCATGAAGCTCTCGGCTTCTTTCTTAACAAAATGAAGATCCAAGCTCGACCACTTACTATTTAGCAACGTATTTATCTAAGCTTCCCCATGGATAGTTACATACTTCCTATAAGTTTAAGCTTCTAATTCCAAGCTAATCTTTTTCTATAAATCATGGAAGAAGATGGTGAATAGTGTTTTTCAAGAACTAAAATTTGTGTTCTTGAAGTTTTGTTTAGATTAAGCTTGGATAAGGACTTTAAGGGTGATTCCAAGCCATTCTCTTGATTCTCCACTCTCCAAGGAAGGTATAAACTACAAACCCTAGCTTTAATTTTGAGTAATTAGGAATGAATATGTTTGATATAGTATATGTGAAGCATGATGCTTGTTTGTTTAAACTTTGGTTGAGTTTGTAGAGATTAGTTGGTTTGGTGGTATTTTTGGAGTTGTAAATCTTGATAATTAGTTAAAGAACCTAAGTAAAGCTTTTAGTTCATGTGGGGAATAAGTATAAATTGTTAATGTTGAGTGTTGGGACTGTTATGATGTAGTTTGGATGGAGTTTTGATTGGGTTGTGAATTGGGGTTGAATTGTGGTGGATTTGGAATGATATAAATTTGGGAAATCGCGTAAACATAGCCGTCGTAATGCCCGATTTACCGTAGACTGTTTCTTTTGTTCTTAACATCAGAACCCTTGAACTCACTGCTAGGTTTTTACCATTGCCATGTTTAGATAGTTCATGTTACGAGCTTCGTTTTGATATGTGGTTCGTTTGATTCCAATGAACAGTTTAGGAGAAACGGCCGTTTTAAGTAACGACGTTTCACGAACGAACCCTTACCCCTCGCCTTACTTTGAAACATAGGTTAAAGACCTTAAAGGACTAATTGAAGTATGAAACATTTATGTAAGGTGTAATAGGCAGTTGGTAAGACACTCGCGAAGGAATCGCCTTAAAACTCGTAATGGTTAAATTATTAAAAATGGTGGAGCCGAGGGTACTCGAGTGACTTAAGAGAATCAGTAAGCGCAAAACGAGCGTTAGAGTCTGAGTTGGTTAGAGTATAGATTTACAAGTGACTTTGGTTTAATTCCAACTTACTTGTTGCTTATAGGTTACCAGACTCATCCCGAGCCATTCGTAACCCTCAGTCGCTCAGGCAAGTTTTCTACCCGTTATACTGTTGTTGTGATGTATATATGTATATGCATTATCTTGTGATAGATGCATGATGGTTATTAGCAAATCTTGCGATATATTGGAGCATGTGATATGGTATATATGCATGTCTGTTTCGTAATCTTGATATTTAATTTTTGATTCAATTGCTTATAAGTTGCATAATACCTATGCTAGAGATAAGCAGTAGTTGCGTATACCCTTAGTATAGGCGACCCAAAGGTGAAAATATTTTCTAAAACCGGGAGTCGAGGATCCCGTGTAGATTTTATATATATATATATATATATTTATATATATATATGGTTATAGTTTTCCAAACTATTAATTTAATAAGGTTTATTCGATAACTTTATTTTATTTAATGAATATTATTTGAATATTCATTCGAGGACTTATGACTCTGTTTATTATATTTAATAATTATTAATTGGATATTCATTGGAGGATGTATGACTCCGTTTATTTTATTTAATGAATTTTATTTTTAATATTCATTCGAGGTATTATGACTCCGCTTATTATTTAATAATATTCTTTATTTTATTAAAGAATAATGTTTCGATAATCAAACTTATTTTCGATTATTCAAATAAAGATAGTACTTTCATATAAGTATATCTTTGGTTATTTAATATCCATTTCAAGTATAAGTTTTAAAACTTCTACTTCTATTATTTTTATAAGGATTATCTTTATGAGAATATTATTTAAATAATAATATTCAGATATTTTCTAATATATCGGGACTGATTTATTTTAATAAATCAGCAGTACTCCAAACATTCTTAAAAATGTTTTCGAGTCTTCAAAATGATTTTTAAAGTTAGAGTGGACCCTAAAACTCATTTTTTTATATTTAAGATCTTCCTTTCAAAGGGGATTTAAATACTCGCTCAAAACCTGGGGGATCCAGCTCTGTGGTAAATTTTACATTCGCAACGTGGTTGCTGTTTTGAGAAAACAAATAATTGATTACTTACCCAACGTTCGGGAAGTAAGCCCATCTAATTGAGTCGGCATAAGCGAAAGGCCGGGGTACGGTCTATCAAAGTGTAAGTGGCTGGGTGGCAGTCCATCAACGCGTAAGAGGCCGGGTGGCGGTCCAGCACAAGGTCCTTATGTGGCCAGGGTGATGACCGGTGGGGGATTCATCCATCTACTAGTAGAAAAGGTTACTTATTGGTATCTTTGCCTGATCAGCAAGATATCAGGTTTATGCCAAAATTCTTTCCTTTCCAAATTTATTGGATATTGCAATTCTGTTCATACTATACATGACAGAGGTTTTCAAGAAACGTATGTATATATATAGGTGTATATATATATCAGGACTTAATGAAGTATATCATAACTTCATTTCCTTCAAAATATTTCAAAGATTGAATCTATTCAAGTCTTATCTTGTAGTCTCATCAGTGTGATGAACTTTTGAAACTAATTATAACTTGAACGGTGGTAGTTTAAGTAGTATTTAGAAAAGATATAAGTATATTGGAGTATCTTGTAACTTCATCTTTTAAACTTATATCTAGTAAATAATTATCTTATGCATGACAAAGATTTTCAGAAAAACGTTGAGACAAGGTTAGATATATGAGATCACCTTGCAACGATATTTTTATACAGTTATACACTGGAACTCTGTGTGTATTATGCATGGAAGAGGACTTCCCATATTTTGAAAAGTATATATGTATATATATACTGAATATTTTGCGACTTCATCGCATTAAGATATCAACTTGGTTCATTTCTTTTGACCAAGACTTTCATGAGTACTATGAGAAGGCTCATATATCGTTAATCATTATACATATTATTTTGGTGGGCTTGTTGCTCACCCTTGCTTTCTTCTTTCATCACACAACATCAGATAGACAAGATGAACAGGACCAAGCTCCCAATTCGCTAGCGGATAGGAAATGTTCCGCAGTTTCTTATAGGCATTGATGTCGCTGTAGCTGAGGTAGGAACTACCAATAGGCTAGGCTTTCAACTTTTGATGTACCATATTATGTATATTTATGAATTGTAATAATAGCAAAGAAATGTAAATTTATTCAGAAACCTTTTTAAGGTGTATTGGCATATAATTGTGGAATAAAACGACTTGTGATTATTTTTGGATATTCATCTCTGAGACTATAACTTGTGGTGTGTGTATTTATTGTGGGGTCACAGTACAGAGTAGTTGATAATTTATTAAGATTGGGTGTTATTAAGGGAAATGGAACTCGTGACAACCCGGATCTCCGACCCTGGATTTGGGGGTGTTACAACACTTGTTCTAAAAAACACTTAGCCTTAGAAACTGCTCAAAACTTGAAAAAGTTTTGAGATTTACATTCAACCCCCCTTCTGTAAATCTCATTGTTAGTCCACTGGGAATAACAATTGGTATCAAATCCTGCTCTTAACATACAAAGAGTTTAAAGATCTATTCTGCTAACATCATGAGTAAGAAGGATATTGGTGTAAAGATTCCAATCCTGGAAAGAGATAACTATCATCACTGGAAGGTGAAGATGCATTTACATCTTCTCTCTCAAGATGAAAGCTACATCAACTGCATTGAAAATGGTCCTCACATCCCACACAAGGTGGCAACAGCTGCTAGTGCAACAGTTGCTGTTGGACAGTCTATTCCTAAGCCAAAGGTAGAATGGACTGTTGAAGATATTGAAGAGGTCCACAAGGACAAGAAAGCCATGAACATTCTGTTTAATGGCCTGGATCAAGATATGTTTGACAATGTCATCAACAGCCAAACTGCTAAGGAAATTTAGGATACTGTGCAACTTATCTGTGAAGGCATGAGCAAGTTACAGAAAACAAAATGCAGCTTCTCATTCAACAGTATGAATATTTTCACTTTGAAGAAGGAGAATCATTGAATGATACCTTCAACAGATTTCAGAAACTGTTGAATGGATTGAAACTGTATGGGAGAATTTACCAAGTCAAGGACTCCAATTTAAAATTTCTAAGGTCTCTACCAAAGGAATGGAAGCCTATGACTGTTTCTCTAAGAAATTCTCAAGATTATAAGGACTTCACACTTGAAAGATTATATGGAATTTTGAAGACATATGAACTTGAGATGGAGCAAGATGAGCTGTTGGAAAAGGGAAAGAGAAAAGGAGGATCAGTTGCACTTGTAGCTGACAGTGAGAAGGTTGAAGCCAGGAATGAGGAAAAGACAATGCCAAGTCTCAAAATTGGCACAAGCAAATCAGAATCAAGCAAGGGTAAAGAGAAAGTAGCTGAGGATGAAGACAATTCCAGTCAGGATGACTCTGATGATATTGATGAACATCTGGCTTTTCTGTCCAGGAGGTTTGCAAAGATGAAGTTTAGGAAAAATACAAAATTTACTAAGCCAAACAAAAACATGGTGGACAAATCAAAGTTCAAATGTTACAACTGTGGCATTAGTGGACACTTTGCAAGTGAGTGTAGGAAGCCAACCTCTGATAAAAAGAAATTTGAGCAAGTTGATTATAAAAAGAAGTATTTTGATTTGCTCAAACAAAAGGAAAGAGCTTTTCTCACTCAAGATGATTGGGCAGCAGATGGGGTCAATGAAGATGATGATATGTAATATGTCAACCTAGCCCTAATGGCTAATTCTAATGAAAATGAAACTAGTTCATCAAGCAACCAGGTAATTACTACTGATCTCTCTCAGCTTTCTAAACATGAATGCAATGAAGCCATAAATGATACGTCCAATGAATTATATCATTTGTGTGTTTCCCTTAAATCACTAGCTAAAGAAAACACTAGGATCAAAGAGAATAATGTGTTTTTAAGTGATAGGAATGCTGTGTTAGAGAATCAGGTAATTGAGATTGAAAAGATTAAACTTAAATGCTTGACTGTTGAAAGTGAACTAGAAGAAGCTGTTAAGAAAGTAGAAATTCTTTCTAAATAGTTAGAAAGTGAGCAAGAGGTAATCAAGGCCTGGAAAACATCTAGGGATGTTAGCGTTCAGATTGCCAAGGTTTAGGGAATTGAATCATTCTGTGAGGATGCCTGGAAGAAAAACAAAAAGGAGTTAGAATTAATTGATGGATTGTCAGCGGATGTGGAATCAACGGATGATGAAAGTTATCCGTTGAAGGAAGAAAAGGAGCATCCGTTGAAGGCTCATCAATTAAAACAGGCAAGTAATTTTAAAAATAAAAATCTCAATAAGAAGAATGATTCAACTCTCAAGAACTTTGTCAAAGAAGGAGCTAGCACATCCAAAGATGTCAATAAGGTGAATGTAGGACACATGACTTTAGATCAGCTGAAAAATAGGCTTAAGTTGGTTGAGGATAAGAAGGAAACTAAAAGAAAATCTAAAAGAAATGGGAAGGTAGGGATTAATAAACATAACAATTACACACCTGATAGGTATGCTCCTAGTAAAAGCTGTGTGCATTGTAAAAGTGTTAATCACCTATCTGATAATTGCAAATCTGTTAAAAATGCTCCCATATCTTCAAATCCCTCCATGCCTAACATGTCTATGTCACCTCTGCATGCTATGCCTGTTATGTCTCATCAGACTCCTCATGCACATTTTGCAAACATGCCATATATTAATAATCCTTATTTTACTGCATTTAGTATGCCTCACATACCATACAATATGCCTATGTGGAATAACATGTTTGCACAATCTATGCCTTAACAATCAAATGTGCTAAATGATTCTGTGACTAACCCTACACTTCAACCAACCACATCTGAGATCAAGGATGACTCAAAGTTACCTAAGTCAAAAGATGCAGGAGGAATGAAGTCTAGGAAAAAGACTAACAAGGCTGGACCCAAGGAAGCTTGGGTACCAAAATCAACATGATTGATTTTATTGTGTGCAGGGAAAAAGAAGGAATCTATGGTACTTGGACAGTGGCTGTTCAAGACACAAGACAGGAGATTTCACCCTGCTCACAGAGTTTAAGGAGAGAGCTGGCCCTAGCATAACCTTTGGAGATGACAACAAAGGATTCACTATAGGATATGGCTTGATTTCAAAAGAAAATGTCATCATTGATGAAGTTGCATTGGTTGATGGTCTCAAACACAACTTATTGAGCATCAGTCAACTATGTGACAGAGGGAATACTGTTTCCTTCAATTCTGAAGCCTGTATTGTCACAAGTAAAAAGGACAATAAAGTGGTTCTAACTGGAGTTAGAAAAGGAAATGTGTACTTAGCTGACTTCAACTCTACAGATGCAGAATCCATTACTTGTCTTTTCAGCAAAGCAAGTGCAGTTGAAAGTTGGCTATGGCACAAGAAGCTGTCCCATTTGAATTTCAAGACAATGAATGATCTAGTCAAAAAGGACTTAGTTAGAGGAATGCCTCTAGTGGAATTCACAAGGGATGGACTGTGTGATGCTTGTCAGAAAGGAAAGTAAAAGAAAGTATCATTCAGTAAGAAGCTTGAATCTGCAATTGATGAACCATTACAACTGCTACACGTGGATCTTTTTGGACCAGTCACTGTATTGTCAATTTCAAGGAAAAGATATTGCCTAGTGATTGTTGATGATTTCTCTAAGTTTTCATGGGTCTATTTTCTTGGATCAAAGGATGAAGCTAGTGAAATCATTATCAATCATATCAAGCAAGTCAACAATCATCCTGATTTCAAAGTAAGGAATATTAGGAGTGACAATGGAACTGAGTTCAAGAATTCAACCATGAAGTTGTTCTGTGAAGAAAATGGGATCATGCATGAGTTCTCAGCTCCAAGGACCCCACAACAAAATGGTGTGGTGGAAAGGAAGAACAGATCACTAATTGAAGCTGCAAGGACAATGCTTGAAGAGTCAAAACTCCCAACTTACTTTTGGGCTGAGGCTGTTAACTTTTGGGCTGACAATACTGAGGTTGCCTCAGTATTGTCATGATCATTGGTGATGGACCAAGAATCACCCTTTTGAACTGATCATTGGTGATGCTACATCTAAAGTGCAAACTAGAAGGGCTACTCAAGATGAATGTCTGTATAGTAGCTTTCTATCACAGGAGGAACCTAAGAGAGTGGAAGAAGCTCTATTGGATCCAGATTGGATTTTAGCAATGCAAGAAGAGCTAAACCAATTTGAAAGGAACAAAGTATGGAAGCTGGTACCCAAGCCAAAGAACAAGAGTTCTATTGACATAAAATGGGTATTCAGAAACAAGATGGATGAAAATGGCATTGTCATAAGGAATAAAGTCAGATTGGTTGCTAAAGACTATTCTCAACAAGAAGGAATAAATTTTGATGAAACATTTGCTCCAGTTGCCAGACTTGAGGCCATCACAATCTTTCTAGCCTATGCAGCTCATGCCAATTTCAAAGTCTATCAAATGGATGTCAAGAGTGCATTTCTAAATGGGGAATTGGAGGAAGAAGTTTATGTAAGCCAACCTCCAGGATTTGAAGATCCAAACTTTTCAGACTATGTGTATTATCTTTTAAAAGCACTCTATGGACTAAAGCAAACACCTAGAGCCTGGTATGAGACTTTGTCAAAATTCCTTCAAGATAATCACTTCACAAGAGGTACTGTTGACAAAACTCTCTTCTTTAGAAATGTTAATGGCTCTAAAATACTTGTTCAAATTTATGTAGATGATATTATATTTGGATCTACAGATGATAAGCTTTGTAAAAAGTTTGCTAAGTTAATGCAAAGTAAATATGAAATGAGCATGATGGGAGAGCTAACTTATTTTCTTGGTTTACAAGTTAAACAAGTTAGTGATGGAATTTTCATTAGTCAAACTAAATACATTTATGATCTTTTAAAGAAGTTTGACTTAATGGATTGTTCATCTGCAAAAACTCTCATGGCCACTGCCACCAAGCTTGAATTAAACAAGGCTGAAAAGTCTGTGGATATTTCAAGTTATAGAGGCATGGTTGGCTCACTTTTATACTTAACTGCTAGTAGACCTGATATAATGTTTTCTACATGTCTCTGTGCTAGATTTCAAGCTGACCCTAAAGAATCTCACTTAGTGGCTATTAAAAGAATCTTCAGATATCTCAAAGGGACTCCAAATCTAGGAATTTGGTACCCTAGAGAGTCTGGTTTTGATCTAATTGGCTACTCAGATGCAGATTATGCAGGCTGTAAAATAGACAGGAAAAGCACAACTGGCACCTGTCAATTTCTAGGGAACAAGCTTGTGTCATGGTTCAGCAAGAAGCAAAATTCTGTTTCTACATCAACAGCTGAAGCTGAGTACATTGCTGCTGGTAGTTGCTGTTCACAGATACTCTGGATGAGGAATCAACTATTTGACTATGGTTTGACTGTTGACAAAATTCCAATATTTCGTGACAACACAAGTGCCATTGCCATTACTTAAAATCCAGTACAACACACAAGAACCAAGCACATTGATATCAAGTACCACTTCATTAGGGAACATGTGATGAAAGGTACAGTGGAACTTCATTTTGTTCCAAGTGAAAAGCAGATTGCAAACATATTTACCAAGCCACTTGATGAATCAACATTCACAAGATTAGTAAGTGAGCTAGGTATGCTTAATTATTCATAAATTTATGTCCTCTATATAATCTGCATTGAAGCCTGAAATGAATTTGCTGCAAGAACAAAGTTGGCTTTAAGAAAGACCTATCCTATCAACGGATATTCCCTATCCGTTGAAAGCCAAAATTGTTCTATCAATGGATGTTCATTATCCGTTGAAAGACAAATACATTTCTGGTAATTTTATCCCTCAACGGATAAAATAGTGTTGGTCATCAACGGATAACTATTTACCTTATACGTTGAAGTGTCACATCAGTTACTTTCAGTAAGTCACAGCCGTTGATTTCTTTACTTAACCGTTGATACAGATATACACTGTTGTATGTATTTGTTTTAAAGGCAGTTTATAATTTCTACAGTTTTATTTATTCTTGAACGGCTGTAATTTACTTAAAAGTATAATTTTATTTATGTTTTAATTCAAGAAAGTATAAAAGCCCATTGAACTCTTATTTTCACTTTACGCTTTCTTGCAATTTTCATTCTCCTTCTCTCCCAAAATTCTCAAGTTTTTCTCTGCAACCTCTACTCACAACAATGACACCAGTAGTCAAAATTATGTCTCAAACAGGATTTGTTTATGAAAAGAATAATTTCGTAGCCTTGGTTGAAAAGAATGAAGCCCATTCTGATTATCACAAGATGATGGACTTCATCAAAAACTGCAAACTAAGCTATGCAATGCTAGAAGCCCCAACCATCTACTATGAGGTGATAGAGGAGATTTGGACAACTGCAGAGTTCAACTCCACAGATATGACTATTGCCTTCTCTCTCAAAGGTAAGGATTATTGCATTAACTGTGATGATATACAGTCTTGCTTTAAGTTGCCTGAGAATAATGCCATAACACCACACACTGATAAAGATGTATCTGCTATGTTAGATTCCATAGGCTATGCTTTTCATTCTGCTAGTTTAGGTAGCATTAGAAGGAAAGGCCTTAGGAAAGAATGGACTTTTCTTGGAGATGCCTTTATTAAGGTTTTCTCTGGAAAGATTAGCAATTTTGATGCCATAACTTCATCTCTTGTTAATATGCTTTATATGCTAGTTTTTGATAGGTACTTTAATTTTAGCAACTGTGTCATGCTAGAATTAGGTTCCAGATTAGGTAACAAAGCTTATAGACCACATAACATCTACTATGCTAGATTTTTTATGTTATTGGCTAACCATGTTGCTGAAGGATTGGTTATATCAAATGAGAATAATAAACTCAAATGCTGGGCACAAGAGAAAAGGGTCCTTGCAGACCTTTTGAGAATGAACCTCAACAGCCAGGTGCCACTGGTATATTTGCCAATCATGAATGCACCACAGGTAAGTGAGGTAAACACTTCTATAACTCCTACTATTTCCAACCCCATTGTTTCTTTGTCTTCTAGTGTGGCAATGGAATCTGTGTCTTTGTCCAAACAGGTTCCTATCAAAGTCACCAAAACTAAAGTTTCAAAACTCAAGTCAAAGAAAACTACCTCTGTTGTTTCTCAAAAGACAACAGTTATAACAACTACCATAAACCCTGAAGGGAGTGAACAGGGTGTGAGTGGTGGGGGGAGGGGTGAACATCAAGAAACCCCCCAGGATAAGGTGGGAGAGGTGAGTGGTACCCAAGCCAGCCAAGCCACAGTCTCTCAAAAGACTGTGGTGGTTCAAAAGGAGTCTAACACATCCCTAGTTGCATCCTCCCAAAAGGATGTAACTATTGAAAATAGTCCCCAACCAGGGACACAGACCAAAAGATGGAGGGACACTGAAGCGACACATTCACCAATTAAAGCCTTTTCAAGGAAGAAGAAGGCCAAGACCCTAGTTTCCACACAAGGGGCACACACAGCACAGATACATCCACCTGTATCTGAGCCTTCTCAAATTCAGCTTGATGTGATTCCAGCAAATGTGGAGTCAAAACCCCATTCTCTCATAATAGAAACACACCAATCATCAAACTCTCCATCACCCTCTCTGGATGTGGATATGATATTCACATCAATTCCTGATTCTCCCTCATTAAAACTCAGGGAGGAGCCCCACTCAAAACCTGATGATCATCATCTTTTAGATGATTTGTTGGATCATCAGCCAATTCTTTCAGATGTAGTTCAAGAATCTGTGTCACCACACTTAAAATCAATTCACACAGATTCAACAATTATGTCACTTTCTATATCTACATCTTTTCCTTCTTCAACGGATATCTCTCATCCGTTGACAAGTGGTTGTTCTTCAACGGATAAGCTTAACTGCAGTTATCCGTTGATACCATCAGTTTCCACTTCAATGGATACTCCCTATCCGTTGATGGTCTCTACACACATAACAGAAACAATTCCAACTGTAGAGGATATGGTTACTGTACAATCACTTTTTAGGTTTGAGGGAAGGGAGTGATCTTTTGAGTGAGAGGCTGGGTTGCTCCCAGGCAAAAGGAGAGGTTGAGAGTCACCATATGCATGCTATTTCTTCCAGCATGGCAAAAGTGAGTGAGGGGAGTGCCACCTTAGAAGGTGAGGGTGAGGGTGTGAGGGTGTGTGTGAGCCAGGGGGAGCCCCTGATGCAAGAAAATAGAGAAAATGAGAGAAAGGCAGGTACAAAAGTTATAAGGGTGGATCCAGCCATTGCTAGTGAGTCAATGAAAGTGGATGATGCAGAAAAGGAAAGACAATTTCAGCAACATTACAAAGATGTAATTGATAACATTTCCTTGGATGCTGACACTTTTACTCATCCTGTTTCAGCCTATCAATTATTGGCTGCTCAGGGCAATGTGGAGGCAGAACAGACATTAAACATTGTACACACTTCAGAATCTCTTCTCAGAGACAAAGCTGCTGTTAACAAGCTGCCTTCTCAAGCTGGTGAGCCATCTGAAGAATTTGGAGTAAATTCTAATGATGATGACTCTGATTCTTTGGATGAGAGCATGAACTTAGGGGGAGTAGCAGGCCCAAGTTCTATTCCAGATCTTCCTGAATGGGCATGGGCAAAAGTATCAACACCAGGAGAGTTTAATGTCACTTTAGTCAGACAAGTCATGACAATTCAAAAGGCCCTTCAGGAGACTACAGATGCTGGTACCAAGGTAATTCTTCAAGCTCATCTGGAATCTCTGCATCTCTTGCAGTTGCAGCATTTCAAACAGAATCTGAGTGTGGATGAGCTCAAGCAGGATATTGCTGATCTAAAATCCTACAATGCTGAGAAGTTGGATTCAGTCATACCTTATGGTACTATGCAAGATTTGTTGGGGAGACTGAGGAAAGAATCTGATGCTGACAAGAGGCTGGCCAGATTGGAAACCAGAGTTCGGATCATTGAAGACTCTATGGTCACCATTCTTCAGAATCAACAAACTTAAACAACTCTACTCATGCAGCTGGCAAATGCACAAGGTTTGACCCCTACCCTTGATGATAACAAAAAGGGGTAGAATAAAGGGGAAGGGGAAGGAGAGCCATCAACAACAGTTCAAATATCTTAAGTGCTAGTTCCTGTCATCACCACTTCTCCAATTATTCAAATCAAAGGAAAGCTTGATGGAATTGATCTAATCCAGATAGCAGCAGCTGAATTGCAAGTCAAAGAGCAAAGGAAGAGGATTGATGAAAAGATGCAACAAATTTTTGGTTCTACAACTTCTCAATCACAATCTGTGAAGCATAGCACAAAAGTGGAATCAATTATTATGGAGCTCAAGCCAGTAGGGAGGAATAAGGTTGGAGAGACTTCTTCCAAGGATCTGAAACCTATGGTTCTCAAGCCCAACAACAGATCCATTAAGGACTCTACAAAGAATCCTCTGAAAGAAGTGGATTTTCCTCTTCCAAAGGCTGATGAGGACAAGCTTTTGGGTAGAAGTATCACAAAGCTCAAAGAGACCATGGATGTGGCTGTAAGGAGGAACATGGCTATTATCTTCAGAGAGGGAAAGAGCATATGTGTAATGCAAGGACATCCAAAATTCTCAATAGCCAAGAGGGAAGAAACCAGAAGGTTGAAGGAAGAAGCCAAACAGCTAAAGGCTAACAAAAGAGCACAAGCAAAGCTTGAAAAACAGCTAAAGTCAAGTCAGGCTGAAGAACAAAAAGAAATTGAAGACAAAAGTGAAGATGAAGCTATGGGGGACATGGTTGATACTGATATGGAAGAGAGAAGTAAGGAAAGAGAAGAATGGAAGAAAGGGAACAGAAAGAAGGCCAATGCAAAGAGAAAGATGGTAGCTAAGACTGAAGAAACCCAATCAAATCCAAACCACTACCCTCTATTCCTGAACCCATTGTGCCTGACCCCTTCATGAACATTCATGGTGAAATAATAATTCCCAAGGAGGAACCAATTGATTGGGACACCATCAAATTGCCCACCTTCCTAACCTCTTCTCCACCATCAAAGAAGCAGAAAAGAAGAATCAAATCAACACCCTCTAAAGCCTCAATCAAATTCACACAGAAGCCTAAGCCTACGCCTCAAGCCTCTAAGGATGATTATGTTCACATCTGTGACATAAAAGAATTTTCAGACATTGAACTCTATCTGGATGAGCTGGAGGAAGTAAGGGGAATAGCTGCCTACAGACAGCTACCAGAAAGACTAGTGTTCAAATACAAAGGAGATGGGGAAAGAACCTGGCCTCTTTATAGAATTCTGAATGAAAGCTACTCTACCTTGATTAGAGTCTACTCATCCATACAAAGGGATTCTGGCTTTACCAGGACTGCCAAGACTGAGATTCTCAACAAGATTGCCAACATAAGGAAAACTTGGAGGGAGCCTAATGCTTTGCCTAGAACATTACTCATTCAAGAAAGAGGAATTACAGTTCACAAATCACCTCATTGGTTGATGGAGTTCAGAGACAACAAATGAGTCAGAAGATTTTTCAGAATTGAAGATCAGCTCAAGATTGCCAGTAATGAAACTCTCAAGGATATGCAATCTAAGTTGGACATCAATGAAGAAGATGAAGCTGAATTCTACAGACAAATTCAACTTCAAATAGAGGAGAATGAAAGGAGGCTAGGAAAGAAAACAAGGAATCAAAGGAAAAGAAACTAATCTGCTCAGGCTAAAGGAGCACCCTTGGAAATAATGTAATTCTTCAATTCCATCTCAGCATACACATTTTTGTAGCACTTTTGAATTTCTGCTTTATTACAGTATATATATTTGTCAAGTATTTTGTTATCATCAAGCTAAACCCAAATTTATGCCTACAGTTCTAGTAGACATAAATAGGGGGAGATTGTTAGGAATATGTGTATTAGTTTGATGATAAGTTAAACAAAACACTTAAGTAGAAATCTAGTGTTTGTAGCCTCAACGGATAAGACCATCTTGGCTATCCGTTGAAGGAGTAGCTTTACTTAGCAATAAGTTTAGTATTGTAGCACATTTCATTCTCTGGATTCAAGTTGTAATTCTTAGATGTTGTAGGAAATTATCAGTCATATTGACTACTAGTGGATATGCAAATAGGAGGGCTAATTGTAAATATTTCATGCCTTGTAATTTTGTATATGTGAAGAAGTATCAACGGATATTGAAGACCTTCAACGGATAAGAAACAAAGCTTCAACGGATGTCTCTAATGCTTCAACGGATAATATCCATCAACGGATAAGTGCTTCAACGGATAAAGACTTCAACTGATAATGCATTAACGGATAAAGCTTCAACGGATAAATCCTCAACGGATAAGGCATCAACGGATGAAAGCTTCAACGGATGCTTAGTTCATTAGCAGTTGATAGTGACAATTCACAAGCTGACAGAGGCACATGGGTTAACAGAGACAAACTGGAATGTGGAAGCCTCTAGGAGGAATCAAGAAAATGCAGCATTTCCATTTTGATGCAAACAAGGAAGTATTCAAAGATTTACAGCCAAGCCTAAATTGCATTTGATAGAGAAATGAAGAAGAAACATGTGAAGAATCTGTTTAAGTGTATTTTACAGTTTTGTCTTCACTTATAAACTTGGTGATATATAAACCAAGTAGCAGCTAGTAATTAGATAAGAATTTTCCTGAGCTGTTTAGAAATATCCAAAGAGAAAATCATCTAGTTTGTACTAGGAAGCAGCTGTGATTTAATTCTTTGAATCACAGATTTTCTGAAAATAAGAAGTTAATGATGATGATAGAGACTGGGTTGAAGTTAAAAAAATAAAACAAGCTGAAGATCTTGAAATGATCACCATCCTAGGAAGTTATTTAAACAATGCTGAGAGCATGCTACCTAAGACTGTTATAAATGACAAAGATGATGACAAGAATGATGATAAGCAAAAGAAAGCTGGACACAAATGTTTTAGCTCAAATATAAGTCAATCCAGTAAAAGTAGTGGGATTCATAAGTATGCAAAGAGTAGAAAGGATGAAAATAAAGGGAGGAATAAGGATGGAGAGAAGAAGGGGAGTGATAAAGATGAGAAGGACACCAAGAAAACACTTGTGAACCAAAAATCTCAAACTCTGAAAACCCTATATCAAATCCCTAGTCAATCAAAAACTCCAACTTTTCAAACCCTTATGCCTAAACTTTTTCAAACTCATAACCAACTCTCTACCCAAAACACATATCCTAGAAAATCAAACCATATTAAAAAGACTGGCTAAACCTCCATCATTCAAGCCACCAGTCAAAACACACTTCAATTTTGTTGGAAGAAAACGAGGGAAAACCAAAGTTAAAACGGGAGCATTGTGTGCCTGCTTTAATCAAGATGATTTTCTACCAATTTCAGAGGAAGTCTCAGGGGATGACTACAATAATCAACAAGCAGAACTCATATGTAGAATCACTGTGAATACTCTGAGAGAGGTGATAATCTATTTCAAGAATGGCTTTTTCAATATATACAAGAAAGAAATACTAGAAAACATTTCAATAGTGGAACTTGAAAGGGTGATAAGTTTAATGACTGAGAATGATAAGTTTACAAGAATGAGGAAGGTTCAACTAGCTGAAATGTTGATAAACGAAAATGAAAGATGGGCAAGGGAGAAAGTAAAGATGGAAGAGAGAGCTATTAGGAAGCTTGAGGAGTTAGACAGATTGGAAAGAAGATCAAATAAACTCTAGGCTAGAGGATTAAATAGGATTTCTGAAAATGGTATGTATCTGAACATCAGAACTCACGGACTATCAACGTATAGAGTTGAGCATCTTGGCAGTTACCCACTAGAATAATGCTTGAAGACTGTGGAAGCCCTAAGAGGAACTGAGATCATTGAAGAAATTGAATGTCTTGTTAGACTAAAAGACTTAATTCGATCTCAGTCAGGGTATGAAAACTTTAGTTAGTTTTGTAACTCAATTTTCTTTATAATAGCTAGATGACATTTATGTTTAAAAGAATGTATTGTGTATATCTGTGTTGTTTTTCATTTTTATCTTGGAATTAGTCTTGTTATTAGGCATGAATTTATGACAAGTGATCTTCTCACAAATTAGGGGAGATTTTTGTTCAAGACATGCCTTAATATAACAATACTAAGTCATATTGACAATTCTAAGATTTAGTTGACTTGTAATTTTTATGTAATATGTAATGGTATTCCTTGAGTCTGTAAAAATGTCGAAGAAGACTAGACTGGAGTATTTTTTAATAAATAACCAACAAGCTAGGAATAAATATCTGAAAGAAGATCAAGCCTGATCATGCCTCAGAATAAAGATAAACAACTTGGTGAAGAATAATGATATAGATTGAAAAATGTTTTAAGTCAAATGTCAAGAAGTCACAGATAAAGGAATGTCCAGAAGTATATTGAGAACTAATCAAGCTTAGAGAAGTCAATTTGACCTGTAGAGAAGTGATTTCTCTTGTATAAAAGTCACTTCACTTATAGAGAAGTCACTTTGCCTATAGAGAAGTCAACTTGACATGTTGAGAAGTGGAGATATCTGTTAGGTATGAAGTGCAATACAAAGGGGGGTAAATGTGTTTTCTTGATTTTAAATTAACTGTGATGGTTTCTGGTTTATGGAACAAAACAGTTGTATGAATTTGTAGTGATAAAATATTAGATGCAGAGACACAAGCAGATTATCAAAAACTCACTTGATTTGTATTAAATCAAATTTGTCTTGCTATAAATATGTGTTCTTGAAAATAAGAACTCGGCTACTTCTCTTGAGAGAATTACAAGATTTTTCTAGATCTGTTTTGTTACAACTAAACAAAGGTCACATGGCACACTTTATAGATAAACATGCACGGTTTACATAACTTGCACTAAAATAGACCGACACATTTTTTAAAGCTACTTTTTTTATTTCCACTTCTAGTGTCAGCATATCTGTGCAGAATCTACCAGGTCTGTGACCCTCCTTTGTCCAGTTCATCTGGGCCCTTGATCTTGTATTCTTCAAGTTGCATTTGTAGGCTTTTGAATTCAGTGATATAATTGTTTGTTGACTGATAATCTTGAATCAAGTTGTCTGTATTCTGAATTATGAAATTATTTGTCGAGATCTCTTTTGTTGTATAGAGATGTCACATATCGATAAGTAAAATGACTTATCGGTATCTCAAGCTCTCTTCATAGGCTTTTGATTTGTCGAGGTCTCCAGTTCTCTACAAGTAGAATGACTTGTCGATATCTCCAGTTCTCTATATAAATTTTTTGACTTGTCGATATCTCCAGTTCTCTACATAAGAATTTAACTTGTCGATATCTCTAGTTCTCTACATGAGGAATTGACTTGTCGATATCTCATGTTCTCTACATTGACTTTTTAACTTATCGATATCTCTAGTCCTCTACATAGAGATTGACTTGTTGATATCTCTTGGGACTTCTTTACAAGTTATTTTAGATTTCTAGACATACTTCTCTACATTCAATGATCTATGACTTGTCGATATCTGACATAGAACATTTTTCCCAGAATAACATTATTCAACTCCAAGCGTCTATACTTCTCTTTGAGGCATGATCGGGATTGATCTTCTTCCAGAGTTTATTCCTTAGCTTGATGGCTATTCATAGAAAAATCCTCCAGTCTAATCTACTTAGCATTTTTATAAACTCAAGAAATGCAATTATAGAATACAATTAGATTATCATATAACTTATACTTAGTGTTGTCAAGATGACTTAATCTTGTTATGTACAGGCATGTCTTGCACCACAATCTCCCCAAATTTATGAGAAGATTACTTGTCACAAATTCATGCCTGATAACAAGACTAACCTCAAGCTAAAATTAAGAAAAATAAGACTGACAAATTTACAAAGTATAACTTGTATACAATCTTGCAGTTACATACAGAATTGAATATACATGTTCATCTGAATTTCTCATAGCCTGGTTGTTCTTTAATTTGATCTTTGAGTCTAACAAGGCACTCAAGTTCTTCAATATTTCCAGTTCTTCTTAAAGCTTCTACCAGCTTGAGCCATTTATTTAGGGAGTAACTGTCAAAATGATTTATTCTATACCTTGATAGCTTGTGATTCTTGATGTACAGAAACACACCATTTGGAGACACCCTGATCAACCCCTTATCTTTCATTTTATTAGACCTTTTCTCAAACATCTCAATTTCTTGTGCATATTTTCTTTCATTTTCTTCCCTTTCAGCTTTTTCCCTGGCATGTCTTTCATTCCTCTCTCTCTCACCCTTTCAGCTAACTCTGCCTTTCTAATTCTTGTAAAAGCATCCCTTGCATACAGTTAGGAATATGTGTATTAGTTTGATGATAAGTTAAACAAAACACTTAAGTAGAAATCTAGTGTTTGTAGCCTCAACGGATAAGACCATCTTGGCTATCCGTTGAAGGAGTAGCTTTACTTAGCAATAAGTTTAGTATTGTAGCACATTTCATTCTCTGGATTCAAGTTGTAATTCTTAGATGTTGTAGGAAATTATCAGTCATGTTGACTACTAGTGGATATGCAAATAGGAGGGCTAATTGTAAATATTTCATGCCTTGTAATTTTGTATAAGTGAAGAAGTATCAACGGATATTGAAGACCTTCAACGGATAAGAAACAAAGCTTCAACGGATGTCTCTAATGCTTCAACGGATAATATCCATCAACGGATAAGTGCTTCAACGGATAAAGACTTCAACTGATAATGCATCAACGGATAAAGCTTCAACGGATAAAGCCTCAACGGATAAGGCATCAACGGATGAAAGCTTCAACGGATGCTTAGTTCATTAGCAGTTGATAGTGACAATTCACAAGCTGACAGAGGCACATGGGTTGACAGAGACAAAATGGAATGTGGAAGCCTCTAGGAGGAATCAAGAAAATGCAGCATTTCCATTCTGATGTAAAAAAAGGAAGTATTCAAAGATCTACAGCCAAGCCTAAATTGCATTTGATAGAGAAATGAAGAAGAAACATGTGAAAAATCTTTTTAAGTGTATTTTATAGTTTTGTCTTCACTTGTAAACTTGGTGATATATAAACCAAGTAGCAGCTAGTAATTAGATAAGAATTTTCCTGAGCTATTTAGAAATATCCAGAGAGAAAATCATCTAGTTTTTACTAGGAAGCAACTGTGATTTAATTCTTTGAATCACAGATTTTTAGAAATAACACATCTCTGGTGGAACAACAAATCCACCAGAAAAGTTTTTAAGTTCTTTGTGTTCTTTACATTTGTGTTTGAATATATATCTGTCTGTATTAGCTTCAAGCAATTCACACACTTGTTCTCAAAAACACTTAGCCTTAGAAACTGCTCAAAACTTGAAAAAGTTTTGAGATTTACATTCAACCCCCTTCTGTAAATCTCATTGTTAGTCCACTGGGAATAACACATACATCAAACTGATCATCCTCTCAAGTTCTACAGTTGAGTAGTTCTCAACAACTTTTTTGTTCAACAAATTGAAAATTCCATCATTGAAGTAAATTCTGACCCCAAGATATAACCCAGACTTTGAATATTTCTTCAGCTAGTTGTTTGTGGCATTCATCATCTGATATGTTTTCTGAGATAGGTAGAAATTCACTTTGAATATTACAATCCCAAAGTATACCAGCTTCAACTTGAACTCTTTTTGGTTTTCTCCCTGCGGACTTGAAATGAATTTTAGTTGGAGGTTTGAACGAAGGTGGTTTGGAGAGTTTCTTTAGGGAAGTTTGGTTTGCTGTGATAGGGATTTTGAGTAGAGAGTTTGTAGTAGGTTTGTACAGGTATTTGACCTTTGAGGTTTGGATACTTTGAGATAGTGTTTGGCTAGGTTTTTGAGTTGGGATTGGCAAGATTTTGGATATTTGGGGTAAAGGTGTTATCTTTAAGTCTCTTTCATCTCATGCATCCTTCTTTTTCTTCTTGCTGTCATCCTTTCCCTTCTTCTCATCTTTTCTGTTATGACCGGCATTTTATGTAATATTATTTGTGGATTGGGTATAATATTAAAGTCAAATAAAAATATATTCAATGATTGTACGCTAGTGTGAGTGAAAGTTTCTGCATTATAAATTTGCTTTGTGTAGTATATGATTTTTTCAAAGCAAGAGTTTATTTAATTTCTTTATTTTTGATTTATAAGGAATATTCTAAGCTTTGGAAAATTTTTCTTTTAAAAGGTATTTTGTTCACAAATTTTGAAAATGATTTTATAAAGTCTCTAAAAATCCAAGTTATTTTATGATATAAATTTTATAATTTTTGAACTTATATTTTATTTTATAAAAAATAAATCATTATAAATTTTAGTTGTCATATTTATCAAATTACATAAGAGACCATGCATGCAAATCACCCTTCTATTCTCTCAAAGGGCAAACAAGACTTTTCCAACCCCACTAACTCATTTGATTATTACCAAATTACTACCTTAGCATTGCATGCAAAATGGCCTAACTTTAACCAAGGGACATTTTTGTAAGTTCTCACTTCCACTCATCATTTGTAAACTAAATAGTATAAAACAAAGAAATCAAAGTGGGAGAAGTCATTCTCATTCCACACTCCAACACCCCACAAATTTTCTCTCCTCCCCCTCCCACATTGCTCTCGGCCGAAGGCCAATTCCCCACCCCCTTCCATTTTTTCAATTCATTCTTCATCTTCCCAAGTGTAAATCTTTTACCTACATTCATCTTATATACTTTCCAAGTGTTTTGTGACTTGGAAGTTGAAGTTCCATCGATGCATGTGTAGTTCTTATGTGATCTCCAAAGAGAAACTCTTGATTCTTGTGAATTCAAGAGCTCTCTATGAGATATATTATGTATATGTGCTAACTAAGTGTTTTATGGAGATATCATGCTTTAAAATCCTTTGCATGCTACTGAAATTTCATTATATATTTATGTTTAGCCATGCATGTTAGTTTTAAGACATTAAAATGATGATCAACCATGTTTTGCATGCTATTCTTTTCGAAATCATGTTGTTATGTTTAAAAATCTATAATTGCGAAATATGTGTGCTTAAAATAGATTGTTTTCATGATAAATTTCTTATTAATACTTAAAAGAAGTTATATTTCATGATTATTAAGGATGAGTATTAGGTGCAAGTCAATTTTGCAAGCATTTAAAACTTTATACCTAGCCGAAATCTAGTTATGTGCTTTCCTTGAGTTGCATGTTATATATTTAGTTGCATGTTGTTATTTTTGGGCATGGATGATCTCACCCAAGTTTATTTTTAGAATAAGGGAGTTAGTTCAGTAGATTACCATGTATAAGTCTTGGTTTAAGTATTGAGTTATTGTTAGTTGAGTTTGTCAAGTCAAAACCTTGGAAAATGAGAGTTATAGTTTCTGCAGAAAAATCAGTATAGCACCCTGAGGTTTAGAGTGAGTTTTGACCATGTCATTGGTGTGCACTTTGAGGCCCAAGCTACCAGAAGTTAGTATTGGGAGTATATAAAAGGTTTTAGGAGTTGGTTGGAGGTTTGCATGTCATTTGGTTAGGTGCACAAGTAGAATCACAAAATCTGTCCAGCAGGGGACAGTTTTGTTGCAACTTAGAAATAGGGAGATTTGACCATGTCATGGGTAGGCCCTCGTTAGGCCCAACTGGGCCTTAGTTAGAGGGTATGTCAGAGAAATTTTTCCAACCATAGTTCATAGGATATGAGCTAGAACCATGTGTCACAAGTTAATTCAAGTCAGGGCATTTTCTGCCCAGAAAAACAGGGGAACCTTGGACTTTTAGCTTAGGCCCAAGAAGGCCCAAGCCAGGCCCTTGAGCCACATCAAGTTCGTGAGATGCCCTTAGGTCAGGAGAGTCTTGTGTAAAAGTTTTGAAGGAAAACTTGTAGTTTAAGAGTGTCTCATGTACTCAAGAAACCATAGTTGTCATTCTGAAATTTGCACCAGTGAGCACTATCACTTATCACATAGTTTTAGAACACTTAGAAGTGAGTATTAGGTCGACCACCATAGTTGTAAGATAGTATACGGTCAGTATAGCAAAAGGCATAAGTGAGGGTCAATAGGTTTTGGATAATTTAGGAAAGGCACATCGGGTTAGGAAGCCAAAATTAGAAGAGCTTGTCTAGTTTAGCGACCAAGTGACTTAAGTGGTGAGTCGAGATCATCCAAGCCTAGTATTGTATTATGGTATATATGGTGTTATTTGGTGTTAATATATGATATGTAAATATGTGGCTATGTGTGTGCAATTGTAATTTAAAAGTGAATATAAATTAAGTGCATATAGGCCTAAGTGTCATCCGTGTTTAATTTCGAGTTGTAAATAGGTTAAGTTGGTGAGAATATATTATAATGAGGATTATTATTATTTATGTAGGATCTCGAGACGAGGGAAAACTTGCCATAAAATTCGAGTGAAGCTCCAGTAGTTGCTCCTACCAGTCAGACCAGACCAACCTATCTCAAGGCAAGTGATTCAACTTGTCCTTCATATTTACTGCTAATAGTTCATACATTGCTGCAACTATCCTGTGTCATTTGATATATTAAATCAAGCGTATCTTATGTTCATCTTTGAATCACATAGAGATGCCATGAACCCTCGAGTACGTATTGCAAGTAGTTCAAAAGTCTTTCATGATAGTTTAATGCCATGATAAAATGAAGAGTTGATATACTACTTGATTGATCCTCTTGATTAACATGTTGATGTTTCCTATGTATTGATATCTCATCCTGATACTTGAACCCCTATAGAACCTTACCTTGAACTCTGATAGTCAGAAACTTACCAGCTTGATTCCTCATTGATTGATACCCATCTTTCTTATCCTAAAGCTTGACAATTCTGATATATTTTGAGCTAAAAATCATTTCTTCATACCTTAACACCCTTAGTATTCATGAAGCTTACATTCTTAATGATCCAGCACTTGAACCTTGATGAGAAACCATTGCTTTGAGCCCAAATTGGCATTACCCTTCATATTATCCATTAGCCTCACTAAATCCTCTTGTCCAAATCTTTGATATATGAAAACCATTCAATTACCTGAATAGAGAATAGTTTTGTGAATCATGGCTCTGATATTCAGTACCTTGTTTCCCGTGTTTCGAGTTGATCTATAATTCCTTAATAAAAATGTTTACTGTTAAAAGAGATTTTGTTACAATTCGGCATCAGCTTTTCAAATAAATAAAATGTGGGTTTTCAGTCCCAAAGGGGGATAAATGTTTTCTTTGAATGGTGGATCTGGACTGAGACGCGAGTCCTTTCCGCACTTATATTAGGCTTAAAAGTTGCCTGGGGATTCCCATTATTGTTTTAGAACCCAGCGAGGTTCGGGATTACTTCGCGGCTGATCACCGGCTGTAATCCGTAGCGTCATAAAATGATTTTGATTAAGACATGATTTTAAAGTTGTTTTGATGCAAGCAAAATGATGCCATCTCACATAGTTTTTATCTCTCGTTACCTTTGGTTATGACTTTCCATTATCATTCTTAAAAGTATATCTCAATTTATATTTTGTGTCGTACTGTTAGCACTTGTTGAGCATTTGGCTCACTTCTTGCTTTACCCTGATATTACAGCTAGCAGCTATGGTTAGATTCAAGCAGACTGCCCGTAAGACCTGTGATGCTGATGCTTATGATCGAGCTCAGGTAGAATAAGTAATAATAGTTGTGTGAGGACTCGGTATTTGTAATCAGATGTAATAGTTGGTAGTGTTGGGCTATTCCAAACCCTAAACTGTAAGATCTTGGATTTGGTTGTGTATTCTTCATTAAAATGATGTAATAGCTATATTTATTTTGCTATTTAAGTTGGGTGTGTGACAGGTTTTGGTATCAGAGCTACGGTTTAGAGTCCCTGGACAGCCCAAGTAGGTTATAGGATTTGTGTGTAGGTTATAGATATTATGCGAGAGAGTAGGTTAAGTAAATTATTATTAATACTCCTCTTATTGGTTATCAGCAAAGGGCGCATTCCTCGTCATCCTCTGGGTCAGACGACACTATTGCTTTCTCCGTGTATGCTGAGTTGAGGCGCCAGTTCGACATGCTTCAGGGCAAGTACGACCGACTGATAGACCGACTGAAGAACGTGTATCCGGACAGCCGAAACTACGAAGGGAAGCCCAAGGAGCAGATGACTGCGAGACTTGAGACCTTGGTTCAGTACGTCAACACTAAGCTTGAGGAGATGCCAGCGCACCGGGACCGTACCAGCCAGTATGTCATTCAGATGGTGGCGGATGAGCTCTAGAGCATTGTGAAGACGCTTCGAGAGGAAAAGACTACCAAGCCCCGTTCAGATGGAGTGGAGCCTTAGTTCTTTCCATTTACCTTTCATGTTATTGTACTATCAGACTCTATGGAGTCCCCAGTTGTTTCCGTTTTTCCTTTAAATAAGCCTGTTATTCCTAGAAACAGACTATGTCCCAATCCTATGTACTGTGACCTTTAAAATTTCAATAATTATGTGCTATTGTTCCATTTGATCTCAACTGTTATTTTATGCTTTTATCATCATATCTGCTTAATTTGGAAACTTGACCCCATATGAAAATGAGAATGTCATGCGATACCCTCGAATCATTTTATCATTCATATCTGTTTTGACACAACTCTTATTTCAGGATCATGCCTCCCAAAAAGAAGAACCCAACAACCACCTTCACCACAGACCCAAATATTCTTCGACTACTGGAAACCTTGCAACAGCAAACCAATGCTATAGCTCAACAACAACTAACTCTTCAACAACGAATTGAAAACCAAGATAACCGTGAGTCACACCAACCACCTGAACCACCAGTACCACCTAGACAAATTGTCACTTTCAAGGCTTTTCAGAATGTGAATCCACCTGTATTTCATGATACCACTGATCCAGTGATAGCTAACACATGGATCAAGGAGATGGAAAGGGCTTTTGAGTTGGTACAGTTAGGAGACAATCAGAAGACGCCGTATGCTACATACTTCTTGAAGGGAGAAGTTATCTATTGGTGGGAATCAGTAAAGGCCATGGAAGTCACTCAGCAGGTTTCTTGGGAGAGATTTAAAAAGTTATTTCTGGACAAGTATTACCCTAAGTACATGCAGAATCAGATGGAGCTAAAATTTCTTGAGTTGAAGCAAGGGAACATGACCGTATTGGAGTATGAGAAGAAGTTCACTGAGTTGTCAAGGTTTGTGACAAAGTATACCAGCACTGAGGAGGAAAAAGCAAAGAAATTTCAGCAAGGATTGGAGCCTTGGATCAGAGATAAGGTGGCTATGTTTGAGCTTGAAACTTATGCGGGAGTAGTACAGAAAGCTGCTCTGATTGAGAATAATGGGATGCAGTCAAGGAAAGAGAGGGATAACAAGAAGAGGAAGGTTCCATTTTATGGAGAAAAGTCTGAAGCTGGAAGTTCGCAAGATCGGAATGTAAAGAGGATTGGTTTTCAGAAGGGCGGAAATTTTCAAAAGAAGGGAAATTTGGGCAAAAGGCAAGAATCAAAAGGAAACAACCAGGCAAGCCAAGGGCAAGTTGGAGAAAACAGGTTCCAGAGACCGGAATGCAAGTACTGTGGAAGAAGGCACCCCGGAGTATGCAATAAGCTGAGCATGACCTGTTATAGGTGCAATCAGAAGGGACATTTGGCAAACGAGTGCAAGATGCCGAAGCCAGGAGTTACGTGCTACAAGTGTGGGAAGACTGGACATATGGCTAGGGAGTGTAAGGCAACAGGACCAGTCAAAGCTCTGATGAACGTGGCAAGTACCAGTGCAAGCGTGCCAGCTGAGGTATTGGCATTACCTCCACCACCCGCACCAACCCCGCAAGCAACAACAAGGACATTTGATCTAAAGATGAAAGATGTTGTTCAGAATTCTGAGGTGATAGCAGATACACTTTTACTCAATAATGTCAAAGCTAAAGTATTGACTGATTCGGGAGCAACAAGATCTTTCATATCAGAATCTTTTGTTGATAAGCTCCAATGTGATAAAATGGTTATGAGTGAGGTAGTAAATGTGGTAATTGCAAACCAAGAGAAGATTCCTGTGAATCAATTTTGTCCAAAGTGTGAGATCGATATTTCGGGATATAAGTTTTCAGCCGACTTGATACTCTTCAAGTTGGGAGAGTTTGACATAATTTTAGGAATGGATTGGTTAGGAGAGAATAGCGCTCAGATAAATTGTAAGACCAAGAGAGTGTATTTAAAGACGAAGAGTGGAGAGAAGGTAGTATTTAAAGGGCAGAGGCAAGAGCAGCTATTTCTTACAATCGTTCAGGCTAAGAAGTTGCTTAGAAAAGGTTGTGAGTCGTTCCTAGCAAATGTAGTGGATTCAGAGAGAGGCAGCCTCAGCATGGAAGATATTCCTGTAGTTAGTGAGTTTCCCGGTGTGTTTCCCGACGAACTACCAGGCTTACTACTAGATCGACAAATTGAGTTTGAGATCAACCTTGCTCCAGGCACGGAACCAGTTTCAAAGGCCCCATATAGGATGGCACCAGCAGAAATGAAAGAGTTGGCGAGCCAGCTACAAGAATTATTGGATAAAGGAGTGATACGACCAAGTACGTCGCCATGGGGAGCACCTGTTCTGTTTATAAAGAAGAAAGATGGGAGTATGCGTCTATGCATAGATTACCGGGAGTTGAATAAGGTGACGATCAAGAACCGCTACCCGCTACCAAGGATAGATGACCTTTTTGATTAGTTGAAGGGAGCAAAATGCTTTTCAAAGATTGATTTGAGATCGGGATACCATCAATTAAAGATCAAAGAAGAAGATATTCCTAAGACCGCATTCAGGACCAGATATGGGCATTATGAATTCCTAGTAATGCCGTTTGGATTGACCAAGTTAACCAGAAAGAATCAAAAGTTTGAATGGAGTGCAGAATGTGAAGATAGCTTTCAAGAGTTAAAGCAGAAGTTGGTAACAGCTCCGGTGTTGGTACTTCCAGATGATCAAGGGAATTTTGTAATATTCAGCGACGCTTCACATAAGGGTTTGGGTTGTGTGTTGATGCAACACAGTAAAGTGATCGCATATGCGTCAAGACAGTTGAAGCCGCATGAGTTAAAGTACCCGACGCATGACTTGGAACTAGCCGCCATAGTGTTCGCACTCAAGATCTGGAGACATTACCTCTATGGAGAGAAGTGTGAAATCTACACGGATCACAAGAGTTTAAAGTACATTTTTACTCAGAAAGAGCTCAATATGAGGCAGAGGAGATGGCTGGAACTGATCAAGGACTATGACTGCTCGATAAATTACCATCCTGGAAAGACGAACGTAGTGGCCGATGCTCTGAGTAGGAAGGAGAGATTGAATATGATGATAACATCAAAAGAGTTATCTGAAGAAATCGAAAAATTAGAATTGGAACTTTGTGCTTATGGAAAAGTCGAGGAAGTTTGTCGTGCAATGACCTTTCAGCCAACACTAGTGGAAAAGATAAAGAAGTGTCAAGAAGAAGTAATGGAGAAAGAGAAGAATCAGTTATCTGGAGAGGAGATTAATACTTAAAGGGATGAGCAAGGGATACTAAGGTTTTCATCCAGAATATGGATTCCCCATGTACCTGAAATAAAGAATGAGATCCTCAATGAAGCCCACAATTCAAAATTTTCAATCCACCCGGGAAGCACCAAGATGTATCAAGACTTAAAGAAGAACTTTTGGTGGCCAAATATGAAGCGAGACGTGGCAGAATGGGTTACGAAGTGCTATACTTGTCAGAAAGTAAAGGCAGAATATCAACGACCAAGCAGATTAATTCAGCCCCTGAAGATTCCAGAATGGAAATGGGAAAATATCGCTATGGACTTTATAGTAGGACTACCGCGAACGAAATCTGGACATGACGCAATATGGGTTATAGTTGATCGTCTTACGAAGTCGGCGCATTTCCTTCCAATAAACGAGAAGTCGTCATTGGACAAGTTGGTTCATTTGTATGTGCGCGAAATCGTACTAAGGCATGGAATACCCGTATCAATAGTTTCAGACAGAGATCCCCGATTTAACTCGAGATTCTGGAAGCAATTTCAGGAATATCTTGGCACGAAGTTGAATATGAGCACGGCGTACCACCCGCAGACTGATGGCCAGAGTGAAAGGACAATTCAAACAATTGACGATATGTTGCGCAGTTGTGCGATCGATTTTTCAGGAAGTTGGGACGACCATTTGCCGTTGATTGAATTCTCTTACAACAACAGCTATCATTCCAGTATCGGCATGCCACCATACAAAGCTTTGTACGGGCGAAAGTGTAGATCACCAACAAGTTAGGATGAAGTAGGAGAAGGAAGAATTCTCGGCTCGGATTTGGTACAACAGTTGCATGACTCGGTCAAGTTAATTCAGAAAAGGTTGCTTGCTGCTCAAGATAGACAGAGGAAGTATGCGGATCCAGCGCGTAAGGACGTTCAATTCCAAATGGGCGAAGCTGTGTTGCTGAAGGTGTCACCTGGAAAAGGATTGATAAGATTTGGGAAGAAAGGGAAGTTAGCACCTAGATACATAGGTCCTTTTGAGATTTTGAGTCAAGTGGGAAAGGTGGCCTACGAGTTGGCCTTACCACCTCAGTATCGGCATGTGCATAATGTGTTCCATGTATCGTTGCTTAAGAAGTACAATCCTGACGCTAGCCATGTGATAGAATATGAACCTGTAGAAATTCAGGCAGACCTGTCATTTGTGGAGCAACCGGTTAAAATACTCGACTGGCAAGTAAAGAGTCTTAGAAATAAGTCAGTAAAGTTAGTAAAAGTACTTTGGAGGAACCCTAAGGTCGAAGAGTCGACTTGGGAGTTAGAGTCTGATATGTGTTCCCGACATCCTCATCTTTTCTCTTAGATTCTGGGGACATAATCTCTTAAGGGGAAGAGGATGTTACGACCGACATTTTATGTAATATTATTTGTGGATTGGGTATAATATTAAAGTCAAATGAAAATATATTCAATGATTGTACGCTAGTGTGAGTGAAAGTTTCTGCATTATAAATTTGCTTTGTGTAGTATATGATTTTTTCAAAGCAAGAGTTTATTTAATTTCTTTATTTTTGATTTATAAGGAATATTCTAAGCTTTGGAAATTTTTTCTTTTAAAAGGTATTTTGTTCACAAATTTTGAAAATGATTTTATAAAGTCTCTAAAAATCCAAGTTATTTTATGATATAAATTTTATAATTTTTGAACTTATATTTTATTTTATAAAAATAAATCATTATAAATTTTAGTTGTCATATTTATCAAATTACATAAGAGACCATGCATGCAAATCACCCTTCTATTCTCTCAAAGGGCAAACAAGACTTTTCCAACCCCACTAACTCATTTGATTATTACCAAATTACTACCTTAGCCTTGCATGCAAAATGGCCTAACTTTAACCGAGGGACATTTTTGTAAGTTCTCACTTCCACTCATCATTTATAAACTAAATAGCATAAAACAAAGAAATCAAAGTGGGAGAAGTCATTCTCATTCCACACTCCAACACCCCACAAATTTTCTCTCCTCCCCCTCCCACATTGCTCTCGGCCGAAGGCCAATTCCCCACCCCCCCTTCCATTTTTTCAATTCATTCTTCATCTTCCCAAGTGTAAATCTTTTACCTACATTCATCTTATATACTTTCCAAGTGTTTTGTGACTTGGAAGTTGAAGTTCCAATGATGCATGTGTAGTTCTTATGTGATCTCTAAAGAGAAACTCTTGATTCTTGTGAATTCAAGAGCTCTCTATGAGATATATTATGTATATGTGCTAACTAAGTGTTTTATGGAGATATCATGCTTTAAAATCCTTTGCATGCTACTGAAATTTCATTATATATTTATGTTTAGCCATGCATGTTAGTTTTAAGACATTAAAATGATGATCAACCATGTTTTGCATGCTATTCTTTTCGAAATCATGTTGTTATGTTTAAAAATCTATAAATGCGAAATATGTGTGCTTAAAATAGATTGTTTTTATGATAAATTTCTTATTAATACTTAAAAGAAGTTATATTTCATGATTATTAAGGATGAGTATTAGGTGCAAGTCGATTTTGCAAGCATTTAAAACTTTATGCCTAGCCGAAATCTTGTTATGTGCTTTCCTTGAGTTGCATGTTATATATTTAGTTGCATGTTGTTATTTTTGGGCATGGATGATCTCACCCAAGTTTATTTTGAGAATAAGGGAGTTAGTTCAGTAGATTACCATGTATAAGTCTTGGTTTAAGTATTGAGTTATTGTTAGTTGAGTTTGTCAAGTCAAAACCTTGGAAAATGAGAGTTATAGTTTCTGCAGAAAAATCAGTATAGCACCCTGAGGTTTAGAGTGAGTTTTGACCATGTCATTGGTGTGCACTTTGAGGCCCAAGCTACCAGAAGTTATTATTGGGAGTATATAAAAGGTTTTAGGAGTTGGTTGGAGGTTTGCATGTCATTTGGTTAGGTGCACAAGTAGAATCACAAAATCCGTCCAACAGGGGACAGTTTTGTTGCAACTTAGAAATAGGGAGATTTGACCATGTCATGGGTAGGCCCTTGTTAGGCCCAATTGGGCCTTAGTTAGAGGGTATGTCGGAGAAGTTTTTCCAACCATAGTTTATAGGATATGAGCTAGAACCATGTGTCACAAGTTAATTCAAGTCAGGGCATTTTCTGCCCAGAAAAACAGGGGAACCTTGGACTTTTAGCTTAGGCCCAAGAAGGCCCAAGCCAGGACCTTGAGCCACATGATAAGTGGCATTTTATACCACTTAGAACGTCTTAAAATGGCTTAAATTGGTGTCTTGAAATCAAGTATTTTGTGTATTTGATGCGTTTTTCTAGTGTTCATGCATTTCAGGGTATTAGTTTCATTTCGGAGGAGGAATCATCAAGAATAAGCCTTGGCATGTGTTCACCATTGCGAGAGGAAAAGAACGGGCAGATTACGGCGAAGAAACGGAGCAAACCTGAAAATTTTCCAGAAGGGTCCTGCGCGCCCGCGCAGCAATGCTGAGCGGCCGCGCAGGGTCGGGGGAAAAGATATATTATTTTAGACTTCTACTTCTGTTTGGCTTCCAAATTCTATGTAATCTGAGTTTTATGGGACTATTATATAAGTAGATTTGAGACATTTTTCACAGAGTATTAAGAGGAGATTATGTTTTAGATTGTGTTTTGCAAGAAGCGAAGGAGATAAGGAAGAAGACCGATTTAGCACACAGCAGCGAAGAGGAAGCATATATTCTTGTGATTCTTGTTTCGTTGTAACGTTGGATGCTAGTTTTCTTGCTTGACTTATTTACTCTTGTGACGTACTCTGTTTTAATATAATCAGTTTAGTTATTATTTTCTTGTGTTTGTTATCATGATTTCATATGAACCCATGATGGCGATAAGTTCTATTATGGGCTAATCGTGATCATGGGGTTGCAACGGATTTATTATGGAATTTTTTAGTTAATTGTTTAATACTTTAGTGTGTGATGATTGCATGATATCTAGTATTGGTTGTGCGTATTCGTCTTATGTGTGTCGCGAACATATAAGATAGGGTGTTAATCTCTTGTGAAGCGACGGTGGATCTTGAGATTTAGAACTTGCCATGCTAGCATAGGTTTATGTACGTTGTGCATGATTAGTGGGTAACTCTAACAGTTTTATTTGCCCTATGTAATCAAAAGGAATAACTTGTGCTTAAATCGTTGTGTTGTCAATTTCTGTAGACATATAGGAACTCAACATAATTGATGACTATTCAACTTCTATCTTAATTGTGGATGCTTGGTAGAATGGTATTAGTACAATGAAAGTTGGCTTTTATCAGTTTCGTGTTATTCGATTAATATCATCACTGTCACATGCTAAAGGTAATAACAATGGCTATAGAAAGAAGTAATAATGAAGTTGTGATCTCATGAGTGTTTTATTATTGATAAATTGAAGTGTTAGTTAAGTAGTTAATTATAGTTAATATTTAATCAACAATTTTAAGTGTTATTATCTTAACATTGAGAAGTAATCATACATTGGTGAGTGAGTTTAATTAGACAATAACTTAGTCTGAGTATCTGAGGGAACGAACTAGAAAGTATTCTATATTACTTGCGAACACGTATACTTGCGTGAATATTAGTGCGTGATTTCGCCCTAACAAGTTTTTGGCGCCGCTGCCGGGGACTCGGCGTATTTGTTTAGTTTATGTACTTACCATCATTGGTCATTAGGACTCAGTGATTAGGACGTAGTAGTTAATTACTCTTTTCGGTTGTGTTTCAGGTACTTTAGCAAGCGTTTATGCAAACTCGTTCTCGTGCTCACAAGAGGACCTTAGATACAGCTGAAGGAAAAGACGAAGTTCTTGATACTCCGGAGAAGTTAGATTTTGAGGATTCGGATTCAGGAACTGAGCAGAAAGAACCAGTAAATATGGGAGATCGTATTGTTCAAGCTGATCCAGCTCTTATGGATTTTTCTCGGCCTAAAATTGATGACATTCAGTCAAGCATCCTTCATCCGGCTATTCAAGCTAACACCTTTGAAATCAAGCCGGGCACTATTCAGATGGTGCAGAATTCTGTTTCTTTTGGAGGAGCGGCAACTGAAGACCCCAACATGCACATAAGGAATTTTGTCGAGATCTGCAGCACTTTTAAGTATAATGGCGTGACTGATGAGGCTATCAAGTTGAGGCTTTTCCCATTCTTACTGAGGGATAAGGCTAAAGACTGGTTACATTCTGAATCAGCTGGGTCCATCACTACGTGGCAAGATCTTGCGCAAAAGTTTCTGGTGAAGTTTTATCCAATGGCAAAGACTGCTGCTATGAGGAGTGCTCTTACTCAGTTTGCGCAGCAACCTACAGAATCTATGTGCGAGGCTTGGGAACGCTACAAGGAAATGTTGAGAAAATGTCCACATCATGGAATGCCGGATTGGATGGTAATCACTGGTTTTTATAATGGTTTGGGGGCCCAATCTCGGCCCATGCTCGATGCAGCAGCTGGAGGCGCCTTATGGGCTAAAAGCTATACTGAGGCGTACAATCTTATTGAGACGATGACTGCAAATGAGCATCAAAACCCCACTCAGAGGATGACATCAGGCAAGGTAGCAGGTATTCTGGAAGTTGATGCAGCCACCGCTATTGCAGCCCAGCTCCAAGCGCTATCAATGAAGGTTGATTCTTTGGCTACGTATGGAGTTAATCAAATAGCTATGGTTTGTGAGCTTTGTGCAGGTTCTCATGCTACGGATCAGTGTTCTCTTGTCAACGAATCTGTTCAGTATGTGAATAATTATCAGCGACAACAGCAGCCTGTGCCAGCGACCTATCATCCTAACAACAGAAATCATCCAAATTTCAGCTGGGGAAATAATCAGAATGCTATTCAGCCACCATATCAGCAAGGAGTGAGTAAACAGTTTAACCCACCTGGATTCCAGCAACCACATCAGTATGCTACAAGACAATCATATCCTCAATAGGGAAGTGCAGCTGCACCTACTAGTGCTGATTTTGAGGAACTTAAGCTGTTGTGCAAGAGTCAGGCGGTTTCTATCAAGACCTTGGAAAATCAAATCGGTCAATTAGCCAATGCAGTGCTCAATCGTCAACCTGGCACTCTTCTCAGTGACACGGAAGTACCAGGCAGGAAGGAAGCTAAAGAGCAAGTCAAGGTTATTACCTTAAGGTCTGGAAAAGTAGCTGATGCTGAAAAGGCAAAAGAAGTCGAAGCTGAAGTTAGAGATGAAAAATCTAAGCAAAAGGAGAAAGTGGTGGAACCAAGGAAGACTACTGTTGAACACACTCTGCCTGAGGCTAATACAGGGGAGAAACAGCTCTATCCTCCACCACCTTTTCCTAAGAGATTGCAGCAACAAAAGCTGGATAGACAGTTCGGGAAGTTTCTGGAGGTGTTCAAGAAACTTCACATCAATATACCTTTCGCTGAGGCTCTGGAACAAATGCCTAGTTATGCGAAGTTTATGAAGACTATTCTTTCAAGGAAGGTGAAACTGGATGACCTTGAAACCGTTGCTCTCACGGAAGAATGCAGCGCTGTTCTGCAGCAAAAGTTACCACCAAAACTGAAAGATCCAGGAAGCTTCACCATTCCTTGCACCATTGGCAATCTAACTTTTGACAAGTGCCTTTGTGATTTGGGAGCAAGCATTAATCTGATGCCGTTGTCGATCTTTAAAAAACTGGATCTGCCTGATCCAAAACCCACATACATGTCGCTACAATTGGCGGACCGTTCCATTACTTACCCAAGGGGCATAGTTGAGGATGTGCTCGTCAAGGTGAATAAGCTCTTCTTTCCTGATGATTTTGTTATTCTGGATTTTGAGGAAGATAAGAAGATTCCCATAATCTTGGGGAGGCCTTTCTTGGCTACTGGCCGTACCTTGATAGATGTGCAAAAAGGGGAACTTACTATGCGGGTTCAAGATCAGGATATGACCTTCAACATATTCAAGGTAATGAAATTCCCTATAGAAGATGAGGAGTGCTTAAAAGTGGATGTGATTGATTCTGCGGTTACTTCGGAACTCGATCATATGCTAATGTCTGATGCATTGTAAAAGGCATTAGTGGGGGAATTTGACAGTGACGATGAAGATATCAACGAGCAATTACAATATCTGAACGCTTCTCCATGGAAGCGAAAGCTGGATATACCATTTGAATCTCTTGGTACTTCTGACCTCAAGAACGCTGAAGGGAAGCTCAAACCATCAATAGAGGAAGCGCCTACCTTAGAGCTCAAACCATTACCTGAACACTTGAGGTATGCTTTTTTAGGTGATTCATCTACGTTACCTGTCATTATTTCAGCTGACCTTTCAGGTAGTGAGGAAGACAAGCTCTTAAGGATTTTGAGAGAATTCAAATCGCCTATAGGATGGACCATAGCAGACATTAAGGGGATAAGTCCTTCATATTGTATGCATAAAATTCTGTTAGAGGAAGGTAGTAATCCAACTGTGGAACAACAGCGAAGACTGAACCCGATCATGAAGGAGGTGGTGAAGAAAGAAATTCTGAAATGGCTAGATGCAGGCATCATTTATCCTATTTCTGACAGCTCGTGGGTGAGCCCCGTGCAATGTGTACCTAAGAAAGGAGGTATCACTGTGGTCGCAAATGAAAAGAATGAGCTCATCCCTACTCGAACAGTTACAGGATGGAGAGTATGCATGGATAATAGAAAATTGAACAAAGCCACAAGGAAGGATCACTTCCCTCTCCCATTCATTGATCAAATGCTTGACAGATTGGCGGGACATGAGTATTTTTATCTTCTGGATGGGTATTCCGGGTATAATCAGATTTGTATTGCACCAGAGGATCAGGAAAAGACTACCTTCACTTGTCCATTTGGCACATTTGCTTTTCGAAGAGTTTCGTTTGGGTTATGTGGCGCCCCGGCCACCTTTCAGAGATGTATGATGGCTATATTCTCTGACATGATAGGAAATAACGTCGAAGTGTTCATGGATGACTTCTCCGTCTTTGGACACTCATATGATGAATGTTTGAATAATCTGCGCGCCGTACTCAAAAGATGCGTGGAAACTAATTTGGTGCTTAATTGGGAGAAATGTCATTTTATGGTGCGTGAAGGCATTATCCTTGGGTATAAGGTCTCTAGCAAAGGTCTGGAGGTGGACAAGGCCAAGGTGGGAGTCATTGAAAATCTTCCCCCACCTAATTCGGTGAAAGGAATCCGTAGTTTTCTCGGTCATGCGGGTTTTTATCGGCGATTCATCAAGGACTTTTCAAAGATATCTAAGCCGTTGTGCAATTTACTTGAGAAAGATGTGCCTTTCAAATTTGATGATGAATGTTTGGCAGCATTCGAGACTCTCAAGGAGAGTTTGATCACGGCACCAGTTATTACAGCACCAGATTGGACAGAACCGTTTGAGATGATGTGTGATGCGAGTGACTATGCGGTAGGTGCAGTTCTGGGACAGCGCAAGAAAAATCTCTTCCATGTGGTCTACTATGCGAGTAAAACTTTAAATGGGGCCCAATTGAACTACACCACTACTGAGAAGGAGCTTTTGGCTATAGTCTTTGGCTTCGAGAAATTTCGATCTTATCTGCTTGGTACGAAAGTGACAGTATTCACTGATCATGCAGCTATTCGCTATCTGGTTTCTAAGAAGGATTCGAAGCCGAGACTCATTCGTTGGGTGCTTTTACTTCAAGAATTTGAGTTAGAGATCAAAGATAGAAAAGGTACCGAGAATCAAGTAGCTGACCATCTCTCTAGGTTGGAGAATCCCGATTCTACTTCACAAGATAGGACGTTAATCAATGAATCTTTTCCGGATGAGCAGTTGTTTGCAATTCAGGAGGAAGAACCATGGTTTGCAGATATTGTAAACTATCTTGTCAGCAATATAATGCCTCCTAATTTGACATCCGCGCAAAAGAAGAAGTTTCTGCATGAGGTGAAGTGGTATATGTGGGATGAACCATATTTGTTTAGACAGGGAGCTGACCAGATCATCAGGAGATGTATCCCGTTCTGTGAGACGGAGGGGATATTACGAGACTGCCATTCCACGGTTTATGGTGGACACTATGGAGGTGAGAAGACGGCAGCTCGTATTCTGCAAGCAGGTTTTTTCTGGCCTACTTTGTTCAAGGATGCTCATCAGTTTGTTTTAAGGTGTGATCGTTGCCAAAGAGTGGGAAATTTGTCAAGGAAGGATGAGATGCCATTAAATGTGATGCTTGAAGTCGAGGTCTTTGATGTATGGGAAATAGATTTCATGGGCCTTTTATCTCATCTTGCAATAATCAGTACATCTTGCTGGCAGTCGATTATGTCTCAAAATGGGTCGAAGTTAAAGCTTTACCGACAAATGATGCAAAGGCAGTGCTAAATTTTCTTCATAAGCAAATTTTCACAAGGTTTGGAACACCTCGGGTAATCATAAGTGATGAAGGATCGCATTTTTGCAACCGTAAGTTCACTTCTATGATGCAGCGTTATAATGTGAATCATCGAGTAGCTACTACCTATCACCCGAAAACAAATGGTCAAGCGGAAGTGTCTAACAGAGAGATAAAGCGCATTCTAGAGAAGGTTGTTTGTCCGTCAAGGAAGGATTGGTCTTTAAAGCTCGATGAAGTTGTTTGGGCTTACAGAACAGCATACAAAACTCCACTTGGGATGTCACCGTTTCGGTTGGTGTACGGTAAGGGATGTCATCTACCGGCGGAGCTTGAGCATAAGGCCTACTGGGCATTGAAGAAATTGAACCTGGATTTAGATGCAGCTGGTAAGAAAAGAATGCTTCAGCTTAATGAACTTGATGAATTTCGACTTCAAGCGTACGAGAATAACAAAATGTATAAGGAAAAGGTGAAGAGGTGGCACGATAGGAAGCTACATCCTAAGTTATTTGTGCCAGGGCAACAAGTTCTGTTATTCAACTCTCGGCTCCGACTTTTTCCTGGGAAGTTGAAATCAAGGTGGTCTGGACCTTTTATTGTCAAAACTGTGTTTCCACACGGAGCGGTGGAAATTTTTGAGAATGATTCGGACCAAGCATTCAAGGTTAACGGTCAGCGGTTGAAGCACTACTATGGGGACATGGCAAACCGAGAGGTGATTAGTGCCATTTTGTTGACTACGTGAGAAAGGTACGGAACGTCAAGCTAATGACGAAAAAGAAGCGATGCGTGGGAGGCAACCCATGAATTGTTGTTACAGGAACCCTTAGAAGTTAATAACCTATCCAAAAACACAAAAAAATCAGAAAACAGGGGCTGAAATTTTTTTTTTCCAGAGAGGGTTTTTACCATCAGGGAGGGATGGTGAGTTGTTGCCCATGATTGCAGAGAAGGGGTGGATAGCTTTTTGTGAGTCACCCGAAGCAGTACCAATGAGTGTTGTTCGTGAGTTCTACGCGAACGCGAAGGCTGAAAAGAATGGGTTTTCTGTAGTTCGTGGGCTGACGGTTGATTATCATCCTGCGGTGATTCGCCGTGTGATTGGACAGCGAGAGAGGAAGCCCGAGGAGGAGAACTGGAATGAAAAGACTGCTGAGGATTTTGACTTGGATTTGATTTGTGCGACTCTCTGTCGACCGGGCACAGTTTGGAACCGCAGTCCAGCCAATAATGAGTATCGTCACTTTCCGGCGATCGCCATGAACAGGTATGCCCGTGCATGGAATGCATTTATATGTGCTAATATTTTGCCTTCTTCACATGCACACGAGGTCACAGTTGAGAGAGTACAGTTGTTGTGGGGAATTCTGAATGAGGAATACTATGTGGACCTTGGTGAGTTTATCTACCAAGGAATTCTGAAGTTTTTAAGGGGAGCAAAACATATGAACATCCCTTATGCATCCACGGTTACGAAGCTATGCCAAGCAGTAGGAGTGAACTGGCCGGCTCATGAGCAGTTGCAGTTGCCAGCAGCTCCGATAGATTCTGGCACTCTGAATGGGATGCAGGAGTGGACCGGTGGTGAGACTGAGGAGCATGGGCTGGGTTATCGTCTTCCAGGAGGGCGTCCAGCACGAGGTGCTACTATGGCCAGGCCAGGGCATGGTGAGGCTGGTTCTTCGAGAGCTCAGGAGGGTGCTGGGATGGGTGATGCCCAGTATAGGAGGCTTTCACGGCGGATGGATGCCATGTATGAGACGCAGAGCAGGTTTGCTCAGGAGCTCACCCTTGCGTTAGGGACTGCTTTTCGAGGCCTTGGAGCTGATATCCAGTGGCCAGTTTTTGGTGAGGACTCTGCATACCCGCCGCCTGATACTCCACCCACTGAGGGTGATGATGATGATGACTCCGAGTAGGTATACCCTGTGTTCCTTTCTACTACCTTTACTGGGGACAGTGAAGATTTTAAGTTTGGGGGTGGTAGTTAAGGAATATTGTGTGTGTGTCATATAGTTGCATATTCATGATAGTTAGGTCATATAGTTGCATAATTTTTGCCTTTGTTTGTCATATCATATAGCTCATGCATATACCATGATCCCTTTTGCAATGATTTATCGACTGAAGTGTGATATTGATGCGAGTGTAGTGATAACATTAAAGTGATATTAAGTTATGTAGGTTGATATGCATGCTAGAAGCACTTGTATTGTCACTAAGTCTTAGAGAATGCTTAAGGACTAGATTGTTGTTATGATCTGATTATTTTCGAGGATAATCTATTTATTATGCTTAGAATTTGATAATAGGTTCTTAGTGGTAAAGGCATGAAAAAGAAAAAAAATGGAGTAAAAATGGAATTTGTTGCTAGTTGTGGCTAGGCGTCAAATGGCTAGTAGCCGGCTCGCATGTTATGCGAGTAGTCTAGGGTTGAGCAAGATGGAGCGAAACGCACTTGCTCGGAAAAAGAAAAAAAAAATTTGCGTAATTGATCAAGAGTGGGCTCTTTGGTATTCGAGTTATTAAGTTCTTAGGGGACTTTGTGCCTAGTGACCTAAGGCTTTTAGAGTCTGGGATCCGCTAACCTAACGCTCGTTACATGGATACCATTGTATAAGTCTTTTGTGGACCTCACTCATTGCACGGTCAAATAAGCATTTGAGTTGTAAATAAAAAGCACGATTCCGTAGTAAGCTCCAGAGTTCTTGTAGTGTTGTATATCACTTTGTGCCTAGAATTTTTATTCTTTGTATAATCGTAAGATTGTCTTGAGAATAGTCTAGTCATAGTAATTGGTCTAGTTCCAAAGCATATCTGTTAAGCATTTGCACACACCACATTTCTGGCGGTATGTCCGTTTGTATGAGTTTATTGATCTTTAGTGTCTAACTGCATTCGTTGAGACGTGACAATTTGGTTGGTTAATTGTAGTAAGGGGGATCGTTGCATTTTCATATAGATTGCATTCATGCATATTTTTATTTGTTTTTGAGTCTGTGACGCTTGAGGACAAGCATCGATTTAAGTTTGGGGGTGTGATAAGTGGCATTTTATACCACTTAGAACGTCTTAAAATGGCTTAAATTGGTGTCTTGAAATCAAGTATTTTGTGTATTTGATGCGTTTTTCTAGTGTTTATGCATTTCAGGGTATTAGTTGCATTTCGGAGGAGGAATCATCAAGAATAAGCCTTGGCATGTGTTCACCATTGCGAGAGGAAAAGAACGGGCAGATTACGGCGAAGAAACGGAGCAAACCTGGAAATTTTCCAGAAGGGTCCTGCGCGCCCGCGCAACAATGCTGAGCGGCCGCGCAGCAGCCTTGCGTGCCCGCGCAGAAATGCTGAGCGGCCGCGCAGGGTTGGGGGAAAAGATATATTATTTTAGACTTCTACTTCTGTTTGGCTTCCAACTTCTATGTAATCTGAGTTTTATGGGACTATTATATAAGTAGATTTGAGATGTTTTTCACAGAGTATTAAGAGGAGATTATGTTTTAGATTGTGTTTTGCAAGAAGCGAAGGAGATAAGGAAGAAGACCGATTTAGCACACAGCAGCGAAGAGGAAGCATATATTCTTGTGATTCTTGTTTCGTTGTCACGTTGGATGCTAGTTTTCTTGCTTGACTTATTTACTCTTGTGACGTACTCTGTTTTAATATAATCAGTTTAGTTATTATTTTCTTGTGTTTGTTATCATGATTTCATATGAACCCATGATGGCGATAAGTTCTATTATGGGCTAATCGTGATCATGGGGTTGCAACGGATTTATTATGGAATTCTTTAGTTAATTGTTTAATACTTTAGTGTGTGATGATTGCATGATATCTAGTATTGGTTGTGCGTATTCGTCTTATGTGCGTCGCGAACATATAAGATAGGGTGTTAATCTCTTGTGAAGCGACGGTGGATCTTGAGATTTAGAACTTGCCATGCTAGCATAGGTTCATGTACGTTGTGCATGATTAGTGGGTAACTCTAACAGTTTTATTTGCCCTATGTAATCAAAAGGAATAACTTGTGCTTAAATCGTTGTGTTGTCAATTTCTGTAGACATATAGGAACTCAACATAATTGATGACTATTCAACTTCTATCTTAATTGTGGATGCTTGGTAGAATGGTATTAGTACAATGAAAGTTGGCTTTTATCAGTTTCGTGTTATTCGATTAATATCATCACTGTCACATGCTAAAGGTAATAACAATGGCTATAGAAAGAAGTAATAATGAAGTTGTGATCTCATGAGTGTTTTATTATTGATAAATTCAAGTGTTAGTTAAGTAGTTAATTATAGTTAATATTTAATCAACAATTTTAAGTGTTATTATCTTAACATTGAGAAGTAATCATACATTGGTGAGTGAGTTTAATTAGACAATAACTTAGTCTGAGTCTCTGAGGGAACGAACTAGAAAGTATTCTATATTACTTGCGAAGGCGTATACTTGCGTGAATATTAGTGCGTGATTTCGCCCTAACAAGTTTTTGGCGCCGCTGCCGGGGACTCGGCGTATTTGTTTAGTTTATGTACTTACCATCATTGGTCATTAGGACTCAGTGATTAGGACGTAGTAGTTAATTACTCTTTTCGGTTGTGTTTCAGGTACTTTAGCAAGCGTTTACGCAAACTCGTTCTCGTGCTCGCAAGAGGACCTTAGATACAGTTGAAGGAAAAGACGAAGTTCTTGATACTCCGGAGAAGTTAGATTTTGAGGATTCGGATTCAGGAACTGAGCAGAAAGAACCAGTAAACATGGGAGATCGTATTGTTCAAGCTGATCCAGCTCTTATGGATTTTTCTCGGCTTAAAATTGATGACATTCAGTCAAGCATCCTTCATCCGGCTATTCAAGCTAACACCTTTGAAATCAAGCCGGGTACTATTCAGATGGTACAGAATTCTGTTTCTTTTGGAGGAGCGGCAACTGAAGAATAGTATAAGGTCGACCACCATAGTTGTAAGATAGTATAAGGTCAGTAGAGAAAAAGGCACAAGTGAGGGTCAATAGGTTTTGGATAATTTAGGAAAGGCACGTCGAGTTAGGAAGCCAAAATTAGAAGACCTTGTCTAGTTTAGTGACCAAGTGACTTAAGTGGTGAGTCGAGATCATCCAAGCCTAGTGTTGTATTATGGTATATATGGTGTTATTTGGTGTTAATATATGATATGTGAATATGTGGCTATGTGTGTGCCATTGTAATTTAAAAGTGAATATAAATTAAGTGCATATAGGCCTAAGTGCCATCCGTGTTTAATTTCGAGTTGTAAATAGGTTAAGTTGGTGAGAATATATTATAATGAGGATTATTATTATTTATGTAGGATCTCGAGACGAGGGAAAACTTGCCATAAAAGTCGAGTGAAGCTCCAGTAGTTGCTCCTACCAGTCAGACCAGACCAACCTATCTCAAGGCAAGTGATTCAACTTGTCCTTCATATTTACTGCTAATAGTTCATACATTGCTACAACTATCCTGTGTCATTTGATATATTAAATTAAGCGTATCTTATGTTCATCTTTGAATCACATAGAGATGCCATGAACCCTCGAGTACATATTGCAAGTAGTTCAAAAGTCTTTCATGATAGTTTAGTGCCATGATAAAATGAAGAGTTGATATACTACTTGATTGATCCTCTTGATTAACATGTTGATGTTTCCTATGTATTGATATCTCATCCTGATACTTGAACCCCTATAGAACCTTACCTTGAACTCTGATAGTCAGAAACTTACCAGCTTGATTCCTCATTGATTGATACCCCTCTTTCTTATCCTAAAGCTTGACAATTTTGATATATTCTGAGCTAAAAATCATTTCTTCATACCTTAACACCCTTAGTATTCATAAAGCTTACATTCTTAATGATCCAGCACTTGAACCTTGATGAGAAACCATTGCTTTGAGCCCAAATTGGCATTACCCTTCATATTATCCATTAGCCTCACTAAATCCTCTTGTCCAAATCTTTGATATATGAAACCCATTCAATTACTTGAATAGAGAATAGTTTTGTGAATCATGGCTCTGATATTCAGTACCTTGTTTCCCGTGTTTCGAGTTGATCTATAATTCCTTAATAAAAATGTTTACTGTTAAAAGAGATTTTGTTACAATTCGGCATCAGCTTTTCAAATAAATAAAATATGGGTTTTCAGTCCCAAAGAGGGATAAATGTTTTCTTTGAATGGTGGATCTGGACTGAGACGCGAGTCCTTTCCGCACTTATATTAGGCTTAAAAGTTGCCTAGGGATTCCCATTAATGTTTTAGAACCCAGCGAGGTTCGGGATTACTTCGCGGCTGATCACCGGCTGTAATCCGTAGCGTCATAAAATGATTTTGATTAAGACATGATTTTAAAATTGTTTTGATGCAAGCAAAATGATGCCATCTCATATAGTTTTTATCTCTCGTTACCTTTGGTTATGACTTTCCATTGTCATTCTTAAAAGTATATCTCAATTTATATTTTGTGTCGTACTGTTAGCACTTGTTGAGCATTTGGCTCACTTCTTGCTTTACCCTGATATTACAGCTAGCAGCTATGGTTAGATTCAAGCAGACTGCCCGTAAGACCTATGATGTTGATGCTTATGATCGAGCTCAGGTAGAATAAGTAATAATAGTTGTGTGAGGACTCGGTATTTGTAATCAGATGTAATAGTTGGTAGTGTTGGGCTGTTCCAAACCCTAAACTGTAAGATCTTGGATTTGGTTGTGTATTCTTCATTAAAATGATGTAATAGCTATATTTATTTTGCTATTTAAGTTGGGGGTGTGACATTTTCCCTTCTTCTTGCCATCTTTTCTAGATTTATCATCCTAATTACTCCCACTACCTTTACTTGATAGAATTGGATTTGATCCAAAAGATTTACGCTCATCTTTTTTTTGCTCATCATCATCCAATTCATCATCTTTTTGATTTATTTGTGTCTTTGGTATCATAGTATCTGCATCCTCATGAGTTTTATTTTTTTTGGTCTTCAACTCAGTATTTATGTTCATCATCAGCTTCTTATTTCCCATTACACAGTGCTTTGGCAGTTGAAAGTGTTTGCATTTTCTAGTATTGGGGCATAGTAGGCCACTCATTTTCCTGGATGTAGGTAGGCTTCATGGAAAGCACCTATTTGACCATTTTTGAGTTCATGAAACAAAAGAGTGTCTTATGGACTCATCACCTTGACTTTGTTGATGAATACATCCAGTTCAGATGCCCTTTTAGATTGCAAAAAAGATAGGGAGACCTGCATGCACCAGTCAATACCAGAGTTATATACTTTCACAACCACCCTATTTTCTCTGAAATTTAGTCTGGTCACTGGCACCACTCTCAGAAAGTTGATGTTCTTGTCCACAGCCTTCTTGTAGATAAAGTGATTAAAACTGAGGGAGACTCTCAGGGCTTCAAGAAATTCAGCAAACTCCTTTTCAAGGCAAGGGCCTTCAGCTGCCATCTTCCTTCTTTTAAATCAAATGACATCTTCACTTTGGCTTGATTTTATCTTGTTGGGATTTATGCATACACGGAAGCATGGATTACAATTAAAACGCATAAAAAACCCATATAATCGTATACAATTCGTGAATAAATTGAGTGATCGATTACTAACCTTTAAAAGTGATCCAAGAATGATGAATGGAGATCCCTAGCAGCTGCTCCTCAAGTGTGAAGCACTCCACCGGTATCCACCAAGAGATCGAAGTAATGGAGGGAGGAAGAGGTTGAGAGAATTAGGGTTGCCTCCTTTTCTTTTCTTCTTGAAAATTAGGGTTTTCTTTTGGGTGAGGCAAATAGGTTTATAATACTATATTTATTGGCAAAAATTCCAGCTGAAAATTTTCCCATAAAATATTATTATTAATAACCCTTTAATTGATTATTCTCATTAACCAATTAACTAATAATTAAAACACCTTTTAATCATTAATCCTTTTTGTAAACACTTTAGAAAATAATTCTCTCACTTAATTTAATTTTCAAAAGTTAAATTCTTAATTAATAATATTAAGAACTTTTCTTAATTAATTTATAATTAATTAAATCTCATTTAATCAATTATTAAATTTGCTAATTAATTATTTATTTCACAAATAGATAATTACCGGCCATTATTAATTAATTCCTCCACCATTAAATCATTCTCTTTTATGGTTTGACCCTGTAGGTTCAATATTAAGCCGGTAGTAGAAATAAATAATAATAAAACTATTTTATCATTATTTATATAAATTCTCTAATTCATTAAATATGATTAATTAATAAATTAATCATATTTATTCTACATCGTGAGGGATACTTCTCAGCATATCGCGACTATCCGGATAATACGAATTCACTGCTTAGAATATCAAGAACCTATTCAGTGAATAGTTACCGTACAATCAATTCCTTCTACCCTGCAATGTCCCGATTAAATACAAGGCATGGAACTCGTATCAAGCCTATCTTATTTAATCATATGCTTTCCCATTCACTATGCTTAGTTCTAATTAATGTAAATTAGAAACTCCTTTCTAATTTCATTCACTCTGGCCAGAGATTCCTGAACTAGCATAAGTGGATCAGCATAGAACATTCTCTTCCTTCACTGGAAGGGGTAGATCCTTTATTGATCAGACACTATCTTCGTGTACAAATTGCTACACCCAGTAGAGCCCTTATTATTGTCCCTGGAGACTAAGAACTAAACCAAAGTATAGTTCGGTGTACACAAGATGACTATGATGACCTCAAGTCTAAGGATACTTGTACAACTATCACTATGTGAACATCTGCTGACACGTGAGTGAACTCCATCAGTTGTTCAGCCGTGTGAGTCATGTTCAATGAACTTATTCTATAATAAGCACCTACATACTAGCTATAGTGTCACCACGCAAATGTCTATGAGAACAAACATCCTTCATAATGAAACAAGCATAGTATGTACCAATCTTTGTGGATTACTAATTACCAGTTAGTAATCCTACGACCAGGAACTATTTAAGTTCAGAGTTATCATCTTTTAGGTCTCATTATTATGATCTCATCATAATCCATAAAAAGCTTTACTCTAAACTATGGTATATCTTATTTAAACACTTAAATAGACAAAGCCCGCAATAAAAACAAAATAAGTCTTTTATTAATATAATTGAAATCAAAACAGATTACATAAAAGTTATTCCTAAATCATCATACATGATTGGACTTAGGACACATCTCTTTCATATCTTGGGCTCCATCATCTCCCCCTCGGCTTGGTAGGCAATATTGAGTGTTGAGGGATCTGGGTCCTTACCGTTTGAGTGTTTTCTAGAGGGGAACCTTCAAAGCACCCATAATAGCTCCTAGAGACACATTGATCTGCATTTGAAAGCACTTTTAGGATTCTATTAGGGACTTAATGTCCTACTGTTTACATTGGACCAAGGATGTGAAATGCGAGACTTGATTAGTGAGAGAAGCATTTGAAGCTTGTAGTTCAGTGATTTGATGGTGTAGAGCTTGGACTTGAGGAGTAGAAGATGTAGAAGGAGCAGACTATGAGCTTTTTGAGAGAAAAGTACCAAGAGTATTGAGCACTGCATTTCTGACTTCCTCCATGACCAAGGCAGAATGATCATACCTAGCCTTGTATAGTTGATCCAACTTGACCTTGATGTCATTATTGTTTGTGATTTGCTGTTAGATCATATTATGCAGTATAATAAAGGAATCCCTTAGCTTCTTAATACTCTCTTCAACAAGAGTGAGAGTGAGAGCTTGAAGTTTGTCTGAGAACTTGATGTATTTGGTCTTTATGTCATTTAGTGTAGGCATCAGTTCATCAATTTTCTTATTCACTAGCTCCTTGACTAAACTTTGATGACCATCCAAGGTCTGTTCTAAAGCATTTCCAATAAAATTGAAGGCTTTGAGTTCAGCTTTGTAGACTTCTATAATGGCATCATAAACCTCCTACGGAGTGAGCACCTTTGAATTGCTACCCAGAATTATGATGTACTCCTCCCTAAATCTGGAAAGTGCCTCCTCCATGTTGATTGAAAATGTTTTGGAGAGCCAGACATCTACATTTCCATTTCTATCAGCTTCATCTACAATTTTATTTTGTTATTTCTCAACTTCCTCCTTGTAGGTGAGAAGGATGGCTTGATAATATTGGTTTGTCATGTTTGATGTGAGCAGTTATTGAGCAATGTTAGCAAACCCTTCAATTTGATTTACCAGCATCTCATCTACAGTTTAAGTAGAAGGTTGAGTATCTTGTAGCCATTGAGAGATGAGATGTGAAGGTTGTGTAGAAGTTGAAAGTTGGCTAAGGTCAGTTGAGATTTGAGTGGAGGTGGAGGGTATGGAGGGTAAAATGGTATATGTGACTCGAGTCATAGTTGAACTCACAGTTGTAGCTGTGGTTATGACAGTGTGTTGTTCACTTAGTAAGTGAACCTCCATTGGAATTGGAGGGGAGTTGACCATGTTAATGTCATGTCCCATAGCCTCAAACCCTTGTTCCTCTTGTAGAGAACTAGCACTTGAATGTGCTAATGTACATGCCTCCTCAATGGCTGGATCATTCACAATTAAACTCATAGCTTCAATTGTCAAAGAAATTTTAGCTAGGGTTTCGAGGGTAGTTGTTTCTTCATGAGAAACCTTCAATTGAATTTGAGAAGATTTGAGTATCTCCCATCAAGAGTACTACCCTCAAACCTACTAGTCTGTGAAGACTGTTGTGCACATGAAGGTGCATTGGAAACTTGCACAAGGTCTTCAGTAAGAGCTGATGAAACCCTTGTATTCGTGATGGTGTCATCAAGGTCTACCTCATCATGTAGCCTCCCACCATCTAGAGATTATGTCTGATTGGTGATCACAGTTTCATGAACTGTGTCACTTGACTTTGGCAGGACTTAAGAAGATGATTCAAGTCCTCCATTAAAGTTAGAAGAAATTTGAGAAATGAGAGTTATGAGCTCAGGTGTGAGTGTTGGCAACTCCCCATAAATAGATAAGGGAGTTTCAAGAGATGTGCCCTCTATATGTGTGCCAACCAAATTACTTCTTTCATCCTCTTGAGAGTGCTTAAGAGGAGGTGCAGACTCATCACATGGTGCATTTGGGAGAATGCTTGATTCAATAGTTACACATTGTTGAGAATGTGTTTAGATCCCTTTTGTACAACTATATCTTGTTGAGAAGATACAAAGGTGGTCACTTGAGTGATCAACTCAGTTTTCTTTTATTTCTTTGGTTTCTTGACCAAGGGTGACACTATTTCTGTTTGATCCTCATCACTCTCACTAACTACCACTAAATTTGGTTGCTTTATTTTCTTTTTACTAACTCCATCCTTTTGAGAGGATAAAGCAATTGGTTTTCTAGCCTCTAATGGTTTTGAAGAAGGGTTTTCAGCTGTGGAAGACCCCTGTAAGTTGTCCCGTTTGGGATCTTCTACAGGAGCCATAGTTGTACTAGATATGACACTAATTCTCATATCAGGCATAGTGTAAGGGTAAGTTCTAAATCTCTCTAACATGAAGTCAGTGACATTTAGACTCACCTTTACCTAATTCTTTACAATTAGTGAGCCAAATAGAATTTTGGACATTTATTTGCAAATGTCTATTTGATTTCTATCGAGACCTTCTAGCATATGTATGTCATTAAATTTATGATTTAAAGTAGACATAAAAAACCTTGGAAAGAATATTTCCTTACCCCTGTTTACCAATGGCATAGTGAGCTTGGTTCTTAGCTCCTCCAAGATCAAGCTTCCAACATTGAGATGTTTGTTATAGGCCATAGATGTAACACCCCCAAATCCGAGGTCAAGAATCTGGGTCGTCACGCCATCCTTCACTCATGTATAACCTGGTATTGATTCAATAATCCACAGACCCCAATCTCATACTCACACACAATTTATAGTCTTAAAAATGACGTACAAGATGTAATCTTCTTTTATTACACTCGAATATACCTTACAGGATCTTAAACAATTATTTATAACATCTACATGAAGTTACAATAATTATGACTGATATCTTATATCTATCTGATATTCTAGCACACCTGAGACAAAGCTGCAAGGGATCCTCCCTATGACTGCAAGCGGCTAGGTCCCACACCGGCATACTGGTTATCTGTTGTGTCATTTAAAAGAAAGCAAGAGTGAGCTATAATGCCCAGCATAATAATGTATAGTATGAAAATAACTGTATGATAAACTCACGTAAAATATCATATTTGATAAATACGTTTTCTTCAAAATAGTTTTCCTTGGTGATACACACCTTCTTATGAAAACAATCCTTTAGTGGATTTTATTAACCTGCGAATACCTTATTAGTAAACCCAGCACCTAGGCTTGGGTTACGGTATTGCATCACAATTCCAATTGGAAGAATAGGACATTCACTGGAGCCACCGCATACGATGATCAGTCGTACTATGGAAATAGTAACCTTTTCTACTAGTAGAAGGACGAAACCGTCATCCCTCGGGTATCACCCTTGCCACATTCGGGCTACGTGTCCCATTTTCGGGTATACACATACTTCACAAGTTCCTGAGTACACTGAGTACCTTCACCTGCAGTACCTTTGGTAGCCCATCTAGCACACATAGTACCAGAGTCTACCCCTCCCTTGTCCTTTAAAAGAATTTTATCAATCTCGAGAACTCGAACCTCATCGAAGTTCTTCAAGCGTTTTGCTTGTTGATAGAAATAGCTTATCTTTTTTAAGATATAAGTGTATATATATGCATATACGTACTTCCGAGAATTTTGGAGGAAGTACTAAGGATGTGAGTTGACTGTGGTCAACAGATAATTATTAAGGGGGGAAAAGTTTCTTCTCGAAACTATATTCAATATATTAATAAGTCGGGATAATATTCACCGACGATCTGAAATTATTCGAATGATATTCTGTAATCGGAAGTATATTTTAAATTAGGATCTATGATTTTTAAATCAATAATAAACCCTTTTAAGAATAATAATTCTTTAAATAATAGTCAATAAATAATTAAACCTCAAATGAGTTTACTCTCTAGAAGGTTTATTTAAAAATAATATTCCTCAACTAGTTTGTGTGTACGTAATTAATAATCTATAATGATTAATCGGGTTTGAAATAAATAAACATTGGAGTATACTACTCCCATAATAAAGGAATAAGTATATAGTATTTATTATCCGAACAATAAAATATAGTTGAGGGAATATGATCGTTGGGAAATTGTTTTAATAAAAGTTCGAGGTGTTTTAATGTTTTGTAAGTGGACGATGAGTCCCTTTAAAACATACTACTATGGACTTATAACCGTCCTATAATATCTCCGGAATGATTCCCGGGTTTTATCTTAAATCCCGACCGATTCTCGGTCTTATATAATACGTCACGCTTAAAGAGAAATAACATTTCACGATATATACTTATCGTACAACATCGCTACATTATGTGAAATTCAACAACTACGTATCATGTCAAACATGGTATTTATGCGATGATAGTAAAACAATCTTTTCACAACACAACAGTAAAAATGGAGTTGGGTTTGTAAACTTGCCTGGGTATCTCGAGGTGGAGGATGCTCTAGGTTCCGCTCGGAAATCTATGACCATAAACACAATTCATCTCGTTAGGTGCCGTTCTAATTTACGGTGACTCGCACTCATGCGCTATTTATTATGCACCCTCTCAACTTATACTACCCTTATTATTCCTTTAAGTCCTTATTAACATCCTGGTCGCTTCATTTTTCTAAGTATCTTAGGTTCATTCTCTTTATCGTCGTCGGCTCCGCTTATGGATTCTTACGGTTTCTACTCGCGCGGTATCGGCTCCGATATTTTTATAAAATTGAGAAATCATTATTTTCACTTGAAATTTTATAGAAGTTAGGAAACTCAATATGTTACTCTCTTTAAAAATTTCATGATTTATGAATACTTTTAAGTCGATCCTTTATATTTTCAAAGATCGTGATTTGTAGCAGTTTTTGTTGCGTAAATCATTTTTACTAAAAGGACCATAACTTTTGATCCGTAAATCGGAATCAAGCGATTCAAGCGCCTAAACGATCCTTATAACATTTCCTATCATAATAAAGGGTTATTTTGCAAGAAACTATAGCTTAAAACTCTGGGAATTTCTGCAGAATCTTAAAGTTACGATTCGTTAGTTTTAACGGGGTTACGTTTACGATCGGGGTTTCGTTTACGCCCTAACCCTTAACACAACCACCAACAATAATAATTTCATCATCAATATAAGAAATCCTCTCAAGAACATCATATTCCTGAGGCAACAACAATCAACCTTAAATCTACTCAACTTAAACTTCAAGATTTCAACAATACCACTTCTTAAACTAAGTTTTCTACCACATACTAAATGGATCTTAAAAATGAATCTTAAATAAAGTTGGGCCAAAGATTTTTAAATTTATTGAAAGCTTGAGATGTGTTCTTGAGGATGATGGAGGCTTGGAAGTGCTTGGTATGATATTTTGGAGCCTAGAACCATCATTGAAATCAAGAAACCAAGGAGAGGTTACTATTCATACTATTCACTAGTGAGTTTCTTGAATTTATTTCACCCATCAAACCTTAATAAAAAGAGATGAAAGAATTTTCTTACCTTAGTTTAATTGCTAGGAGGCTTGAGAATTAATGGGATGATTTTGCCATGGCTAGAACTTGAGATTTTGAATTGGATTTCCCCTTCTTTTGCAATAGGGCCGAATGGAAGCATCAAGGGGGTATTTATACTCCTCTTGGTTGCTTAGCTTGGTTGATTTTCTAGGTATCTTCTAGGAAATGGGGTGGAAGATCTTGCTCTTGATTTTTATTCTCCTAGGTTGAATCATAGATTTATTCTTGTTGCAAATCTTAGGGACAAATCTTTGGTAGCTTCCTAGAAACTACTTATGTTAGCTTTCGTAGCACTTTATTTGGATAGCTTGCTTGATAATCCTATGGTTAGCTTACTATTTGATAAAGCAACCATAGTTACTCTCTTACCATGGTTTAGTTAGTGCGTTACGTTTATTTAATCGTTTACGCGTTCGCTCGGTCGCTTAAACGTTTTCGTAATACTTATTCGTAAATGGTTCGTGACGTAATTCCTTTCATATTTATTCCTTATATTTTTCATTATCATACTTGAATATAAATCCATATGGTTTTAATCTTGTAATTATATTTTAATTCCCGTAATCCTCGATAAGTCGTAAATACGGTCATTTTTCAAAGTTCGTTTCCTTCGAAAACTAATAGTGTTTACATACACTCATTTGGTACGTATAATCGTAATATCAACTCCGAAACTCATTTTCTCGTGCACTACATAGTGTGGGCTCAAAAGTTTTTCCCGTCCGTCAGGGTTACTATTCATTACATGTTTTACAAGGTATCAAAAATTCAAGTTATTATATTACCATTCATAAAGGTCTTTTACCAATGTCAAAAATTTGGGTTCTTACAGTCTTCCCCTCTTAAAAGGATTCTGTCCCGGAATCAGTTCAGAAACAGGTAGGGATATGCTTCTCGCATGACAACCTCGAGTTCTCGCATTGACCTTGCAGTATTTGATCTCTTCATAAAATTTCCACTCATCCATCCAATATATTTTCGGGTACTCGTCCTTGTAGTCTTATGACCTCTACACGTTACTCGATATACGCTAAGTCTAGCTACGAGTTTATTAGCTCATTTTCAATCATATGTTTAGTTCTGACGGTTAAATTTCCTAACCTTGATTCGTGGTAATCGTTATAAACTTGGTGACCGTTCGACGATGGTGCTAATTTATAAGTCAACTTTCTTAGTCCTTTAATTCCTCAACGGGTCCAATAAATCTTGGGTTCAACATTCCTTTCCCTTTCAAATCTCATCACTCCCTCCTCGGGAGGTACTCTCAAAAATACTTGGTCTACTACTTTGTACTTTCTGTCTTTATAGTTCTGGTCCGCATATCTCTATTGTTCATCCTGGGCTGCCATTAGCCGGGTTCTGATAAGTTCTAGGAATTTCTTTGGTCTGCTGACTCAACTAGGGTACAGTATCCTCCGTTTACCAATTTCTACCCGACCTAAGAGAGAACGATTCTTTCTTCTGTACAAACTTTGTAGTTGTTCCAATGCATGCATGATAACTCGTTATTGTTGATAATTCGATTAACGTCAACTGGCCACTTCATTCCCCTTAAAAATTGATAACATTGACGATTAGCATATCTTCTAGTGTTTGGAATCATCCTTCAACTTATTCGTTCCCCCCTACATCGCTCCTACTAGTGCTAGAGTTTCATTCCTTAACGTTTTCCCATTTTGGGCGCATCATCTCTGTCGATTATTCTATGTAAGAAGCTCTCGTCGCATTTCTACACGCTCGTCTCCTGCTACACGCTTAGCGCCAGATTTAACATTTATTCCCGTAGTAACGTAAAGCACGACATCGTCCTATTGCCATCTTGAAGGAAGCACCATTTCATACGCAAGTTATTGACACGTTTTAGGATCGTGCAACGTTCAGCTTCCATCATCGGTCGGACTTCTTTAATCATTCCCCGTATAATATCTACAGTACTACGACACTTTCTGGGTCGTACTCGTTATTCTCGCTAGTGCCTTAGACGTATTCATGTTTATTGGTACCTGCTACTAGTGGTCTTTATAGGGCGTGTACGATCTTCTTTGCCTTCTATCAGTTCTGACAATGACATCCTTCATTCTTTTACATTGCCCTTCGTAAGGGATATTGACGACTATTTTTCGTATGCTAGAGTGGTAAGTACATCTACATGAATTATCTGTCAACAATAGGCGATTCCCCAAACCGTTCCAAATAAAAGTTAAGCCGCTAGTTGTATTCTCAATGGTCAGGATAGTCCTCTCATTCTACTTGTCGATTGGAGAACTCTAAGTCATTCCTCTGTCCGTTCTTTTTTGCAAAATATCTTGGGAAAAAGTCCCGTTAATTAAATCTCCGGTACTTGCGTGGCGCAGTCGTCACAGGGTCTCTCTGTCCCAATTACCTCTTCCGTATTCATATCAATTTTGTAGAGTGGACATCTATCATTTGCATAATAAAGTAAGCGGTCTTATTTAATCTATCACTCAAAATCCTCAAATAGCACGACGGCTAACTTGGTTCTTGATAATCCTCCTTCAAAATTTATTATAATTACTCTTAACCCTATTTGGGTCATCTACAAGTTGAAATCGCCAAAATTTTAACCCTCGCCTTTCTGTTTTTATTTTCTAACTATGTCGAACACTTACTTTCCTATTCGATGACATCCCCCTTCATATTCTGTCACGACTAATATCCGTTTACGTTTTTAGGCATCTTTAAGTCTTTTTGTTAAGTAATAAAGCGTTATTTTCATGCTATCCTTCTCATCAGTTATTCTGAGATTTGTCATCCTCAATATATCTTTTCCTACTTAAAGTGTCGGCCACCACATTGGCCTTTCCTTGATGATAATAAATTCCTCAATCATGGCCTTTGATCATCTTGACTATATCCTTTATCTCGTGTTCAGTGTAAATTTTTTTATTTTTTTTCCAAATTTCCACATAAATAAACTCCTTGTCCCTTTCAGTCCGAACCTTATCACAATTATTGTAGATTATTATCAGAAAGCCTTATGTCACGGTCCTTAAGCTGCGTAGATATATCATTAGACTTCACGCAACATCCTATTTTTATCGTCGAGTATTTCTAGCACGGGATTGCTACTAACCTTACCTTTACCTTTTGAAAATCTTATTCCTCAAATTCTTACATGCTTGGTCTTTCCCGAATTTATTAGCACCTAACCCGATAATGTTTCATAGAAGTTTCTCACTAATCACGTTGTATCCCTATTTTCGTTCTTCTATAACCATATTATAGATACTTATGATAATAAATAAACATGTTGTTCTTCTTTTTAAAATAACTTACTCATCACGATACTCTGATTGCACCATCATAGCACTGGGCTTTCAGTCTCATATTACAACAATCGGTTCTCAGCTATACCTCTCTTTATTGGGAAGGTAATTAGCCTTGGAAAAAGATTTTCACGATATCGATGAAATTTAGACAGTCTTAACAAGGTTTCAAAATCTAATATCTGAACAAATAATGAGCTCTGAATAAAAGAGTCGCAACGCTCAGAAGATCTATAACTTGGAAGGAAGAATATAACAAGGATTATCTTTCCATGTCCTTAGAATTCTATATTGTGATATTATGGAGAATATCCATTGAAAGCAATGATTGCTGAATAATAATATCATACAAATGATATTTGTAAGATTTTCCCATTGAAAGAATACTTTTCTTCTCGAATAATGAAAGAAATATCGAATGATATCCTCAATCAAAGGTTAACCATTGAGGTCTCCAAGAGGTGCTATTTTGAAAGAAGGAATTTTATCCAATGATTAATAAATAAGGAAGTATTTTGTTTTTCAATCGCTTTGTAATTTTAATTGGATATTCGTTATACAAACGAAAGAATAAAATATTTCATGAACAAAATATTTTATAAAACTGAATATGATTTTTCGTTTGAGTGGGCGACCTAGTTAGGTCTCAATTAAATCATTCTTTGAAAATTTCGTCAACAATTAAATCTGGAATATATAATGCACTATGAAATAATCAAAATTTTATTAGAAGTGGAACTAGCAAAATAATAACTAGTCCATATCAAGCAATATTGTCAACCGGCTAAGAAAATGGCCAGCACAATTGGTTTGGCCTATAGCAACTAGCTAGGATGATTAGCTAGGCTTTTGTCGTATTAATTAAAATTTTGACTAGTTAGGACAATTAACTTAGTCATTCATGAGAACTTATGCAACTAGACATATTTCAGTTTGTTTGTAAAAATCTCAACATCGTAACCACTGAAGAAATTGTGGCTACCTGGATGACGATTTTGAAATAAAGAGTTTTTAAATTTGGGCCGAGAAAGACAATTATAACTCTAAACCGAGTGGTCTTGGCATCGGAACAATCGATAGCCTCTTATCAAATATTTCTTTCCAAATAAAGGGTACACTCATAGGTGCCCTAGTTCACATAATTTATCAGATCTTTAAATAGAACTGAATCGGAATACCTGTAACACCCCCAAATCCGGGGTCGGGGATCCGGGTTGTCACGAGTTCCATTTCCCTTAATAACACCCAATCTTAATAAATAATCAACTACTCTGTACTGTGACCCCACAATAAACACACACACCACAAGTTATAGTCTCAGAGATGATTATCCAAAAATAATCACAAGTCGTTTTATTCCACAATTATATGTCAATACACCTTAAAAGGGTTTCTGAATAAATTTACATTTCTTTGCCATTATTACAATTCATAAATATACATAAATCTGGTACATCAAAAGTTGAAAGCCTAGCCTATTGGTAGCTCCTACCTCAGCTACAGCGACATCAACGCCTATAGGAAACTGCGGAACGTTTCCTATCCGCTCGCGAATTGGGAGCTTGGTCCTATTCATCTTGTCTATCTGATGTTGTGTGATGAAAGAAGAAAGCAAGGGTGAGCAACAAGCCCACCAAAATAATATGTATACTGATTAACAATATATGAGCATACTCATAGTACTCATGAAAGTCTTGGTCAAAAGAAATGAACCAAGCTGATATCTTAACGCGACCAAGTCGCAAAGTATTCAGTATATATATATACATATATATATACTTTTCACATTCTTTGAAATCCTCTGACATGTAGAATATACACAGAGTTCCAGTTTATAACTGTATAAAAATATCGTTGCAAGGTGATCTCATATATCTAACCTTGTCTCAACGTTTTTCTGAAAATCTTTGTTATGCATAAGATAATCATTTACTAAATATAAGTTTAAAAGATGAAGTTACAAGATACTCCAATATACTTATATCTTTTGCCAATACTACTTGAACTACCTCCGTTCAAGTTATAATGAGCTTTCAACAGTTCATCACATAGATGAGACTACAAGACAAGATTTGAATAGATTAAATCTTTAAAATATCATCAAAATAAAATGAAGTTATGAGATACTTCATTTGATGCAAACATCATTTTGAAAACTTGACCCTGCCAACACTCAACAATCGCCCAACCGTAGCCTTTCTATCGAAGTGCTCTGGGTAGTGTTGCAGAAATATCCAATTAGATGATGAACTCATTACGGGAGTTTGCCGCGCCAGGAAGACCACTTACGATGATCAGTCGTAGTACTGCAACCCCACCATTTTCTACATGTAGAGGAGAACCTGTCGGATTTACTTGTCAACCGAACACTGGATTCCTAAGGAATGGACCGTCTTAGCGGAACTTCCGGGCCATTTGGGCGAATATAATAAGGCTGGGCCGGCGCTACTCGACCACTTACGCCACTCCTAGTTCAGATGAAGTCCATGACTCTGAAACGTAAAGCTCGTCCCCACTTTCCCTAAGTAGAAACTTGTTGATACGACTCCACCAAGAAGTCGTATCTAGTTGGAAAGGAAAACTCACCGATATTTCCCAGGCGATGCCTGTTAATGGATTAACTTGTTCCAAGAATTTTACTTCCCGAGTGTTGGGTAAGTAATCAAAATTCTTTTATCAAGACAACAACCTTATTGCGAATATAAAACACACCACCGAGCCGGATCCCTCAGGTTTTGAGCGAGTATTTAAATCCCCTTCGAAAGGAGGATCTTAAATATAAAAATGAGTTTTGAGATCCGCTCTAACTTTTAAAAATCATTTTAAAGACTCGAAAACACTTTAAAGAGTGTTTGGAGTAATGCTGATTTAATAAAGTAAATCAGTCCCAATATATTAGAAAATATCTGAATATTATTATTTAAATAATATTCCCATAAAGAATAATCTTTATAAAAATAATTGAAGTAGATGTTGTAAAACTTATACTTGAAATGACTATTAAATAACCAAAGATATACTTATACGAAAGTAATATCTTTATTTGAATAATCAAAAGTAAGTTTGATTACCGACACATTATTCTTCAATAAAATAAAGAATATTAATTAGTAAATAAATCGGAGTCATAAGCCCTCAAATGAATATTCAAAATAATATTCATTAATAAAATAAACGGAGTCATAAGTCCTCGAATGAATATTCAAAATAATATTCAATAAATAAAATAAGCGGAGTCATATGTCCTCGAATGAATATTCAAAATAATATTCATTAATAAAATAAAGTTATCGAATAAACCTTATTTGATTCATAGTTTTAAAAACTATTCATATATATATATATATATATAAATATATATATATTATACTCAGGAGCATCGACTCCCGGTTTTAGAAAAAAGTTCACCTTTGGGTCCCCTATACTAAGGGTATATGCAAATACCTCTTATCTCTAGCATAGGTATTATCAACTGAATCAACAGATATATGTCAAGATTACGAAACAAACATGCATATATATACCATATCAGCATGCTTCAATATATCGCAAAATTTTCTAATTAACCAACATGCATCTATCACAAGATAATGCATATACATATATACATCACAACAACAGTATAACGGGTAGAAAACTTGCCTGAGTGCTCCCGGATAGACTTAAGCTTAGAGTGGGTCCGATAACCTATGAACAACAACATAAGTCGGAATTAAACCCCGGTCGCTTAAGAAACTAGACTTTAACCATTTAGAGTCCTAACGTTCGCTTTCGCGCTTAACGATTCACTTAAGTCGCTCGAGTACTCTCGGCTCCACCATTTTTAATAAATTAACCATTAAGGGTTTTAAGGTGATTCTTTTGCGAGTACCTTACCAACTGCCTAATCCACTTAACATAATTGTTTCATACCCCAATTAGTCCTTTAAGGTCCTTAACCAAGGTTTCAAAATAAGGCGAGGGGTAATGGTTCGATCGCGAAACGCCGTTACTTAAAACGGTCGTTTCTCCTAAACCGTACATCAGAATCAAACGAACTACATATCAAAACGAAGCTCGTAACATGAACTATCTAAATATGGCAATGGTCAAAAGCTAGCAAGGAGTTCTCGGGTCCTAATGTTATGAACAAAAGCAGTCTAAAGTAAATCGGACATTACGACGGCTATGTTTACGCGATTTCCCAATTTTATACCATCCCAATTCAACCACCAATCAATCCCAATCCATTCATACAACCAAAATCCATCCTCACTACATCATAACAGCCCCAATAAACTCAATATTAACAATTTATACTTATTCTTAAACTTGAATTTAAACTATACTTAAGTCCTTTAACCAAACCATAAGATTTCAACCTTCAATTCACTACCATTCCCACCCAAACTCTAAACCAACAAGCATCAAGCTACTCTTTACCATAACTCTCAAAATCATCCTAATATACAAAGTAAAGCTAGGGTTTGGAGATGTTATATCTTCTTTGAAGCTTTTAATCAATGAAAGATCCTTGGAATGCCCATGGAAGCCTTGGTCTATGCTTAATGTAACACCCCCAAATCCGGGGTCGGGGATCCGGGTTGTCACGAGTTCCATTTCCCTTAACAACACCCAATCTTAATAAATAATCAACTACTCTGTACTGTGACCCCACAATAAACACACACACCACAAGTTATAGTCTCAGAGATGAATATCCAAAAATAATCACAAGTCATTTTATTCCACAATTATATGCCAATACACCTTAAACAGGTTTCTGAATAAATTTACATTTCTTTGCCATTATTACAATTCATAAATATACATAATCTGATACATCAAAAGTTGAAAGCCTAGCCTATTGGTAGTTCCTACCTCAGCTATGGCGGCATCAGTGCTTCTAGAAAACTACGGAACGTCTCCTAACCTCTTGCGAATCGGGAGCTTGGTCCGGTTCATCTTGTCTATCTGATGTTGTGTGATGAAAGAAGAAAGCAAGGGTGAGCAGCAAGCCCACCAAAATAATATGTATAATGATTAACAATATATGAGCCTTCTTATAGTACTCATGAAAGTCTTGGTCAAAAGAAATGAACCAAGTTGATATCTTAATGCGATGAAGTCGCAAAATATTCAGTATATATATATATATATATATATACATATATACTTTTCAAAATATTGGAAGTCCTCTTCCATGCACAATATACACAAAGTCCCAGTGTATAACTGTATAAAAAAAATATCGTTGCAAGGTGATCTCATATATCTAACCTTGTCTCAACGTTTTTCTGAAAATCTTTGTCATTCATAAGACAATTATTAATTAGATATAAGTTTAAAAGATGAAGTTACAAGATACCTCAATATACTTATATCTTTCCCAAATACTACTTGAACTACCACCGTTCAAGTTATAATTAGCTTCAAAAGTTCATCACATAGATGAGACTATAAGGCAAGATTTGAATAGATTAAATCTTTAAAATATTATCAAAATAAAATGAAGTTACGAGATACTTCATTTGATGTAGACATCATTTTGAAAACTTGACCCTGCCAACACTCAACAATCGCCCAACCGTAGCCTTTCTATCGAAGTGCTATGGGTAGTGTTGCAGAAATTATCCAATTGGATGATGAACTCATTACGGGAGTTTGCCGCGCCAGGAAGACCACTTACGATGATCAGTCGTAGTAGTACAACCCCACCATTTTCTACATGTAGAGGAGAACCTGTCGGATTTACTTGTCAACCGAACACTGAACTCCTAAGGAATGGACCGCCTTAGCGGAACTTCCAGGCCATTTGGGCCAATATAATAAGGCTGGGCCGGCGCTACTCGGCCACTTACGCCACTCCTAGTTCAGATGAAATCCATGACTCTGAAACGTAAAGCTTGTCCCCACTTTCCCCAAGTAGAAACTTGTTGATACGGCTCCACCAAGAAGTCGTATCTATTTGGAAAGGAGAACTCACCGATATTTCCCAGGCGATGCCTGTTAATGGATTAACTTATTCCAAGAATTTTACTTCCCGAGTGTTGGGTAAGTAATCAATTCATTTATCAAAACAGCAACCTTGTTGTGAATATAAAACACACCACAGAGCCGGATCCCTCAGGTTTTGAGCGAGTATTTAAATCCCCTTCGAAAGGAGGATCTTAAAAAAAATGAGTTTTGGGATCCGCTCTAACTTTTAAAAAAATCATTTTGAAGACTCGCAAAACATTTTTAAGAATGTTTGGAGTTAAGCTGATTTTATGAAGTAAATCAGTCCCCAGAATATTTAGAAAATGTCTGAATATTATTATTTAAATAATATTCCCATAAAGAATAATCTTTATAAAATAATTGAAGTAGAAGTATTAAAACTTATACTTGAAATGAATAGCAAATAATCAAAGATATACTTATACGAAAGTAATATCTTTATTTGAATAATCAAAAGTAAGTTTGATTATCGACACCTTATTCTTTAATAAAATAAAGAATATTATTAAGTAATAAGCGGAGTCATAATACCTCGAATGAATACTATAAATAATATTCATAAAATAAAGGAGTCATACATCCTCAAATGAATATCCAAGTAATATTCAATAATAATATAAACTGAGTCATAAGCCCTCGAATGAATATTCAAATAATATTCAAATAATAAAATACACTGAGTCATAAGCCCTCGAATGAATACTCAAATTAATATTCAATTAAGTAAAATAAAGGTATCGAATAAACCTTATTCGATCCATAGTTTTAAAAACTATATCCATATATATATAAATATATATATATATATAATATACTCGGGAACATCGACTCCCGGTTTAGAAATATGTTCACCTTTTATCCCCTATACTAAGGGTATACGCAACTACTTGCTTATTTCTAGCATAGGTATTATGCAACTATAAGCATTGAAATCAACAGATAGATAACCAGATTACGAAACAGACATGCATATATACCATATCAGCATGCTCCAATATATCACAAAATTTGCTAATAACAATCATGCACTATCACAAGATAATGCATATACATATATTTACATCACAACAACAGTATATCGGGTAGAAAACTTGCCTGAGCGACTGGGGGTTACGAATGGCTCGGGACGAGTCTGGTAACCTATAAACAACAAGTAAGTTGGAATTAAACCAAAGTCACTTGTAAATCTATACTCTAACCAACTCAGACTCTAACGCTCGTTTTGCGCTTACTGATTCTCTTAAGTCACTCGAGTACCCTCGGCTCCACCATTTTTAATAATTTAACCTTTATGAGTTTTAAGGCGATTCCTTCGCGAGTGTCTTACCAACTGCCTAGCACACTTACCATAAATGTTTCATGCATTAATTAACCCTTTTTGATCTTTAACCTATGTTTCAAAGTAAGGCGAGGGGAAAAGTTTCGTTCGCGAAACGCCGTTACTTGAAACGGTCGTTTCTCCTAAATCGTGCATCGGAATCGAACGAACTACATATCAAAACGAAGCTCGTAACATGAGCTATCTAAACATGGCAGTGGTCATAATCTAGCAGGGGGTTCTCGGGTCCTAATATTATGCACAAAAACAGTCCAAAGAAAATCGGACGTTACGACGGCTATGTTTACGCGATTACCAATGTTTAAACTACTCCAATTAACCACCAACCAACTCATAACCATCAATACAACAAAACTTCACCTAAACCATACCACATCAGTCCATAATCTCCAAGGTTTTCAACTCAAACAACCACAATCAAGACCTATGAACTATAATCAAGCTTCAATTACCAAAAACACTTCCAAATCAAACCAAACTACTAATAATCACAATCCATGCTTCTCATTTCACAACACCAACCATTAAACTTACTAACAAATAAAGTAAAGGCTAGGATTTGAAGTTTATACCTTCCTTGGGAGGTGTTAAGTTGCTAGGAAGCCTTAGGGAGCCTCCTACAAGCTTGATCTTTCCAAAGAAATCAAGAACACAAAGTTAGGCTTTGAAGTTTCTAAAAGTCCGATTTAAAGAACTGTAAAAATGAGGGTCTTACCATGATTATTTGGACGAGACTTGTGAACAAGAGTTGTAGGCCATCTCAATACCTTTCCAATGAGCTATAGAACACAATATTTGAGTGAGAAATGAAGGAGATACAGCAGTTTTAGTGTTCTGGTTCTGTTTTGGCCGAGAGCATGAAGAACAATGCCTTGGTTTCTTTTTGATTTTGATGAAAAATGATTTGCTTGGCTTGGTTGGTTTGATTTTTGTGTTTGTTTTAGTAAATTACCTAGTTGCCCTTGATTTTGTGTGGTTAAAAAGCCACCACATCTCCTTCCTTCCCATGTCATGCTTGTGTCATCCTCATGATGTCATCCTCCCCTCCTTGTCCTCTTCTCATTGGTTGGGTGACATCATCCTCTCTAATCCCTTTGATTAACTTCCTAATTGTTTGCCTAATGACCGCTGATCTGTTATACGGTTCGCTTAACTTTCGTTTTCGTTTATCGTTTGAAGGATCATACCCGGGATCTTATTACTTAGGTTCCCTTAACCTTTCTCAATATATTATATTCCTTTTATGATCCTCTCCTATAATCCTTTAATTTAAATCATTTTTATCCTGTTACCTTTTTCTCAAATCTTTCCGTATCTAGTGTATTTCCGGGAAAAATCAAAGTGTTCGGATTTGGATTCTGACGATCTTTACATACACTTATATCCCATATAAAGTACTAATAAAATCTCAGAATATCCATATCAGAACCCCTACATAGTGTGGCATGAAAAGTTTTCTCATTCAGCAAAAATACTATTCATAAGGGTTTCAAAAATTTCCCAAAAATTGGGGTTATTACAGTCTCCCCTCCTTAAAAGGATTCCGTCCCGGAATCAGATAGAAAATGAATAGGGATACTCTCTTAGCATTGCACTTTCTAACTCTCGAGTAAATTTTCCCACATTGTGGTTCTACCATCAAACTCTTACTAGTTTGATAACCCTTCTCCTAAGCACTCGTTCCTTTTTACTCTATACCCTTCCTGGTTGCTCCATATAGGTTACGTCTGGTTGCATGTCTATGCGCTCATATGCCCCTATTTGTCTGGCATCCGAATTACACTTCCTTAACATTGATACGTGGAACACGTTATGAACTTGCTACAGGTTCGGGGGTAGGGCTAGCTCATATGCTAACTTCCCAAACGTCTTAATATATCCAAGGGTCCAACAAATGTAGACTTAGCTTTCCTTTCTTTCCGAACCTCATCAATCCTTTTTCAAGGGTTTCCAAGGGGATACCTATAACATTACTAGGCCCCCTATTTCATACTCTTTGTCCTTTTTGAGTCAAATCAGCATACCTCTTATGTCCATCTTGGGTTACTACCAGCCGTCCTCTGATTAGATCTATTATATCCCTGGTCCTTTGGACTACTGCGGGTCCGAGCATCTTGCGCTCTACAACTTCATCCTAACATAAGGGAGATCGACATTATCTTCCCTCAAGGATCTCATAAGGTGACACCTCGATAATGACATATGATCTATTGTTGTGATATAACTAAATCCGCGTTAAGTGATCATTCCAAATTTTTTTCAAGTCTATTGCACAGACTCTCATTATAGCGTTTAGCATTAGAGCTTTTGCTTCTCAATACCCATTCTTTTCGAGTTCGTAATCGCTACTACCTTTCGTTCCTAATATTATACTGGTTATACTTTTGCTCGTTAGCGTTCTATAACCTTTTAATAACCACGTCAACCTTAGTATTACGAATGTGTTCCCATTCTGAATACCACCATAACTTTACTACTCCTTTTTCAGCTGTTTCTATTTTCGAAAGCTTAATCCTTCATATAGAAGTAAAAGAATTTATTGAGAGATCACTATGATCATGAACACTTGTTATCTCGCATAGTTAGTACAGAAGGTGGCCAGCCTTTAGTACTTGACAAGCAATTAAACAATAGTTGGTATCCTACTAGGCTTCTATCACACAGATAGATAGTCATTCGGCAATACCTCCCCTTCTGGAAGGGTTGTTCTTCTCAACTTACATGAAATGAAAAGAAGAGAAAAGAACGAACTGAAGAGAATTGTATATATAAAAAAAATATACTGCCACAAAATATCTGGCTTGGAACCTACCTCTGAACTATAGAGGTTTGTCATAGGAGAACAAAACATATACGTATTTATATCAGCATCAAGTATTATAGCATCGTATTTTCCATGCCTAAATATTTCTATTCCGTCCATCATTCTATGGACCCATGCTCTTCCTCGAGCTTATACACAATCACCTTTGAAACTCCCTCGATTTCGAAAATCGAACCTGGGATCTCATTTTAGACATCACCGTTACTAGAGTTCTATGCTTGCACCGCAACCTTCCTCATATAGTAATACGACTCTCTTTTCATAAGAGGGAATAAATATTCAATAGGTAGATACTCTACTTAATTAGTCTATCAATGATAACTTATACACTACCACGACCCGTTAAGTGGTACTCAATCTCAACATCCATTCCAATACAACTCTCATGGTTGTAATCAGCTCGTTACTCGCAGAATCATTGCTGCCTTACTATGGTCCACCACTGACCCACTGTCATCATTCACTTTCCATGAAATCTTAATAGCTAACCATACGGAGTCCATACATGTCGTATCAAATCCTTCTAAGGAGGTAACATAATCACCATTTCTGATTCATGAAGAACACTCCTGATCTCAAAGGTTCGTTTAGTCCTTTTGAAATATGGTCCAGGCTCATTCTCAAGATAGTACCTTCTAAGATAGATAGCCCGCTCATGGCGATTACACGAATTAAACCTTTACCAACTACTATTACGGCTGGGTATTGCACAGTCATCAGAAGGAATGTCAATCTTCCAAACCATAATACAACCTTCACAGTTTTAACCATCATCACTGTATTCTTTTGGCACAAGCGCCTATAATTATCCTCTTACCTTTAAAGTGTCGGCCACCTCTTTGGCCTTTCCTGATAGTAAAATTTCCTTACAGTCAATGTCACTTTAACCATCTCCAAATAAATTTTCTACCTTATTTCAATCACAGCTTATGTGAAAATGCTTTCCTTAAAATCTGATGAGTAAAAAAAAAAAATCACCATTTTTCCATAAGTTATTGCCTCAGTCTTTAGAGGTTAATCACTGTCATGACTGACTCTTAATCATAATTAGAACATCTTTTATCTTAAGTCCTAATTGCCCTGAATAATTTCGACCATTACTGGTTCGATCCATACTTTCTCGTGGTTTAACACGTGCCCCACTTGGCAACATTATAATTACGTCATATTTCCTTTATCAACATTTCTATTCTTGAAAATTTTGAATATTACCTTTCTCCTTGTAAAACCTCTAAGGTTATCCTTCAATCGTTCCTCCTGTATTCCCTAGATACAGGGCATATTAAAATACCATTTACTATTACTAGAACCATTGTCTATATACTTCTGAAAAATTTCTCCACTGATTCTTAAAGGTTGTTGCTACATTAACCCTTTCCAAATCATACTGTCAAAACTCATACTGTCCCTATTAAGGGTGAAATTCCAACCTTTATGCATTCCCCTAGGATTCATTTTAAGTTACCGATGTTCTATCCTTAATTCCACCTTTAAAAGGTACCTGCATCCTTCCATGGATAAATCAAGTCATATATCCCTGATAAGGGTGTCTTATTCAATCATTCCCACCTCGATAGTCTATACCTAACTTCATAATAGCATCCTTATTCAAATTGAGGTCAATCCATATGGCCTCCAAAAGATAACAATGGTCATCCACTTTTCTTTCTTGATTTGGTAATGATAACATGGATGTTCTGGAAGATATTGGTCATGTTCAACGTGAACTTCTTCTTAATAATTCCTTATTTACTTTTGTTGTTTATCTCAACAGTCATCTCAATGTTGGGATATCTTTCATATCTGGCGTCTCCCTTTCTGGGTATCATGCCACCGGTCTTACACTTTACCTTCTTGAAGGTCACTTCCTTCACCCAATTTTCTTAATTTCTTACTTTCTTGTCTCCTCAGTCTATCCGCGTCTCATTATTTATCCTTCGAATTATCTCAAGGTTTCCTCGAATCTTCCCAACTTACAGGGGATAAAATATATGTATCTCTTATACCTTCAACCATCAATTTAACTCATGGTGAATCACTCTCATCCGGACGATTACCTACTTTTCTATTTCTATTTCTACGAGTCTTTAGGGTTTCCTCATACCCAACTCCCTTATCATTCCTCAAACTCTCTTGCCTTTATATTCCTTTCTCTTATCGTTATTTCATGAACCAACACAACATAAGCATTGATTTCAAACATCCCGTCATTCTGGATTCGTGTCTTCAGAACGAATCTTGATAACTTTTACAACTTAGATTCATAATTCATCATACTCGTCTGCCTTTGTTCTGGCTCTTAAGCTTTTACACTATCTCCATAACCTTGGGAAGTACTTTCCTAAAAACAATTGACTGAACTTAAATCAGTTTATTATAATCTCTTGCTCCGTGCCTTCCTTGGCCTTTCACCAGCGGGTGGTCTCTCTCTTAGGAGGGTAAGTGACAAAACAGTCTTTTGTGGTTCGTCAATCATTTAGAATCTCAAATAATTCATCTATTTCCTTTAGCCAGGCTCTTGCCTCGACTGGGTCAGCTTGTTCCTTGGAACTCTGAGAGCTTAGCGACTTAAAGGTCATGAAAGAATTTCCCACCGCACTGTCTCCTCAGGGTGGTGGTTGGGGATAATAGTCTAAGTTCTCTTTAGACAGGTCCATGAATTGCCGTATAGGGGTACCATCTCGGGTCTCCTGTCCTTACTCGACTTTTGTTTCCTCAGTCTAAATATTTCTTCCTACTCCCCATAATTGGGGTCATCTTACATAATTTAAATCCTCATTTTCCACTTCATCATGTTATGGGTTCCTTTTGTCTTGGTGGCAACCTCCCTGACTATCACGTTCAGGGTTTGCTCTAACTCTTATTCCTCAAACTAGCTTTCATCTAAGATTTCATCTTTAAGCTCTTAAACCTTTGGAACCCAAATTCTATAGAATACCTCATTATTCCCTTATCATCTTTCTCGGTATTAATCTCATACCTATTTGTTGGCTCTCTGCCTTCATTCATCACTTTTACTGGCACAATATGTTCTTTTCCAATACTTCGGGCTGTATTGCTATCTCAAACAGCTTTTCGGTACCGGCTCCGGTTACCTTCACTACTATTTCCATTTTCTCAAAATCTCTTATAAACTCTCCAAAAGACATTATCATCTTGAGTCTCTCCTTTTTACTAAGGGCATCAGCCACCATATTGGCTTTCCCCGAATGATAAAGAATCTCCCAATCATAATTCTTGATTAGCTCTAACCGCCTCCTCTGGCGTATGTTGAGCTCTTTCTACATAAGAATGTACTAGAGCTCCTATGGTTTGTGAATCTCACACTTCTCTCCATACAAGTAGTGCCTTAAATCTTTAGGGCAAAACTATTGCCACGAGCCCAAGCTCATGGGTGGGGATATCGAATTTTAAATTCCCTTAATTGTCTTGACGCAGACGCGATTATCTTGCTGTGCTATATAAGAAGCACCCTAATTCCTTATGCGAAGCGTCACTTACAAATCACAAAATCTCATTTTCCATCCCACAACGCCAACATAGGGAACATCACCAACCTTTGCTTCGGTTCTTAAAAGTTGTTCTCGCATTTCTCTGTCCATTCGAACTTCTCAGTCTTACGAGTAAGCCGCGTTAAAGGGGCTACTATCTTTACAAACTTGAACGAACCTCTGGTAGTGACCGGCCAATCCTACCTCTGGTAGTCGACCCAACGAGGGTCATCAATTCATCAGTGGTCCTTTATCCAATCTCGTCAGGATCCTCCATGGGATCCTCCTCAGCAACTATCCCTTCTAGGACAACATCCTCAACCGCTACATCCTCAATATCAACATCATCCGGTCCTGCGTTAGGACGCTCTATTGGATCCACAATCTGATCTCCAATTAGTAATAAAATATCATCGCGTTGATGTTCCTCAACTTCAGGGTTCGGAGTCCCGCTACCATATACGATAACGAACTACGCTTCTATCGCTACATTTATAAGGGTTCCCATAAGGGTTTTAACTGTCAGTACTACGTTAGGTAGTCCGACTATGAACTTGGCAAGAGTTCTTATTATCTTAGTGAACTTATTATCTTAACGTCCCATCATCTCTGAGGTTTATAACGCTTAGCTCTGATACCATTTCTGTAACACCCCCAAATCCGGGGTCGGGGATCCGGGTTGTCACGAGTTCCATTTCCCTTAACAACACCCAATCTTAATAAATAATCAACTACTCTGTACTGTGACCCCACAATAAACACACACACCACAAGTTATAGTCTCAGAGATGAATATCCAAAAATAATCACAAGTCATTTTATTCCACAATTATATGCCAATACACCTTAAACAGGTTTCTGAATAAATTTACATTTCTTTGCCATTATTACAATTCATAAATATACATAATCTGATACATCGAAAGTTGAAAGCCTAGCCTATTGGTAGTTCCTACCTCAGCTATGGCGGCATCAGTGCTTCTAGAAAACTACGGAACGTCTCCTAACCTCTTGCGAATCGGGAGCTTGGTCCGGTTCATCTTGTCTATCTGATGTTGTGTGATGAAAGAAGAAAGCAAGGGTGAGCAGCAAGCCCACCAAAATAATATGTATAATGATTAACAATATATGAGCCTTCTTATAGTACTCATGAAAGTCTTGGTCAAAAGAAATGAACCAAGTTGATATCTTAATGCGATGAAGTCGCAAAATATTCAGTATATATATATATATATACATATATACTTTTCAAAATATTGGAAGTCCTCTTCCATGCACAATATACACAAAGTCCCAGTGTATAACTGTATAAAAAAAATATCGTTGCAAGGTGATCTCATATATCTAACCTTGTCTCAACGTTTTTCTGAAAATCTTTGTCATTCATAAGACAATTATTAATTAGATATAAGTTTAAAAGATGAAGTTACAAGATACCTCAATATACTTATATCTTTCCCAAATACTACTTGAACTACCACCGTTCAAGTTATAATTAGCTTCAAAAGTTCATCACATAGATGAGACTATAAGGCAAGATTTGAATAGATTAAATCTTTAAAATATTATCAAAATAAAATGAAGTTACGAGATACTTCATTTGATGTAGACATCATTTTGAAAACTTGACCCTGCCAACACTCAACAATCGCCCAACCGTAGCCTTTCTATCGAAGTGCTATGGGTAGTGTTGCAGAAATTATCCAATTGGATGATGAACTCATTACGGGAGTTTGCCGCGCCAGGAAGACCACTTACGATGATCAGTCGTAGTAGTACAACCCCACCATTTTCTACATGTAGAGGAGAACCTGTCGGATTTACTTGTCAACCGAACACTGAACTCCTAAGGAATGGACCGCCTTAGCGGAACTTCCAGGCCATTTGGGCCAATATAATAAGGCTGGGCCGGCGCTACTCGGCCACTTACGCCACTCCTAGTTCAGATGAAATCCATGACTCTGAAACGTAAAGCTTGTCCCCACTTTCCCCAAGTAGAAACTTGTTGATACGGCTCCACCAAGAAGTCGTATCTATTTGGAAAGGAGAACTCACCGATATTTCCCAGGCGATGCCTGTTAATGGATTAACTTATTCCAAGAATTTTACTTCCCGAGTGTTGGGTAAGTAATCAATTCATTTATCAAAACAGCAACCTTGTTGTGAATATAAAACACACCACAGAGCCGGATCCCTCAGGTTTTGAGCGAGTATTTAAATCCCCTTCGAAAGGAGGATCTTAAAAAAAATGAGTTTTGGGATCCGCTCTAACTTTTAAAAAAATCATTTTGAAGACTCGCAAAACATTTTTAAGAATGTTTGGAGTTAAGCTGATTTTATGAAGTAAATCAGTCCCCAGAATATTTAGAAAATGTCTGAATATTATTATTTAAATAATATTCCCATAAAGAATAATCTTTATAAAATAATTGAAGTAGAAGTATTAAAACTTATACTTGAAATGAATAGCAAATAATCAAAGATATACTTATACGAAAGTAATATCTTTATTTGAATAATCAAAAGTAAGTTTGATTATCGACACCTTATTCTTTAATAAAATAAAGAATATTATTAAGTAATAAGCGGAGTCATAATACCTCGAATGAATACTATAAATAATATTCATAAAATAAAGGAGTCATACATCCTCAAATGAATATCCAAGTAATATTCAATAATAATATAAACTGAGTCATAAGCCCTCGAATGAATATTCAAATAATATTCAAATAATAAAATACACTGAGTCATAAGCCCTCGAATGAATACTCAAATTAATATTCAATTAAGTAAAATAAAGGTATCGAATAAACCTTATTCGATCCATAGTTTTAAAAACTATATCCATATATATATAAATATATATATATATATATATAATATACTCGGGAACATCGACTCCCGGTTTAGAAATATGTTCACCTTTTATCCCCTATACTAAGGGTATACGCAACTACTTGCTTATTTCTAGCATAGGTATTATGCAACTATAAGCATTGAAATCAACAGATAGATAACCAGATTACGAAACAGACATGCATATATACCATATCAGCATGCTCCAATATATCACAAAATTTGCTAATAACAATCATGCACTATCACAAGATAATGCATATACATATATTTACATCACAACAACAGTATATCGGGTAGAAAACTTGCCTGAGCGACTGGGGGTTACGAATGGCTCGGGACGAGTCTGGTAACCTATAAACAACAAGTAAGTTGGAATTAAACCAAAGTCACTTGTAAATCTATACTCTAACCAACTCAGACTCTAACGCTCGTTTTGCGCTTACTGATTCTCTTAAGTCACTCGAGTACCCTCGGCTCCACCATTTTTAATAATTTAACCTTTATGAGTTTTAAGGCGATTCCTTCGCGAGTGTCTTACCAACTGCCTAGCACACTTACCATAAATGTTTCATGCATTAATTAACCCTTTTTGATCTTTAACCTATGTTTCAAAGTAAGGCGAGGGGAAAAGTTTCGTTCGCGAAACGCCGTTACTTGAAACGGTCGTTTCTCCTAAATCGTGCATCGGAATCGAACGAACTACATATCAAAACGAAGCTCGTAACATGAGCTATCTAAACATGGCAGTGGTCATAATCTAGCAGGGGGTTCTCGGGTCCTAATATTATGCACAAAAACAGTCCAAAGAAAATCGGACGTTACGACGGCTATGTTTACGCGATTACCAATGTTTAAACTACTCCAATTAACCACCAACCAACTCATAACCATCAATACAACAAAACTTCACCTAAACCATACCACATCAGTCCATAATCTCCAAGGTTTTCAACTCAAACAACCACAATCAAGACCTATGAACTATAATCAAGCTTCAATTACCAAAAACACTTCCAAATCAAACCAAACTACTAATAATCACAATCCATGCTTCTCATTTCACAACACCAACCATTAAACTTACTAACAAATAAAGTAAAGGCTAGGGTTTGAAGTTTATACCTTCCTTGGGAGGTGTTAAGTTGCTAGGAAGCCTTAGGGAGCCTCCTACAAGCTTGATCTTTCCAAAGAAATCAAGAACACAAAGTTAGGCTTTGAAGTTTCTAAAAGTCCGATTTAAAGAACTGTAAAAATGAGGGTCTTACCATGATTATTTGGACGAGACTTGTGAACAAGAGTTGTAGGCCATCTCAATACCTTTCCAATGAGCTATAGAACACAATATTTGAGTGAGAAATGAAGGAGATACAGCAGTTTTAGTGTTCTGGTTCTGTTTTGGCCGAGAGCATGAAGAACAATGCCTTGGTTTCTTTTTGATTTTGATGAAAAATGATTTGCTTGGCTTGGTTGGTTTGATTTTTGTGTTTGTTTTAGTAAATTACCTAGTTGCCCTTGATTTTGTGTGGTTAAAAAGCCACCACATCTCCTTCCTTCCCATGTCATGCTTGTGTCATCCTCATGATGTCATCCTCCCCTCCTTGTCCTCTTCTCATTGGTTGGGTGACATCATCCTCTCTAATCCCTTTGATTAACTTCCTAATTGTTTGCCTAATGACCGCTGATCTGTTATACGGTTCGCTTAACTTTCGTTTTCGTTTATCGTTTGAAGGATCATACCCGGGATCTTATTACTTAGGTTCCCTTAACCTTTCTCAATATATTATATTCCTTTTATGATCCTCTCCTATAATCCTTTAATTTAAATCATTTTTATCCTGTTACCTTTTTCTCAAATCTTTCCGTATCTAGTGTATTTCCGGGAAAAATCAAAGTGTTCGGATTTGGATTCTGACGATCTTTACATACACTTATATCCCATATAAAGTACTAATAAAATCTCAGAATATCCATATCAGAACCCCTACATAGTGTGGCATGAAAAGTTTTCTCATTCAGCAAAAATACTATTCATAAGGGTTTCAAAAATTTCCCAAAAATTGGGGTTATTACACTTAAGCTACCTTGAACTTTCATAAAAAATCAAGAAAACCAAAGTTATTTCTTGAAGGTTACTATTCACCATCTTCTTCCTTGATTTATTGGAAGAGATTGTGAAGGAATTAGAAGCTTAAACTTATAGGATATCCATATCTATGTACAAGGAACCTTAGATAATTACCTTGTGATTTGACAATGCTTGGAACTTGATTTTTGATTTTTCTTCCTTTGAAAAGAAGAAAAAGCCGAGAGCAATGTTGAAGGAATGAAATAATTTTGTGTTTGCTTTGATTTGTTTTGGCTAGCTTGGTTGTTTTTGTTTTGTTTTTGGGTAATTACCTTTCTAACCTTGACTTTGTGTGGTTTTAAATCAACCACATCTCCTTCCCCTTATGTCATGCTTATGTCATACTTATGATGTCATCATCCCTTACTTGCCCTCTTCTTATTGGTTGGATGACCTCATCATCCCTAACCTCCTTGATTAACTTCCTAATTGTTTGCCTAATGACCGCTGATCTGTTATACGGTTCGCTTAACTTTCGTTTTCGTTTATCGTTTGAGGGATCATACCCGGGATCTTATTACTTGGGATTCCTTAACCTTTCTCAATACATTATATTCCTTTTATGATCCTCTCTTATAATCCTTTAATTTAAATCCTTTTTATCCTGTTACCTTATACTTAATTCTTTCCGTATCTAGTGGATTTCCGGGAAAAATCAAAGTGTTTGGAATTGGATTCTGACGATCTTTACATACACTTATATGTCATATAGAGTGCCAATAAAATCTCAGAATATCCATAAAAGAACCCCTACCTAGTGTGGCATGAAAAGTTTTCTCATTCAGCAAAAACATTATTCATAAGAGTTTCAAAAATTTTCCAAAAATTGGGGTTATTACAATACCAATATCAAATTGATACCCTTACTATGATTTCAAAGTTCAATATAAAATTTCATCCCGATTAGAGGAAAAGGATTCTCGAGGAATATATGGATATTAGATCATCCATATTTTTAACAATTTGTTATATATTTACAATCTCGACTGAGAAGAGTAAGTACGGAAGAAGAATCTAATGAAGATACTCATTATGAATATTCATCGATGAATTGAGGGAAAAATTATATATATATATATATATATAAAAATCTATTGGATAATTGAAATGATGTATGAATATTTCTGAGTTGAACAAGAAGATCATAATCTATGAATGAAAGTTCATGGATTTAACTAAAAGAATTGAACAAGTCCTGATACGGAGAAAGACTATTCAATATGTCACATCAGAAGTTCAAAGTAGGGAACGAAAAGGATTGCCTGATATGACTTATCAAGGCGATATGAATGATCAATAATTTGGAGGGAGTAACATGACAGTGAGTAGGTGCCAAAATATTTCACTAATTATCCTAACTCTCTTCATTATCCATCTGAGGATGATCCCACCTCTTCTTCTTCGTAATTCCATGTTTCAAATAGTTTCTCTTTCAACATCATTTTAAAATCGTTTACTAACTTGACTTTCGCACGTATATCTGTCATTCGGGTATTTTACCTCGAAGACCTTACTCAGAAATATTCCAAAACATCTGTTAAGCCGATAGTTGCCTGCTACACGCATCCGTTACTAACTATAAGTGGCTAGTTCCCCCTGGGAACAGATCAAAGAGATCTCCTAGGGATCTCAATGCAGTCCATAAGTTCAGTGGCATGTGTGTGTAATTGAACATACGTTACTGAATATATTAGAGGTCTACGTGTATATATACGTTGCCTCTGACATCATTTCTACCAAAGAATTCTGCTCTAGACTCACTGGTCTATCCTTTTAAAAGGTTCTAAGATCAAACCATCGTTCGTTGTAATCTTATGCCATTTAATTATAGACATGCTATCAATTCTCAATGCTCTCAATTTTTGAGCTAAACCATCATAACCTTACATGTTAAGTGCACTAATAATATCACATAGTGTACCAGTCCTATGATGACATTCTTATATTACATTCAAATATTCCGTAATAGAATTATAATCCTCAAGGGTATATTGGACACTATCTCTGGTGAGTTTGTGATTATTACGACATTCCCATCCTCCTTGGCAAAATGACACTGTCAACTAGTTTGGGCCAATAACCTCAACTGTATGCTAATAATTAGACTTCATGATCCTCACATGTGATGCCCCTTCACGGGCAACCTATATATAACTACGAGTATCAAAGCTCGTGTTATCAAAATTTACATATGGTGTTGGTAATATCGTCTTTACCCCAAATGCTCTGAAGACGCAGCTCAGATTTCTACCCCTTCTCCCCCTGAATTTGTTCCACCAAATTCAGGTGTGTTTATCTCTTGAGATGAATTCTCATTGTCAGAATTCATTGGTTCACTTGTTTCTTCCTTCATTCTATTATTTGTGTTGATTTCAGCTTTATCTTCAGAGTCACTTTCAATATTGAGGTTTTTAAACTTTAAAGTTTCAACTTTATTTTCATCAAGGCATTCCAAGCCTAGATACTTGTCATCATCAAATGTCATATTTGTGTTTTCAATTAATTTCTTCTGCTCTAGCATATAGACTCTATAGGCAGCCCTTTCCGATGAATATCCAAAAAAAATAGCTTCAAATATTTTGAAGTCAAAATTTTCAACATATTTAGTTGTCTTTTAACACAAAACACTCGCTTCCAAACATATGAAGATTCTTAAAAATAGGTTTTCTTTTTGACAAAATTGAACTTGCCAATGTTTTTGTTTAGTAAATACCTGTTATGGGTGTACATGATGTGTTAAAAGCTGCTTCCAAAAAACTGGTTAGCAGCTTTGCATCTTGCGGTACTGTCCTTGTAGCTTTAACTAAAGTTATTTTTCCTTTCAACCACACCATTTTGTTGAGTTGTTCTTGCACCTAAGAACTCTAGAACAATGTATTTGCCTTTGCAAAATTCATTTAGAATTGCATTCTTGAGTTATGTACCATTGTCACTCATCAATCTTTTGACATAATTTTGATCTTCAGCCCGCTTTTCAAATTTTTTTATGTGTTCAACGATGATGTGTGAAGTTTCATCTTTTGAATGCATAAATTCCACTCAAGTGTACCTTGAATATTCATCCACCATTACCAAAATATACTTCTTTCTAGATATGGACATTACATTTACAGGTCCAAACAAATCTATGTGGATAAGCTGTAGTGGAGCATTAATGGAATTGACAGCTTTGCTTTTGTGACTGGGCCTCTTCATTTTGCCTTTTTGACAAGCTTCACAAACTTTATTTTGTGCAAATTCCAAAGCTGGCATATCTCTCACCAATTCTCTCTTCACCAAAGTATTAATTGATTTATAGTTCAAGTAAGAGAGTTTCTTGTGCCAGAGTTTGTTTTTCTCATTTGATGCCTTGGTGTAGAATCAACATATTCCGTCCTTGTTTGCTGAGTTCATGTCTGCAACAAACAGGCTTCCCTTCCTTACTCCTTTTAGAGCAACTTCACTAGTTTTCTTGCTTGTGATTGAGCAATCTTCTTTTTCAGAAATAACCTTGAAACCTTTATCTCTGAATTGACTGACACTAAGAAGATTCACTTCAAGACCTGCAAGCAGTGCTACATCTTCAATGACAACATTTCCATAAATCAACTTGCCATATCCCATTGTGAATCCCTTATTATTGTCTCCAAAGGTCACCAAAGGGCCATCCATCTCCTTAAACTATGAAAACAGGACTTTATCACTTGTCATGTGTCTGGAACATCCATTGTCAATGATCCACATGACTTTATTCTTCTTTCTCTGCACACAATGAGACTTAAGTGTGTTTAGCTACCCAAGCAGTGTTGGGCACTTACTTTTTTTGACCGAGTTAGCAGAAGTAGAACTTGAATATTCAAAAGGAACAACATTCTCAGTTTGATCAGCATTTTCTTTATTAATCACAGATCTAAAGTTAACTTCTTTTAGATCTGTAAGTCATATGTCATAGACCTATTTGTATATTCGAGGATTCAACTCAACTCAAATAAGAATGTAATAAGTAAATAGTGGATCTACCGTCAGAGAGATCTCGCAAAGTAATATCTGTCAAAGGATTCAGAGACAAGGTTCATCTACAGACTTGAGGAGTTAATTCACTGGAAGAAGTTCAAGAATTTGATCATGCCTCAGTGATATAAATCAAGATCGTGGATTTAATCAAGTGACAGAGATCTCGTCAGGGTATCAATAAATTACAAGGAAGTTAGTCTGAAGAAAATCAAGAGTATCAAAGTCAAGACATGAAGAAACATCACGGAAGTTAGTCACTCATGAACCAGACAATACATCGAGTGTCAACATTGAAGTGGTGGAATTGATTCATAATTCTCAGTGATTTTCAGAAGATATTCAGAAGAATGGATGCTGCTCAGGGTTAGTATTAATTCTCTATTAATTAATTAAGTCATATAATTTAATTAAGAAAATAAATTATATCTGCAAAGATTAATTTATTGATTAATTAAATTAATTGATTAATTAATTCAGAATTAATTTTAGGAATTTTCAGAAGTTTAATTGGATTAAATTCAAGCATTAAATCAGCAAGACAATTGAAAATGAACTAGCATGACAATCAGGATTGTCATACCGATTGTCATGCTAGGCCATATTCAATTGTTACACCGAAAGTTACATCAGGAGGATGATTGTCTTGCTAGTTCATTCTGATTGTCATGCTAGTTCATTCAATTGTCCTACCGAAAGTCTTGCAAGCTTAAAGGATTGTCATTCCAATTCAATTGATTCAGCTGATTGATTAAATAGAAGCAGAGAAGCAGCATATCATTTTAATCTCAATCAAAATACAAGAACAAAAGTGCAGCCGCCTCTGAAACATATTATTCTTCATCTGCTTTATTCAAGATCATAATTTCTAGATTGTAATGTTAAATCTAATCCACTAGAAATCTTTATCTTGTTCTTGTGTATCAATCTAGCGGATTAAAATCCCTAGAACTTAATCTCAAATCGCGTTTAGCATTTGATTCTAATTATTGCAAAAATAGAAAAAGTTCATGTCGAATTTATTCTAGATTTGTGATAATTGATTTGAGATTAATACCTTGTAATCGATACAGTTGTTGTAACACATTTCAAGTTTAATAATATTTTTATTTAACTTGAATTTTGTTTCACATTTTTTTATTCCGCATTTTATTCGATTATTTGGTAACGTTTGTATTCAACCCCCCTTCTACAAACTCATTGGGACCCAACAATTGGTATCAGAGCCTTCTGATTAACGAACAAATCAAGATCCTAGACTTTTGTGATTTTTCAACTCCTTGAATTTTTATTTATTCAAAAATTCATAATGACTTCACATAAAGTTGGAAACGTTAAAATTCCACAATTTGATAAAGAGAATTATATCATGTGGAAGAAGAAGATGCTATTATTTTTACAAGTTGCAAATCCCAAATATTCAAACTTGTTAAAGAAGGGTATAAAAACTCCGATGGTTATTGAACCGGAGGTAATAATAGATGGTGTGGTGACTACTGAAGCTAGAACCTATCCAAAAGAGCCTGAAGATTTTACTCCTGCTGAGAAGGAAGAAGCCTCCTTGGATGCCAGCCTTCAATTAATATTAATTGATTCCCTTGATCCCTTGATGAACAGACATGTGATGAACTGTAAAAATTCCAAACACATGTGGGAAACTATTGAGGTGATTAATGAAGGCACAGAGGAAGTTAGGGAGAACAAGTTGGAAATCCTAACCTCTGAATATGAACATTTCAAATCAAATCCAGGAGAAGGAATTACTGAAGTGTTTGAGAGGTACAATGCGTTGATCAACAACCTGAACATCAATGGAAAGTATTATTCAACCAGGGAGGTCAACAAAAAGTTCCTTTTAACACTGCCAGCTCATCTTGAACATAGAATCACTGCCATTAGAGAAGCTAGAGATCTGAGTGAGATTTCTTTGGACAGGCTCTATGGAGTGTTAAAAACTTATGAGTTGGAGCAGATTCAACAGAAGGAAGTCTACGGGAAGGATAGAATGGTCAGCACATCTACTGCACTTGTAGCTGGAGGTCAACAACAACAGCAATCTCAACAATTGGAGAGAATGGTACAGTATTCCAAGGCTGAGGAAAATATGTTAGTAGTAGAATATGATCCTCCTACTACAAATCAATCAAGTGATGATTTTTATTCCTTGGAAGAGCTGGAGCAATTGGAAGACGAGTCAATGGCCCAAATTGTCAAGAGATTCTCCCATGTCAGATTCAAGAGGAATCCCAAGCTGAAGTACAAGTCCAACTACAACAAATTCCAGAAAGGTGGATCTTCATCCTCTAACACCAGCAGTGGTGGATACCAAACAGGGATGGTTGATCGGGGCACCATTAGATGCTATAACTGCAATGAGTTGGGACACTTTGCCACAGAATGTAGGAAGCCAAAGCAAGTAAGAAAGAACTCTGAAAGGGCTTATCTGGAAAAGGGAAGAAGCTGGGATGATACTGATAGTGAAGATGAAGATGAAGGAAATCTTGCTCTTATGGCTATTGATGGAAAAGGTTCATCGTCAAGAATAGAGGTAAAACTTTCTGATGCTGAAATGGTTTATCATCTAAGAGGTAACTTAGATTGTGCACGTCGTGATAATGAACTGTTAAGTTTACAGATCACAGACCTTGAGAAAGAGGTCAATGAATTAAGACTTGTGCACATTAATCAAGACAAATTAAAAGAACAGGTATCTTTTCTAGAGAATAGAGTTGACTGTTATAGAAAACTCGAAACTATTCTCAAAGACAAGATCACCGGTCTTGAGACTAAGGTTAGAGCCTACTTCAATTCTTGTTCGAAGGCTAAAGAGTTCTACAGTAAGCAAGCTGTTAATCAAACATCTGGAATAGGATATGATTACAATGCTGCTATTGGAGAATTAGGCATAAACTCCCCTCCTCATGTCTGTGCTAAAGGGAGGGAAGTACCACATGTGCTTAAGGGTGTTGATGAACCCCTCTATAAAGCATCAATTGCTGAACCATTTGATGCGACCTCTTCTGTTATTCAAGAAGAAATACGTGCTGAAGATCATGCTAATGAGAAGATTGTTTCCAAGTCAAGTGAGTCGAAAGTTCCAGTCAAAGTTGTGAAAGCAACTGAGACTAACTCAGACACACATGAGTTGGATAACAATAATGCCATGTCTACCATGCATAAATTGCCTGCTGTTAATCACTCTCATAAAGCATGTGGTGTTGCTAATTGTATGTCTTGTGCTTTTAATATGATGTATGCTTATTTTAATGGTAAGCATGTGTCTAATGATAAGACTACTCCTCGTCAGCATGTGAATAACAAGAAGCATGATAGGTCTAAGACTGCTAGTCCTTCTAAGGCTAGAAAGGAGACATTTGTGCCTAAGCTTAAACAGAAATTTGTTAAGGCTGTTTACAAGGTCAAATGTTCAGTCATTGAGAAAGTTGTGACAATTAAAATTAAAAATGTTGTTTTGCCTGATAAAGGACAGTTCTACAAGTATGTCGGGCCCAACCAAGTTTGGGTTCCGAAGAAGGTCTAATCCATTTGAAGTGCAGGGCATTAAACAGGTGTAACCGGTAGTGTGGATTCTTGACAGTGGATCATCAAGACATATGACCGGAGATAGAGCCCTGCTATCAAATGTGGATTGAGAAAGCTGGCCCCCTGGTTACCTTTGGAGATAACAGCAAAGGTGTATCCGAGGGATATGGCTGTTTGCAAGCTGGGAATGTTATCATTATAATTTTGTATATTGTGCTAGGTTATTATCAGGAAGCAGTATCTAACATATAGCACCAGTGACGAGACTTGAGAATATTACGACATATCAGACACCTGCTGCACATTACACTTGGAATTGTACTCTAGTAAGATGTGTACAAGTGTACTCCTGGTTGGTGAGTTAAAAGAGGAAGTCAGTGCACCACAGTTCATGGACTTTGCAGTTGCAGATCTATTGGACTATGCAATCTCTTCTTCACAATCTCAATTCAGGTTGGTATGAACTAGTATACTGCTCAAGCAATCGTCAACGACATGGTATGGCACTCTAACAGAAGTTATAATGTTATATGAATAAGTAGAGTCGTCATATTAATAACTATCTTATCACTAAGCACAATCATATTGTTTTATATGTGCAGTGGTATATTGCTAATGCAACATAACAATTAGTATCTAAAGTACTTGACAAGTATCGGTCAATGATATCTTGTTAACATTATGTTGCAGATATTTGTAAGCTTTTGATATGAATGAGAATTACTTAGACTTTACCCTAAGTGATCAATGTTTTATCAAAAACTCATTCATATTGAAAAACAAAATCAAACTTCTTTCTACATTAGTGATTTCTTATGTCATGTAAAATCTTTTGAAATCACTATTGTAAATCATTTTCTCTCTATTTACCATATGTTCTATGATACAGGTTCAGTCTCCAATGACTTTCTTTCATTGATAGTCATGAGGTTGAAAACCCACAACGTCTATCCCAGACTGTAAAGACAAACACAAAAACAGAACCAACCAACACTCTTTTACCACTAAAAGTAGTATGAATGAGCGTGAGGGAGATAGTGCCTAGTGCACCACATAAGGAAGGTTCTGTAGTCAACCCAGTAGCTCTGTCTCCTACATAGATGAGTAGTATTTAAACCGAGACAACTGCTAGCCCCCATACATCTTCTCAAAAAGATGTAATGGCTGAAAAGGCACAAAAACAGTTACTAGATTCATTCTCTCAACAGGGTGAGTCTATTGAATTTTGCCTGTCGGCCAAGGTATCCGATGTAGTGTCACCACTTCAAACATAATCAATTCTTGATGCACAAGGAGAGGTTACACACACAAAGGATGAGTTGACGGAAACAAGAGTTTCGACCATTTTAAGGTCAGATTCGATTGTTCAAGGTTCGTTAGTGGACCAATTGCCTTTACAGGTGTTAGGAGAGGATACTGATCCAAAAGCCATATGTCAGTGGTCAGTATCTACCTCCCCAGGCTTAAATCCCCTGGATGCATCTGCGGATAGTGGATCTGACATAGGTGCAGATCGGCAACTTGTTGACAATGATTCAGATATTACCTGATAAGTCACAAGGAAATGTCTTCACAGACATTAGAAGGGAACTTTGATCTTTATGCTAAATTCGTTGGATCATTGTTTACCTTCCCAGAATTCAAATCTGGAACCCTAAAAGGGAAACTAGCAACTTGTAAATTATGACTCAGATTCATCTGACGAGTTTAACAAGGATGGGGATTTGTGAACTCCCATTGCACCACCTGTGACCTCCTTAAGGATGGCTAAGGTGATTTTCCTTGCAGGTACAGCTGGATTATGGAGCTATGAGAGAAGAGTGATACACTTGTGAGAATGAGTGTAAACACGAGTGGAGAGAAGAGTGAAACACATGTGAGGTACATTAAACAGAATCACACACTCACAGTGAGGTAGAAAGAGAAACTACTTGTTATTTCTTTTCCAACCAAGTGAAATATGAGAACTCCTTCAGATGACGGCATACATTCCTTCTTTAAGGGGGAGATAAAAGCTTAAGTAAAAGTTTGGAGGATTCCTCAACTAAGGGGGAGAAATAGCAGGGAGTAAGAAAAAGATCCTAAAAATGTACACTACACCACACCATTGTTGTTTGTAACTACGGATCCTATTGTACGGGAGAGGTGGTAAACACAAGGTGATTTCCTAGTAAGGGAAGAAGCTGTTAGGGGAGTACCATTGGTTTTTATATGCGGATCCTATTGTACGGGAGAGGTGGTAAAACGAAGGTGATCTTCTTTAATCAGTTGATTCTCATAGGGGGAGAAGCAAGAGATATGGGCTTCTCAACAGGAAATGTGGTTGTACAAAAGAAGATGAAACTACTTGAAGATATGTTCAGTCTAGAGGAACATCTACTTGGAATCTGGAAAATGTTAAATCTAGTCCAGAACTTTTCTGCTATTTACTTTGCATGTATGTTTATATCTTTTTCTTATTTGTTAGTTGAGTTATCCTCTAGGTATTTGTGTGTTATTGTCTAACAAACAAATAGGGGGAGATTGTAAGTCATATGTCATAGACCTATTTGTATATTCGAGGATTCAACTCAACTCAAATAAGAATGTAATAAGTAAATAGTGGATCTACCGTCAGAGAGATCTCGCAAAGTAATATCTGTCAAAGGATTCAGAGACAAGGTTCATCTACAGACTTGAGGAGTTAATTCACTGGAAGAAGTTCAAGAATTTGATCATGCCTCAGTGATATAAATCAAGATCGTGGATTTAATCAAGTGACAGAGATCTCGTCAGGGTATCAATAAATTACAAGGAAGTTAGTCTGAAGAAAATCAAGAGTATCAAAGTCAAGACATGAAGAAACATCACGGAAGTTAGTCACTCATGAACCAGACAGTACATCGAGTGTCAACGTTGAAGTGGTGGAATTGATTCATAATTCTCAGTGATTTTCAGAAGATATTCAGAAGAATGGATGCTGCTCAGGGTTAGTATTAATTCTCTATTAATTAATTAAGTCATATAATTTAATTAAGAAAATAAATTATATCTGCAAAGATTAATTTATTGATTAATTAAATTAATTGATTAATTAATTCAGAATTAATTTTAGGAATTTTCAGAAGTTTAATTGGATTAAATTCAAGCATTAAATCAGCAAGACAATTGAAAATGAACTAGCATGACAATCAGGATTGTCATACCGATTGTCATGCTAGGCCATATTCAATTGTTACACCGAAAGTTACATCAGGAGGATGATTGTCTTGCTAGTTCATTCTGATTGTCATGCTAGTTCATTCAATTGTCCTACCGAAAGTCTTGCAAGCTTAAAGGATTGTCATTCCAATTCAATTGATTCAGCTGATTGATTAAATAGAAGCAGAGAAGCAGCATATCATTTTAATCTCAATCAAAATACAAGAACAAAAGTGCAGCCGCCTCTGAAACATATTATTCTTCATCTGCTTTATTCAAGATCATAATTTCTAGATTGTAATGTTAAATCTAATCCACTAGAAATCTTTATCTTGTTCTTGTGTATCAATCTAGCGGATTAAAATCCCTAGAACTTAATCTCAAATCGCGTTTAGCATTTGATTCTAATTATTGCAAAAATAGAAAAAGTTCATGTCGAATTTATTCTAGATTTGTGATAATTGATTTGAGATTAATACCTTGTAATCGATACAGTTGTTGTAACACATTTCAAGTTTAATAATATTTTTATTTAACTTGAATTTTGTTTCACATTTTTTTATTCCGCATTTTATTCGATTATTTGGTAACGTTTGTATTCAACCCCCCTTCTACAAACTCATTGGGACCCAACAAGATCCTTTCTCAGCTTATGACAACTGGTCATAACTTTCATGTTGCATGGAATGCAATCAAACTTATCACAGAAAGAGTAGGGGTCATTTGTTTGTGCCTCATTGTATTTGCATGATCCATACTTTGGCTCACTAACAACCTTTTTACAAAAGTGAGTTAGATAATTTTTTGGGCCACATGTTTGGCACTGGTTTCTGGGAGCATCTAAACATAGGTATAATTGTTGGTTTTATTGACACCTATCGTCCCATTTATGTTCTTCTTTTTCATTCTAGTGTTATCATCCTTGATCTCATTTGTTGGTGTCTTGACAGTTGGACTAATTGTAGGATTTTTCTCACATTCAGTGTTGATATTGGATTTTACATCCTTCTTTTCTTTTTGTCTTCATATACAATTTCATGCTTGATGACAAGCTCCACTTTACTGAAGTTCACCTTACAGGCTTTGAACAAGGGTGCATTCACCTTTTTGAGCACCATAGGAACATCTTGGTTCACACTTTCCTTTCCCTTGGCAACATCATTTTTCTTGTGAGAACCAACAACCTCATAGTCTAAGCCAATAGCTATGTTAGCACATGGCTTGTTCTTCTCTTGATACTGACCAACCAATTGAGATGCATTTTTGAATGATTTGATCTTCAGTTCATTTTTCTCAACTTTTTCTCTTAACACAGCTTCTAATTCCTCTGGACGCTTCAGCTTATTCTTGAGGTATTCATTTTTTTTCTAACTGCTTCTAGAATAACAAGTTCTAGTTCTTGCTTTTCAATCTCAAGTTTTTTATTTACTTTTAACAGCCTATTCACTTCCTCAGTAGCTGCCATCATGCTTGTATGAATGTGAAACATTTCTATACTCATCTTTTCAATAATTTCCTTATATTATGTAGCACTTAAATCATTGGTGATTAGGATATGTACCTCAGACTTAGATGCAGATGACTCTACTTGCTCCAATGTCATGAGAGCATAGTTTCCATATTCCTCACCATCATCTTCATAATCTGTGTCATCCCAACTTTTACCTTCAGCAATATAAGCTTTTCCCTGTTGTTTTCTCAAAAGTGCTTCATACTTAGCTTCAAGCTCCAAATAAGCCTTATCCTTCTTCACCTTCTTTGGCTTCATGCATTCTGTGGTAAAGCAAGTTCATCACAGTTGTAGCATCTAATCATTGATCTGTCCACATATCCTGACTTGTAGACACCTTTTCCAGTTGTATTTGTTTGAGTCTTTCCTTGTCAGTTGTTGTTGTAGGATGTTTGGCCTTTACCCTTGAAATATCTAGGCTTTTTGACTCGAATGCTTGAAAATTTTCTTGCTAGATAAGCCTAGACTGGTCCATTATATCCAACTCATCAAGATTATAGTACTCATCCTCTTCCAACTCCAAAATGACTCATTTTTTAGGTTCCTTGTTTTTATTCTCAACAGCTTGAATGAGTCTGGTGTTCAATTTCATTTTCATTCATTTTCTTGTCATTTTCTATCAAAGCACTTGATACATCCACAACATTCCCTTGACTCACTTTTAATGACTTTCTTTGCATCATTTCTAGATCATATGTTTTGAGAATTCCATACAAAACCTCCAAAGTTATTCTCCTTAGATCCCTTCTTTCTTTTGTTGCAGAGATCTTTTGTTCCAACTGGTCAGCAAGAGTGAGCAAGAATTTTAGATTAACTTCTTCAGGTTTATAGTACTTGTTATGAAGCTGCAAATCATTTATCAGCTTGTTAAATCTCTCAAAGACCTCAGTAATGTCGTCTTTTAGTTTAGTCATGAAACCCTCATATTGTAAAACCAAAATCCTTCTCTAGTTAGATCTCACCTTTTCAGTTCCTTCACACAAGATTTCTACCTTTTCCCAGATATTCTTAACTGAATCACAATTGATAATGTTGTTGTACATCACATTATCAAGAGACTCAATGAGTATGAGTTGTAAGCCATTGTCAAGTATAACCTTCTTCTTCTCTGGTTCAGTATTGGTAGATGGATCTTTAGGACCAAAGTGTGCAGGAATGACCATATCACCTTCTGTTCATTTAGGCACCCTTACATAGGAATAAAGGGTCCATGCTTAATAATTTCAATATATATTTGATTGGCCATCCTGATGAACCTCATCATCTTCTTTCATAAGGTGTAGTTTACTTTGTCAAAGACAAGAATCTTGATACTGCTAATCTTCTGTGCACTCATACTTCCAAGATCTAATCTGTTTACTTTCAGATTTTGCTCTGATGCCACTTGTTAGGTATGAAGTTCAACACAGAGGGGGGTGCATGTGTTCTTGATTTTAAATTAATTGTGATGGTTTTGGCTTATGGAACAAAATAGTTGTATGAATTTGTAGTGATAAAATACTAGATGCAGACACACAAGCATATTATCAAAAACTCACTTGATTAATATTAAATAAATTTGTCTTGCTACAAATTTGTTTTCTTGAAAATAAGAACCCAACTACTTCTCTTTAGAGAATTACATGATTTTTCTAGATCTATTTTTGTTACAACTAAACAAAAGACCCGTGACATGCTTTATAGATCAACATGCATGGCTTACATAACTTGCACTAAAATAGACAAACACATTTTTAAAAGCTACTTTATCTATTTCCATTTCTATTGTTAGCATATATATACATAATCTACCAAGTCTGTGACCTTCCTTTGTCCAGTTCATCTTGGCCCTTGATTTTGTATTCTTCAAGCTGCATTTGTAGGCTTTCAAATTCAGTGATAAAATTGTTTGCTGACTGATATCTTGAATGTTCAAGTTGTCTGAATTCTGAATTATGAAGTTGTTTGTCGAGATCTCTTTGTTGTGTAGATATGTCACATATCGATAGGTAAAATGACTTATCGATATCTCAAGATCTCTACACAGGCTTTTGACTTGTCGAGGTCTCCAGTTCTCTACAAGTAGAATGACTTGTCGATATCTCCAGTTCTCTACATAAGCTTTTTGACTTGTCGATATCTCCAGTTCTCTACATGAGGATTTGACTTGTCGATATCTCTAGTTCTCTACATGAGGAACTGTAGTCCACATAGGCCTCATCTTGATAAATATGCTCCAAGAAAAATCTGTGTTAAGTGTGGTAATGTTAATCATTTGTCTGTTAATTGCAAACTTACCATGCCAACGTGGGTACCAAAATCAACTTGATTTGGTTTTGATGTGTGCAGGGAAACAGAAAGAATCTTTGGCACCTGGATAGTGGTTGTTCAAGGAACATGACTGGAGATATCGACAAGTCAAATCCTCCCATATTATAATCAACAGGGAATGGCATGCTATTAGTGAACATGTTATTCCAGTAAGGCATGATAAATGGCATTTGTGGCATACTAAATGCAGCATAATAAGGATTAGGTGCAAATGGCATATTAGCAAACTGTGCATTCATATTTTGTGTAGACATAATATTTATAGGCATAGGAGGCATGGCATCCATGTTGGGAAAGTGAGGTGGCACAGACATGGAAGTAGGCATGGCGGATTTGCAATTAACAGACAAATGATTTACACTACCACACTTGACACAGATTTTTCTAGGAGCATATTTATCAGGTGTGTAGTTATTGTGTTTGTTAATCCCTACTTTACCATTTCTATTATTTTTCTTTTTAGCCTCTGTTTTCACCTCAATCTTTTCAAGTCTGTCACTTAACTATTTGACAGTCATATGACCAACATTAGCCTTTTTCCCTTTCTTAACTTGATTCGATTCTCCTAGAACAAAGTTCTTGGAAACAGATCCATACTTTTCATTCAACTTAACAAGTTTGGCTTTACTGATAGGCTTGCTAACAATTGACGGATGAGGATTCTCATCAGTCGACGGATAACCCTTTTGGTTATCCGACAGATGATCCTCATCATCCGTCGAGTCTACATCTGTTAGCACTCCATCCACCAAATTTGGTTCTAGTTTCTCCTTGTTCTTTTTCCAGGCTGCATCACAGAGGGACTCGATTCCTTGAACTTTGGTGATTTGAGCATGGACATCTCTAGATGTTTTCTATACCTTAATCACCTCATGTTCACACTCGACCTGCTTCTTCAAAATTTCATCTTTCTTCAAGGACTCAGTTAATTCCTCCTTGGAAATCTTACACTCAATTCTTAATTTTTCAAAATCAATGAACTGAGACTCTAGCACGTTATTTCTCTCACTCAAAAACAAACTATTTTCATTGATTTTAGCATTTTCTTTAGTAAGAGACTTAAGTGTAACACGCAAATGATATAACTCTGTAGACATGTCATTTATAGCATCATTACACTCAGCTTTAGATAAATGTGCAAGGTTTGTAGTAATTACCGATTACTTGAAGAACTTGTTGTTATTTCATCAGACTTGGCCATTAGGGCTAGATTGACATAGCTGACATCTTTATCTTCATCCAGACCATCTGCTGCCCAGTCGTTTTCTTGTGTAATGAAAGCCATTTCCTTTTGTTTGAGCAGCTCTAAGTATTTTTTCTTATAATCCACAGGCTCAAACTTTTTCTTGCTGGAATCTGACTTTCTACACTCACTGGCAAAGTGCCCTACCAAGCCACATTTGAAACATTTGAATTTTGATTTATCCACCATGTTTCTATTTGGCTTGGCTGCTCCAAAGTTCTTTTTGAACTTGAGCTTGGCAAATCTTCTGGAAAGAAATGCTAAATGTTCATCAATGTCTACCATGTCATATTGGCTCAAAGAATCTTCACTTTCTACTGCAATACCCTTGCCCTTGCTTTCACAGACCCTTGAAGTTGATTCAACAGCTTCCATCTTCATCTCCTTCTCTTTCTCTAACTCAGCAACTAGTGCAATGGACCCTCCTTTCTTCTTTCCTCTCTCCATCCTCTCATCTTGCTCTATTTCAAGCTCATAAGTTTTCAGGATGCCATACAATCTCTCCAAAGTAAACTCCTTATAATCTTGTGAGTTTCTTAATGAGACTGACATTGGTTTCCATTCCTTTGGAAGAGATCTAAGGAATTTCAGATTGGAGTCTTTTGTCTGATAGACCCTTCCATGCAACTTTAAAGCATTTAGCAGTTTTTGAAACCTACTAAAAATGTAAGTGAGAGACTGACTTTCTTCATTATAAAAATGCTCATATTGCTGAATTAGTAGCTGCATCTTATTTTTCTTAACTTGCTTAGTGCCATCACAGATGATCTATATTGTATCCCAAACATCCTTGGCAGTTTTGGAGTTGATAATGTTGTCAAACATATCACCATCAACTCCATTAAAAAGGATATTCATGGTCTTTTTATCCTTCCTGACTTGTTCAATGTCAGGATCAGACCATTCATGCCTTGGCTTGGGGACAGATGGCTCATTTCCAGTTGCAGCTCTCATTGGAACATGAGGGCCTCTTTTTATGCAGTCCACATAGGCCTCATCTTGAGAAAGCAAATGAAGATGCATCTTTACCTTCCAATGATGGTAATTATCTTTATCCAGAAAAGGAATCTTGACTCCAACATCCTTCTTGTTCATCTTGCTGTATTGTTTTGATCTTTAAACTCTTTGTTCTTCAAGAGCTTGCTCTGATACCAATTGTTAGTCCCTTAACAATGTAACAAGAATTACAGAAAGGGGTTGAATGAAATTCTTGAAACTTTTTCTTGAATAAAAATGTTCTAACTCAAATATATATATGAGTGTGAATTGATTAGCAGAATGCAGAATAGTTACTTAAAATGAATCAAAACACAAGTAATTAAAAACAAGAGTCTTTAAAAACTTTCTGGTGGATTTGAATGATTACACCAGAGATATATAATATATATCGAGAGAACTCTGTGTGCAAAAAGCCCACAGCTACTTACAAAATGATAACAACTAAGAATGAGAGAAATGCTAAGAATATAACTTACAAATGTTTCTCTCTTTCTATCTGAGTTTCTTAGTTCCTTAGTTTCTATTCTATTTGCTGCTTCTTGGTTTATATATCACCAAGATTACAAAGTAATAAGACAGGATAATAAAACAAAAATTATCAAGTCTAATTTAATGCTACTTCATTACTTTATTCCAGCATCTTTGAATATCTTTATAATAGCATGGAAATGGCAATGCTTCTTTATTCTCGAAAACCCAGTTGAATAGGCTACCACATTCCATTTACATACACTCGACGCATGTGACTGTGTTGTCACTATCAACAGATATTTGAATTCTTTTTCCGTCGGGTTCATGATCATCCGTCGAGTTAATGATCATTCGTCGGGTTGTTGATCATCCGTCGAATTCATTGTTGTGTATCCGTCGGGTAGCAATCAGACACTTGACTTCATTTCATTTATGCAGAATTACAAGACATCACCTATGTACAATTAATCAACCTATTCAGCATATCTAGTTAAAGTCAACATGACTAGAGTACTACTACAGATTCTAAACAATGTGTATGCAGAAATGTGCTACAGACTTATTGTTACATAAGCTACTCACTCGATGGATAATAAATCATCATCCGTCGGGACTATATTGAGTCATCCGTCGGGACTATAATCCTTATCCGTCGAGTGCTACAATATTCACTAAGTAAAATCTACCAAGGTGTTTTGTTAATGAAATCATCAAGTTCACAACATATACACAACAATCTTCCCCAATTTATGTCTACTGGGATGTTCTAGATTTCTGTATGTAGAACACTGGAAATATTGAATCCTCCACATGTCCATTAATATGATTAGATATTTCTACTTTCATAAAGATAATGTAGTAAAAAAAATATTACAACTTTAGTTAAAGATGAAAATTGAACTCTTTGGCATACATAAGTCACCATCACACTTAAGTGGATTTCTCAAATATATCTAACTAACTAAAAAAATAATAAGATAAGTTTTTTAGAAAATTTAACAAATTATCAGGAAAATAAATATTTATAGAAATTCACAGATATTTCCATGCATAATACCATTCTTGAAATTTTGGATACCCCGTGTAAAATGATAATCTATTCAACTTTTAACAATATAGTTAATCTCATATATTCTATAAATTATTTTAATTTTGAAAAAAAACATTATTCAAATTGAAATATTATATTTATTTTTTAATGCAACGGTAAAATTTACATATTTTTAATTTTTTTAATTTAATCTTGATCATTTGATCTTGTACGACGCACCTCGCCCAAACTCAGACAACACAATTTTTAAAATTTTAACACAAATCAGTTGAGGCCAAAATCTATATATCAAACATATATTTATTAAAAAACTTCAAATTAAACAATATTCACTTAATCTAAACACCCTAAAGATGAGCCCCAAGCTTAATTCTTATATTTTTGTTCATGTAATCTTTAAATATGTATGTTAGTTCTAAATTCTCGCCTCGGTACTTCCGCATACACACTTATGTATGTTATAGCTTATATCAACAGATCTCAAAAGTAATAAGTTTCTTTTTCCTATCGTTTTTATAGTATAAAAATTCTCATCTTTCAATGCCTACATAAACAATCTAATATCAACGAACACACCAATTTTAACTAAGGCAGAAAAATATTTTCACCTTATCTTTAGATACATGCAACTTATGTATCTAAGAATAAACAACATCAATGGCCACTTCATACATCCAGAATTTTATAAAGGGATTAATATATTATTATGCTCTATATACAATTTATACAAAATATAAAAATTTTGTGTTGATATAGCATATCACTCGCTATAATTAATGTAGTTGAGCTACAAACGATTAGGATTGACCACCTATAGTCTAAAAGTCTTATGCCATAAAACCTCTGCATAAAAAGAATCTTCTTCCTACATATTAAGGTTTGAGCAACAGTAATTACCCATATATGACCAATCTGTTGCACGTAATACAATGTCAAGAATTTAGAAAAGAATCATAAATAAAAAGAGCATAAATGAGGAAAAAGAACTTTTTTGATTCATGTAATCCAATATTTTACATCTATCCATTACATCATAAACACTTCTCGCAATCGCCTTGACCCTCATCAACCGTGTTTATTAGTAAAACAATAGAAACTAAGTCAGAATCAAATAAAAGAGACCAAAATAGTTGTAAAGCAAATTACAAGTATTCTGCCAAGACACCATTCTTAGTACCAAACTATATTATTATCTATGGTTTTTACATCTTAATTATTCCACAATGTAGTACATTCTCCTTTCAAATCTGATTTCAAAAACCTGAACTTCTCTATAATATATCATGTAATACACAAAAGTTAATCACTTTAAAACAAAGATAGAGTAATTATGATATATGTTATTATTGTTGGAGGAATTTCGTAATAACACGAAATCGGAGGTTGCTGAAATAGTATAGCATAATTCGTATGAATGTGGCTATTTTTAGGAATTACGGTTTATAAAAAATAGGGTGCCTGGACTTAGGAGGTGTCTCGATTTATCTCATTGTATCGGATCCCTTTGCCAAGATGTCTAAGTACCAATTTATATTGGATCAAGCCTACGCAGTTCTGTGAAGTTCGGGCCTATCCCTGAGATACTTCAAGGATAAGTTTCATTAATATGCTAATTACCGATTTAATTTGATTTAATCTTGGCATTGTGATATTTTTCTTTATTTGAAAGATATCGTTTCGAGATATTTTCTGTAATTAATTGATTTTGATTGATTCTTCCTCTTCAGGGAGAGGATTTTACTTGGGCAATAAGCAATTAATTATTAATCAGAATTATTAATAATAATATTAGAAATTTTGAGATAATTAAGATATGCCAAAATGTGGCATAACAACTAGCCCCGGTTCTTCAATGTAGCTTGCTGCAGTGGAGAACTAAAAATTCTGCATGCTTCAACTTCTTGAGTCACTGGAAAAAACTGAAATTAATAGACCAGTAAATCATATGGAGCACTACATTGCTAATAATCCATATGCGAGTGAGAGTATGACATCATGCGAGAGCCAATATAGAGGATATATTTTTGCCAAGATTTCAAAAGTGCGAGTATAAGTAATTTTTTTTTTGAAATCCATTGCGGTCTTCATTGTCAAGTTAGGACCTTGGCATTTTGTATATAGCCCGAATTGGCGTATACACTGTTCAAGTGCCGTTGACTACTCATAAAAATATATTCGTCAAGTCCTGAACCCCCAATTTGGTTAATGGGGCCTTCAATAAAGTAAAGTATCCTAGACTCCCCTTTCGAGAGTTGGACCTTTTAATAATGTAGATTTACTCTTGCTCTCCTGAGGGAGTAGGGCATTCAAAAATATAAGTTTATTCCTGGACTCTCTTGAGAGGGGAGCATGAGTTTTATGATGTTTTATAATCTAGAGGGTCGATGACTTCTTTACTTACGCGTGTAGCATTGGAGGACTTATAACTTGCCCGGGCTACCCTACTTGACAATTTCAGTTCACAAGTTTGAAATATTTTTGACATACATATATTATCGCGACATTATATAAAAAAAATTATTTTGAACGCAATCCAAACGCAATAATAAATATGTCGTTTTGAGAAATATCGCGATATTTACTTTCTTCAAAATAATGTTTTTCGTAAAACACTTTATTTAAAATTATGCATGTCTCATAGATATTTTATTTTTTAGAAAGATGCATCTCGTACGATCTTCTAAATTATTCACAAATTTTCAAAATAAATATCTCGTACGATATTTTTAAAAATAAACGCGTCATTTAGAATCACGCAATAATTTTACAAGGACAATAATATATTTACTCGCGCGTATTTTAATATATAAATATTTTTCTGCATAAAAAATATTTTAAAAAAAAATTCGTAGTTGCATGCATGGTGTAATATATAATCGATAAAATTTCGCAGAAAATTAAAAGATAATTTTAAAACTTATCTACTTTTTATGCCGGGTCGGACTTATTAACTGATGCAACTGTGTTCCTCCGATTTTTTATATTGCGCGGGTCCCCTTGTCTTGGATCTTCACGCTTCCACTTTTTTGTTAATTATTTTCCTTTCCGTCCTGAACTGCCTGACCATAATTTTTATGTTGTTCTTCTCGTACTTCCGCTTTTTGTATTGTGCCGAGGGTTGCGTTGTCCTTAGTTAATGGTTGTCGTTGGTCCACTTTATAATTACATCCACCATGTATCTAACAACGTTGAAGCCCCCGTAATAAACCCAAAGTCCCTAAATTATAAATAAAATCATTCATTCCTCCATCGGATAATAACCCCCCTTCTAGCGCCAAATGTTATTGGAGGAATTTCGTAACAACACGAAATCCGAGGTTGCTCAAATAGTAGAGCGTAATTCGTATGAATGTGGCTATTTTTAAGGATTAGGATTTCTAAAAAATAGGGTGGATGGACTTGGGAGGTGTCTCGATTTGTCTCATTGTATCGGGATTCATTTGCCAAGATGTCCGCGTACCAATTTATATTGGATCAAGCCTACGCAGTTCTGTGAAATCCGGGCCTATCTCTGAGAGACTTTAGGGATAAGTTTCATTAATATGCTAATTACCGATTTTATTTGATTTAATCTTGGCGTTCTGATATCTTCCTTGATTTTAAAGATATCGTTTCGAGATATTTTCTATAATTAATTGATTGTGATTGATTCTTCCTCTTCAAGGTGAGGATGTTACTTGGGCAATAAGCAATTAATTATTAATCAGAATTAATAATTAATAATATTAGAAATTTTGAGATAACTAGGATATGACAAAATGTGGCATAATAGTTATGTTTTCAGTTATTCATGGTAATCTTATCTTTTATAATCGATAGTGTAGTTGTGTGTTATATAAACATATAGGTTTACACTATACGTGTTATGAATTATTCTCATCATTCGTGTAACCTAGCAGTTCTCAATGATATATGTTCATCCTTTAAAGGAGTACAATGTATTCGTGTATCAGATTTTTATACATTAATAAAACTATTCTTCGTACTTTGTGTTGATAATTGAATTGATTGTGCTATATGTATTCAACCCCCTTTTACAGTATATTAAGGCCTAACAATCAGTATCAGAATAGCCAACTAAGTAGAAACCAGTGTCTTTTGGATACCACAAACCTCGGTTATGAGTTCCTTTCAAGTATATGAAAATCCTCTTGATGGCTACCATGTAAGATTATTAGGATTAGCTTGAAACCTTGCACACGGACATGTTACAAACATGATGTCTGATCAATTAGCTGTTAAGTAGAGAAGAGAACCAACCATGTCTCTGTAAACTGAAATTCCACACTGTCTTTCTTATCTTCATCAAGCTTTTATGGCATGGGATATAAGTTTCTTTGTTGGAGTGTAGTCTTCTCAGTAAATTTCTTCAATAAATCTCTTATGTATTTAGTTTGACTTAAAAGATTCCATCGTACCTTTAGCTAACTTGAAGCCTAAGAAAAATTTTAGCTATCCCATTAAGCTCGACCCAAACTTGCTTTGCAATAGTCTTAAAAATCTTTCACACAACTTCTCATTAGTAGAACAAAATATAATATCATCCACATAGATCTGAACTAGGGCAATATCATTTTCATGCTTCTTCTAGAACAATGTATTGTCAATTATTCATCCGGTAAAATCCAATTTTTAGAAGAAATAATGATATTATTTTATATCATGCTCTAGGTGCTTGTTTGAGACCATATAGCGCTTTAAAAAATCTATATATAAAGTTGAGAAAATGAAGGTCTTCAAAGACAGGTGGTTGTTACACATAGACTTCATTTTCAAGCTCATCATTAAGAAAATCACTATTGGCATACATCTGATACACCTTGAAATTTGAGTATGCAACAAATGCAAGAAAGATTATAATGGCTTCTAATTTGTCAACTGGTGCAAATATCCCATCATAGCCAATGGCATCCTGCTGTGAATAACCTGTTGTGCAAGACATGTCTGTACTATAACCAGACTAAATCAATTTGACAGCCCTAAGAATTAGTTGTATGATAATCTAAATTTTTATTTTGTATTGTATTACTTGTGTCTCTAAAAATGTCAAAGATCAGACTGGAGTATTTTTCTGTAAATAGTCTCAAGCCTAAGAATAAACTCTGGAAGAAGATCAAGAAGTTCATGCCTCAGAGAGATTGTGAAGAAACTTGGAGTTGTATAAATATGTTTTAGGAAAAATATTCTAATTCAAGATATCTACAAGTCACAGATCAAGTCATATAGAGAAGTCATTTGAGAACTCCAGAATGACTTATCGAGAAGTCCAAAATAGCTTATAGAGAAGTCTTAGAGATATCGACAAGCCAAATGAAGACATGAAGATTGGAGATATCGACAAGTCAAATTTTCATTAGAGATCTCATAGATATCTACAAGTCAAAATGTGTATAGAAATCTCTGAGATATCGACAAGTCATTTTTGTATTAGAGAACTCAGAGATATCGACAAGTCAAAATGAAGATGTGAAGATTGGAGATATAGACAAGTCAATTTTCTTCAGAATGCAGGAAGACTAAGAAGGTGAAAAAGGACAAGGCCTATCTTGAATTGGAGGCAAAGTATGAGGCTCTTCTAAGAAAGAAATAGGGTAAAGCTTATATTGCAGAAGGAAATAGTTGGGATGATTCAGACAATGATGATTATGAGGAAGTAGGAAACTATGCACTCATGGCCTTGGAGCAAGGAGAGTCATCCTCAACAAAAACACAGGTACCAACTCTTTGTTAGATAATGAATTACACATGGAGGGGGGGGGGGTGAATGTGTTTTTATATTTTTATGCTTTTCTTAAAGTGTTTATGGTTATGAACAAAGTAAATTAAATCTTACAGTGAGATGTGTTAATACTGAAATTAAACAAGCAATAACAGTGAACACAAATCTTCCAAAACTCACTTAATTTTATATTAAAATTAAGAATATTTTGCTACAAAATTTCTAGGGTCTTTATTTCTAAAGGGCTTAGCTTCTTCCTTGAGAGAATATAAGATTTTTCTTATCTGAATTATTACCCTAAACAAAGAATCCAGTGTTTACTCTATAGAACAATAAAACGCTGGTTATTACACAGCATGCATTAGCATGTACTCAACCCTATTTTTGGAAATCAGATCTTTCTATTTATGGATTAATGTATCTTTGTCAATCTTGCACGCCTGTGGCTTTACTCTGTCAGTTAATCTTGGCCTTTGATCTTGTACTCTTCAAGCTGCTTTTTGTAGACTTGTCAATCCAACTGATTTGATTATTTGTTGATTGTTAATCTTGGATATTGAACTAGTCTACACTTTGTACTTTGAGTTTTACCTTGAGATCTCCAGTTTGGTATATAGAGGTCTCTGAATTCTTTATAAGAGAATTTAGCTTGTCAAGATCTCTCATCTTCATGTCTTCACTTTGGCTTATCGATATCTCTGAGTTCTCTAGTGACTAGTTGACTTGTCGATATCTCAGAGTTCTCTAGTAATATTTGACTATTCGATATTCAAAGTTCTCTAGTGATATTTTGACTTCTCGATATCTCTGAGTTCTCTAGTAGCTTTCCTGACTTCTCTATAAGTCATTTTGGAGTTCTCGAATGACTTCTCTATATTCTTCATAATTCTTCTGAGGCATGATCTTATTAATCCTCTTCCAAATACAATTCTTAGGCTTGATATTATTTATAGAAAAAGACTCCAGACTGCTCTTTGACATTTTTACAGACTTTAAATGTTATAATATAAAATACAAATTAAGATTACAATACAACTTATTTAGGGTTGTCAATTTGACTTAGTCTTATTATAGTACAGGCATGTCTTGCATAACAATCTCTCCCAATTTGTAAGAAAATTACTTAACACAAATTCATGCATGCTAACAAGACTAACCCCAAGCTAAAATGAAAAATAAGACTAATATAAAAATTGACACAATTACAATATTTGTACATTAGATGATTTCTTGAGTTTCAATAATTACAAGCATCAGAAAAAGACTGGAACTTTTGATTCTTCTCTAATGAGGTCCTTTAGATATACAAGAATTTCAAGTTCCTCTCTGATTGGAGTCCCTGTTAGAGCTTCTACCAATTTGAGTCTATCTTGCTTTGGATAATAATCTAACATCTCAATTCTAAATTTTGAAAATGAGCCAGCTTTTACATTTAGAAATCTTCCATCTTTGGAGATTCTGCTCATCCCTTTTTCTTTGAGTTCTTCTGATCTTTTGATATATATTTCAATCTCCTCATCATTCTTCCTCTTTTTCTCCTCATATTCAGCTTTATTCCTTGCTCTTCTTTCCTCCCTTGCAATCAACCATTCAGCTAAAACATATCTCCAAGCTCTTGTGGCAGTGTCCTTGTCCTTTAGTAAGCTTATCACTCTTTTAATTTCTATGAGAGAGAGAGTGTCCATTAAGTTACTGCCAAGAAAGGTGAAGGACCCATCTTTAAAGTAGATTCCTACTTCTCTTAGAGTTACAACCCAGACTCTAACTATTTCCTCAGCTAGATGTTGAAAATAATCTTCATCTGAGATGCACCAGTTTAGAGGTAGAAAATAATTTTGCTTGAAATAATTCCAGATGGCCCTTTCAGTGGCTTTCACTTTCTCTATAGACTTGGCTTTCTTAGGTTTCCTCTCAACAGATTTGAAGTGAGTTTTGAGTGATGGATTGACAGAAGGTAGGTTTGTGATTTTCTTAAGAGATGTTTGTCTTGTGGTGATTGGTTTTTTTAGAAAGTTATTAGCAGTTTGTTTATATAGAAATTTAGGCTTAGAGGTTTGAGGTGGTTTGATGTTGGAGTTTGTTGGCTTTGAAGGTTGAGATAAGTTATTTGGATTTTTAGGGTTTGTTATGGTTCTGAGCCATCATACCTTTGCTTGCTTCTCCTTTCTCCTCTCCCTTTCTTGTCACCATCCTTATTCTCATCCTCCTCCTTCTTTTCATCCTTGCGTCCAGCTGCCTTAGTAGATTGACTTGGATTTGAACCACAAGGATTTTGATCATCTTTCTTCTGCTCATCATCTTCCAAGTTATCCTTGTTGATTTGAGTTTTAGGCAGGTTGGCTTCAGAATTCCTCAGATATCTTCCCAACAGCTTAATCATTTCTTCATCTTCAACAGTCTTGTTTTTCTTGACTTTCAAATCAGATTCCAGAATCATAATAAACTTTTTGTTGGCCATGACACATTGTTTAAGAATCTTGAAGTGTTTGAAGTGTTTGGTGGTAGGACAGATGTATGCCACTCCCTTATTTGGTTGTAGGTATGCTTCAGGAAAAGCACCCACTTGAGCATTTCTTAATTTAGTCAGCAAGAGAGTGTCTTCATGAATCACTATTCTGACTTTGCTTATCAGAATATCCAACTCAGATGCCCTCCTAGAGATAAGATAGTTGAGGGACACCTGCATACACCTGTCTACCCCTGAGTCATTTATATTTATCATAATCCTTTTCTCCTGAAAATTGTCTTTTGGTACCAAGATCACCCTTATTGAGTTTATTGTCCTTTCCAAGGCTTTCTTGTAGGTGAAGAAATTGTTATTGAGAGAAGCCCTGAGAGCCTTGAGTAATTCATCAAATTCCCTGCTCAGGCTTGGTCCCTCAGCTGCCCTAATGAGCTATTTCATTCCAATATCTACTTCTTGAATTATGCTCTTGTCAGCATCTTGGACATTTTGAGTAGATGATCTCGATCTTGATAGTCTAGCCTCCATTTCCCCCTTAGTCTTGTTGCCAGGCTTGAAAAGGGGAGTAGGAATTTCAGGCCTCACAACTTCAGGAAGTGCAGGCAATGGTATGTTGAGCTTCCTCATGATGGCTCCCAAAGCAACAAAATTTTGTATTTGGAGATGCTTGTGGGAGTCCAACAAAGCTTGAATGTCTGCTTGTTGACTCTGTACCAGTATGGTGAGAGCATGCACTTGAGCTGTGAGCTGGTCATTTGAAGTTTGTAGAGTGGAGACTTGACCCTGAAGTGCTTGAATTTGTAGATTTGTTAATGTAGAGGCAGGTGGATGAGAGCTTGAGGTTGTAGAAGGTCCAAATGTGTCTGTTACAGCTTGTTTGATACCCTCCATAAGCAATGCAGAAGGCTCATATCTGGTTTGTTGAAGCTTATCCAACTTGATATGTGTGTCATTTGAATGTGTGATTTGCTGTTGGACCACTTCATGAAGAGCAATGAAAGATTGTTTGAGATTTTGACCTCTTTTTCAATGGTAGTCAGATCCATCCTTTTCATTTGATCAGCAAAGTGTTTGAACTTGGAAGTGATCTTGACCTGTGATGCTATAATCTCATCCATTTTCTCCTTTACAAGTTTCCTTATTTTGTCTTCATGACCAACCAATTTGAGTTCCAGTGCTTTTCCAAAGAGATGGAAAGCTTTGAGTTGAGCCTTGGAAACTTCATTAATTGCATCATAAACTTCACTAGGAGTCAGAGCTTTAGCATTGCTCCCCCAAGATAGTTAGATAGTCTTCCCTGAATTTTTCTAAAACACCCTCCATCTTCAGATTGTAGTCCTTGTTTAGCCATGCATCACAGTTGCCATCCTGCTCAGTTTCATTAACAATTTTCTCTTGTTGCTCTTGGACATCTGTTTGATAGGAGAGCATTATTTCCTGGTAATCATGGTTAGACATATCTGAGGTTAAAAGTTGTTAAGAGATCTGAGCAAGGCCAGCCAGCTAATCAATCCTGAAATCTTCCAGATTAGATGTAGATGCAGCTTCTTGTAGTCAATTGGAAAGAAGGTGTGGTTTTTAAGGTAGTGAGGTTGAAGGTTGGTGAGAAGGATCAGAACCACCTGTGACAGAGGTCACAGTTTGACTCACAGTAGGTACTGTGATTATGACAATAGTTGTTGTTCCACACTTGTTGTGGGAACCTCCAATTGAATTGGAGGGGATTTGACAGGGTTACTGTCATGTGCACCAGTCTCAAATCCTTTTGTATCTTGCACCACACTATCACTTGAATGTGTTATTCTTGCCTCCTCTATGATAGGATTATTGGAAATTATACTCTCAGCTTCAATTGTCAAGGAAATCTCAGCCAGGGTTTTGAGGGGAGTTGTTCCTGGAACAGGAACCTCCAATTGAATTGGAGAGGATTTAAATAGCTCCCCTTCAGGAGTACTACCCTTAACCCTAATATCCTATGAAGGCTGATTTGCACATGAAGGTGTATTTGTAACATCCATGGGGTCTTCAGTAAAAACTGATGAATCCCCCATGGTTTTGATGATGTCATCAAGGTCTACCCCAGCTAGTAGACTCTCACCATCTGATTGTAGTGTCTGGGTGGTGAGCAAGGTTTCTTGAACCATGTCACTTGAATGAGCTTGCACTTGAGGAATAGATTCAAGTGCTGTATGTGAAGAAGAAATTTGTGAGATTAAGAGTTGTTATTCAGTAATGAGTGTTGGCAGCTCCCCCTGAACGGATGAGGGAGCTTCAATAGATGTGCTCTCACTGTGTCTGCCTTCCTTATTTCTTCTATCATACACTTGAATTTGATCAAGTGTTGGCTTTTCAGACTCTTTACAAGATGCATTGGGGAGAATGCTCTTTTCAATAGACACACCCTGTTGAGAGAATGTATCTAGAGTCTGTTTTTTCCCCATTTGTACAACCGCATCCTTTTGGAAGGATACAGAGGTGTTTTGAGTGGTCAACTCAGATTTCTTATCCTTCTTTGTCCTCTTGACCAATGGTGACTCAGCTTCTGTTTGTTCCTCACCACTCTCATTCATAACAGTTAAGGTTATCTCCTTTCTCTGCTTTTTTACATACTTCACCCTTTTGAGAGGATAAAGTGGTTGATTTCCTAGCTGCTAATGGTTGTGAAGAAAAATAGGCTCAACATGGCTAGGTTCCTGTGGGTGTGCCTGTGTTTATGCTTCCATAGGCTCAAGAACCATTGTTGTACTAGGTTGGCTTGCACTGGTTCTCATGTCTGGCATAGAATAAGGGTAGGTCTTAAATCTTTCAATTATGAAAGGTGTTAACTTAAGACCCACTGGAACCTTATTCTTAGTAATAAGTGATCCAAATAGAATTTTAGACACTTGCTTACAGTTGCCAATTAATGACCTATTTACTCCTTCAAGCATATATATGTCATTGACTTTATAGTTTAAAGCAGATGTAATGAATCCAGGAAGAAAAATTTCCTTACCTCTTGACTCCAATGGCATGGTTAGCCTGGTGCTCAATTCCTCCGGTATGTAGTGTCCTACATTAAGTTGTTTGTTGTGGGCCATTGAGTAGACCATCTTCTGGATAACATTAGATATGTTGTCAAATCCTGACTTCCTGCAAGTGAAAGCTCTTATCATTGAATCAAACAGGAAGGACCATTCTTTCCTCAAGTGCTTCTTGTTAATGGTTGACAGATTGATCTTCTCAGAATAATTAATGAAGTCCATGAATTCATAGAGTTCATCCTGAGTTGGAGCCTCCACCAGTTTGTCAATAGGTATTCCCAATTACATATTGACATCATCCTCAAAGATCTCTACCTGTTGGCCCTTGATTGTGCAGTTTATTACAATTAATACAGACTAGTTCTCATGCACAATTGTCCTTGTCACTGATGTGTTCCAAAAGTACCCTAACACATCCAAGTAAAGCACATGGTTAGCAATAAGAGCCCCTATAAAGTAAGTCTCAGATAATAATTTGACAAAACATTTGAAAGTTTCAGGTGTTTGGTTTGCATCTAAGAATTGCAAGGAAGTTAGTCTCCTTTGGGATGAAAGGTACAATATTGTTGGCTGCCATTTTTATGAGTATGAAGTTTAGTGGGTAAGAAAAATTAGTGAGAAAGGAGTTGAAACAAGAGAGAAATCGGTTTTGAATTGGAAAAGCTAGGTCACTTAGAGTTCTTGAAGGTGTAAGTATGTATATGTATCGAGATGTCTGGCTATTTATAGTAAAACAAAATGACTTGTCGAGAAGTCAGAAATAGACGTTTGGAGTATACTTATCGGTAAATCATTTTGAGATGTGAAAAACATATCGATAAGTCATTTTATTTTATTCTTGTAGAGAACTAAAAATAAACTTATCGAGATGTTAAATAAATACCTAGTTTGTCCAAAAATGGACTGAATTTGATTCTAATTTATTTACATGAATAAATCAAAGTAAAGTCAGAATAATTTTGTCAAAAGTATTTTTCCAAAATAATTTATTGAATTAAATTATTTCAGTTCTGAGTTATCAATAAGTCTAAAAAGATACTTGTAGAGAACTCTGTCAGTTAGTACTTATAGAGAACTCTACAATGACTTGTCGATAAGTCATAATAAAGCTTATCGAGAAGTCACTCGAGAAGTCAGGAAATTGACTTATCGAGAACTCACTCGAGAAGTCTTAAAATGACTTGTCGATAAGTCAATTAGACTTATCGAGAACTCAGTTCTCTATATACTTTTGATCACTTTGATTCTGCCTTGAGTTAATTTTACATATTGAAAATGTAAATTAACATTCAGACAGTTTACTTAGAATTTGAAAAATTCCAAGTTAAATCTTGAATATAAAAAAATAAATATGCAGAGATTTCTGAAATATTTATAATTCATATTTCATTTAATTTCTAATTAAATCAAATTATTTTGATTTACTAGAAATTAACCTGCTGCAACACATTAGTTGAGTTCTTGCCTTAGGATGAAGAATTGAGCATTCCAATTTCACCTACAAGTCTAGTGAAAGTTGCTTTATCCAAAGGTTTAGTAAAAATTTCAGCTAATTATTTTTTTGTTGGAACAAAAATAGGCTCACTGGTACCATATGCAGCATGTTCTCTAATAAAATGGTACCTAACATCAATGTGCTTTGTTCTAGAATGATTAGTTGGATTAGCTACAATAGATATAGCATTGGTATTGTCACACATAATTGGAATTTTGTGTAACACTAGGTCATAATCCATTAGTTGATTTCTAATCCAAAGCACTTGAGCACAACAACTTCCAGCAGCTACGTATTCAGCTTCAGCTGTGAAAGTTGACACATATTGTTGTTTCTTGCTATACCAGGATACGAGTCTTTTTCCAAGAAACTGATAGCTTCCACTAGTACTCTTTTTATCAACCCTGCATCCTACAAAATCTGCATCTGTGTATCCAACAACTTTAAAACCAATTCCCTTAGGATACCATAATCCCAAGTTTGGAGTCCCCTTCAAGTATCTGAAAATCCTCTTCACAACCATCAAATGTGATTCTTTTGGATCAGATTGAAATCTTGCACACAGACATGTAGCAAACATAATGTCTGGTCTACTTGCAGTTAAGTAAAGCAGTGATCCAATCATCCCTCAATAGCTTGTAATGTCTACACTCTTGCCCTTTTTATCTTCATCCAACTTTGTTGTTGTAGACATAGGTGTAGAAGCAGGTGAACAATCAACCATACCAAACTTTTTCAATAAATCTTTAACATACTTAGTTTGGCTGATGAAAATTCTATCACTTCTTTGACTGACTTGTAGTCCAAGAAAGTAACTTAATTCCTCCATCATACTCATTTCATATCTTTGACACAGCTTCTCATTAGTAGAACCAAAAATGATATCATCCACATAAAATATGAACTAGGATCATATCACCACCATGCAACTCGTAGAGGAGTGTCTTGTCTATTGTTCCTCTAATGAAACCATGTTTAAGTAGAAAATTTGTCTGTGTGTCATTCCAAGCTCTAGGTGCCTGCTTTAGTCTATATAGAGCCTTGACTAGCTTGTACACAAAATCTGGAAATTCTAGATCTTCAAAGCCTGGTGGCTATTGCACATAAACTTCTTCTTCTAATTCACCATTTAGGAAGGCACTCTTGACATCCATTTGCTACACTTTAAAATTTTAATATGCAACAAATGCTAAAAAAATCTTTATTACTTCAAGTCTTGTAACTGGAGCAAAATTTTCATTATAATCAATTCCTTCTTCTTGTGAATGGCCTTTTGCAACCAACCTTGCCTTGTTTCTGATGACTATACCATTTTCATCCATCTTGTTCCTGAACACCCATGTTGTTCCAATTACACTTTTGTTCTTTGATGCAGGAACTAACTCCCAAACTTTGTTCCTCTCAAACTGATTTAGCTCTTCTTGCATGGCAGATATCCAATCAGGATCCATTAGAGCTTCTTCAATTTTCTTGGGCTGTACTTATGACAGAAATAATGAATGTAGGCACTCATTAGCAGTTGCACTTCTAATCCTTACACCAGCATTAGGATCACCAATTATTGCATTTTAATTGTGACTCATATCCCATTTTCTGGTGTGATTTTGTTGACTGGTGCCTTCATCATTATTTGTATGACTGGTAGATTCTTCTTCTCTTTCTCCCCCTGAGTTTGTGCTATCAAATTTAGGTGTTTGAGATGAGCTTCCATTTCCATGATTTTCCTGTTCATTAGTCTCTTCATTCAACATATGTTGTGCATTGACTTCATCTTCTTCATCAGAACCATTGTTAATGTTGAGGTTTTCAAATGCAAGGGATTCAGCTTCATTATCATCAAGGCATTCCAAGCCTGGACATTTGTCATCATCAAAGTCACATATGTGCTTTTCATAATTTTCTGTTGATCAATTACATATACCTTGTAGGCAGTTCTCTCCATTGAATATCCCAGAAAAATTGCTTCAAAAACCTTTGAGTCAAATTTTCCCACATATTCAGAGTTGTCTTTTAAAATGTAGCACTTGCTTTCAAACACATGAAGATGTTTTACAGTAGGCTTTCTCTTAGACATGATTGAGTAAGGTAATTTTCCATGAACTTTGTTAATGAGATATCTGTTTTGAGTATAGCATGCAGTGTTAACAGCTTCTGCCCAAAAACTAGTTGGCAGATTGGCATATTGCAGTATTGTCCTTGCAGCTTCTACTAAAGTTCTTTTCTTTCTCTCAACTATCCCATTTTGTTGAGGTGTTCTAGCAGCAGAAAATTCCTGGACAATGCCTTTGTTTTTGCAGAATTCACTCAATGTTGCATTTCTGAATTTTGTCCCATTATCACTTCTCAATCTCTTTACACAGTTTTGATCTTCAGCCTGCTTTTCTATCTTTTTTATGTGCTCAATTATGATGTGTGGAGTTTTGTTAAGAATATGTTGTGAACTTGATGATAAGTTAAACAAAACACCTTAGTAGATTTAACTTAGTGTTTTTGTTTTTATTATAGTCCCGACAGATGATATTTATAGTCCCGATAGATGATAACTGAACATCCATCGAGAGTGTAGCTTATGTAACAATAAGTATTGTAGCACTTTTCTGCAAACAACAATGTTTTAGTCTAGAAGATTTTGTAGGATTCTCTAAGTCATGTTGACTACTAGATTGATATACAGAATAGGTTGGATAATTGTAAATATGAGATGTCTTGTAATTCTGTATAAGTGAAATGGAGTCAAGTGACAGATAGACTCCCGATGGATGATCTACAAGGCTCCCGACAGATGATCAACATAATCCCGACGGATGTTCAACATAATCCTGACGGATGATCATATTCAAAATAGCTGTTGATAGTGACAACACAGTCACATGTGTCAGGTGTTTGCAAAAGGAATGTGGCAGCCTGTTAAGCAAGATTTTGAGAATAAAGAAGCATTACCATTTCCATGCAAATATGAAGATATTCAAAGATACTGGATAGAGTAATGTAGCAGCATGATATTAGACTATATTCATTTTTGTTTTATTGTCCTGTCTTATTATCATGTAACTTGGTGATATATAAACCAAGAGTAGCAAGTAGAACAAGTAACTGAGTAAGCTTATTTTCCAGAGAAATAGATAAGGTTGTATTTGTTAAGAATTTCTCTGTAAGTTTGTTTATTCACTTGTAAAGTAACTGTGTGCTATTCAAAGCATCACAGAGTTCTTAATCTGATATATATATATATATATATATATATATATATGGTGGATAAATTCAAATCCACCAGAAATTTTTAAAGCTTTGTGTTTTATAACTTAGTGTTTTGATTTCTATTAATCTTCCATTCCGTATTACTGCAAATCAAACACTGTTATATATATTAAGTTAGAACATTTTTAAAATCTTAAAAAGAAACCAGAATTACATTCAACCCCCCTTCTGTAATTCTTGTTGTATTGTTTGGGAATAACAATTGGTATCAGAGCAAGCTCTTGAAGTACAAAGAGTGTAAAGATCACAACAATCAGCAAGATGAACAAAAAGGATGTTGGAGTTAAAATTTCATTTCTGGACAAAGACAACTATCACCACTGGAAGGTGAAGATGCACCTACATCTTCTTTCTAAAGATGAAACTTATGTGGATTGCATTGAAAGAGGTCATCATGTCCCCATGAGAGCTGCTACAGGGAATGAACCATCAGTTCCAAAATCTAGGCATGAATGGTCTTATCCAGATATTGAGCAAGTCAGGAAAGATAAAAAGGCCATGAATATACTGTTTAATGGTGTTGATGGTGATATGTTTGACAACATCATTAACTGTAAAATAACCAAAGAGGTTTGGGATACAATACAGATTATTTGTGATGGTATTGAGCAAGTAAGGGAGAACAAGATGCAACTCTTGATTTAGCAATATGAGCACTTCCACTGTGAAGAAAGTGAGTCACTCACTGATATTTTCAGTGGGTTTCAAAAATCGCTGAATGCTCTAAAACTGCATGGAAGGGTCAATCAAACAAAAGACTCTAACCTCAAGTTCTTTAGATCTCTCCCAAAGGAATGGAAGCCAATGACAGTCTCATTGAGAAATTCACAAGATTACAAGGAGTTCACTTTGGAAAGACTATATGGTATCCTAAAAACCTATGAGATTGAAATAGAGCAAGATGAAAAGATGGAGAAGGGAAGGAAGAAGGGAGGATCCATTGCACTAGTTGCTGAATTAGAGAAGCAAGAAGTGATGAAGGTGGAAGCTGTTGAATCTACATCAAAGGTCTGTGAAAGCAAGGGTAAAGGGCTTGTAGCTGAAAATGAAAAACATTTGAACCAAGATGAAATGGATGATATATATGAGCATCTAGAATTCTTATCCAAGAGGTTTGCCAAGATCAAATTCAAGAAGAATTTTGGAGTAGCCAAGCCAAATAGAAACATGGTTGATAAGTCAAAATTTAAGTGTTTCAAATGTGGCTTAGCAGGGCATTTTGCCAGTGAGTGCAGAAAGCCTGATTCTGGTTAAAAGAAGTTTGAGCCTATTGGCTATAAACAGAAATACTTTGAGTTGCTTAAACAAAAGGAAAGGGTTTTCATAACTCAGGGTAATGACTGGGCTGCAGATGGATTGGATGAAAATGAAGAAATCAACTATGTCAATCTAGCCCTAATGGCCAAGTCAGATGAAACAGAGACAAGTTCATCAAGCAATCAAGTAATCACAACTAACCTAGCTCATTTGACTAAAGCTGAGTGTAATGATGCAATAACTGACATGTCTACGGAATTATATCACCTGCGTGTTACACTCAAGTCTCTCACTAAAGAAAATAATAAAATTAAAGAAAATAATGTGTTTTTAAGTGAAAGAAACAATATGCTAGAGACTCAATTTATTGAGTTTGAAAAATTAAAATTAGAATGCAAGGTTGCTAAGGATGAACTTACAGAATCCTTAAAGAAAGAGGAGATTTTAAGAAAGTAACTTGAACGAGAACATGAAGTGATTAAGGCATGGAAATCATCCAGAGATGTCCATGCTCAAATCACTAAGGTTCAAGGTATAGAATCCTTTTGTGATGCATCCTGGAAAAAGAATAAAGAGAAGCTTGATTCCAACTTGGTTGAAGGACTTTCAACAGATGTGGACTCGACGGATGATGAAAATTATTCGTCCAATAATCAAAAAGATTATCCGTCGAAAGATAATGAGCCACATCCGTCGAATGTCAGTAAGCCAGTTAGCAAAGCTAAGCTAGCTAAGTTGAATGATAAGTATGGATCAGTTTCTAAAAACTTTATTCCAGGAGAATCAAGTCAAGTGAGAAAAGAAAAGAGAGTTAATGTTGGGCATCTGTCTATCAAGCAATTGAATGACATATTAGAAAAGATTGAGCTTAAAACAGAATCAAAAAGGAAAAATAATAGAAATGGGAGAGTAGGGATTAACAAACATAACAACTACACACCTGATAAATATGCTCCAAGAAAAATATGTGTTAAGTGTGGTAGTGTTAATCATTGTCTATTAATTGCAAACTTGCTATGCCTACTCACATGTCCGCACCTTCTTCTTTTCCCAACATGACTAACATGCCTATGAATGTTATGCCTGCTCAAAATATGAATGCACAATTTGCTAATATGCCATTTGCACCTAATCCTTATTATGTTGCATTTAGTATGCCTCAAATGCCATTTAGCATGCCTTACTGGAATAACATGTTTACAAATAGCATGCATTTTCATGTAAACCAAAATGTGCATAATAATTATGTTCCAATGACTGGTTTCAAAGGTTCAACTCAAATGACTAAGGATTAATCTAAAATCACCAAGTCAAATGAGGTCAAACCTAAGAAACCAAAGAAAAAGGCTAACAAGGCAGGACCTAAGGAAACTTGGGTACCAAAATTAACTTGATTTGATTTTGATGTGTGCAGGGAAATAGAAAGAATCTTTGGTATTTAGATAGTGGGTGCTCAAGGCACATGACTGGAGATTCTACCCTGCTCACTGGGTTGAAGGAAAGAGTTGGCCCAAGCATCACTTTTGGAGATGACAACAAGGGTTATACTGTGGGATATGGCTTGATTTCAAAGGATAATGTCATCATTGAAGAGGTTGCCCTAGTGGATGGACTAAAGCATAATTTGTCGAGTATCATCAAGCTTTGTGATAAGGGCAACTCAGTCACTTTAAATTCTGAAGCTTGTGTTATGACCAACAAGAAAAGCAACAAATTGGTTTTCACTGGAGTGAGAAAACAAAATATGTACCTAGCTGATTTTAACTCATCAAATGCTGAATCAGTAACTTGTCTTCTCAGTAAAGCAAGTCAAGATGAAAGTTGGCTATGGCACAAGAAGCTGTCCCATCTAAACTTCAAGACCATGAATGAGTTAGTCAAGAAAGAATTGGTTAGAGGTATTCCTCAAGTGCAGTTTACTAAGGATGGATTGTGTGATGCCTGCCAGAAAGGAAAGCATATTAAAGCATCATTCAAGAAGAAACTTGATTCAATAATTGAAGAACCTTTATAACTGTTACACATGGATTTGTTTGGACCAGTCAATGTATTGTCTATCTCAAGGAAAAGATTTTGCCTAGTAATTGTTGATGATTTCTCAAAGTTCTCTTGGACATATTTTCCGAAATCCAAAGATGAAGCTAGTGAAATCATCATCAATCATATAAGGCAAGTCAACAATCATCCTGACTTTAAAGTAAGAAGAATCAGGAGTGACAATGGAACTGAGTTCAAGAATTCTGTGATGAGATCATTTTGTGAAGAGAATGGGATTATGCATGAGTTTTCTGCAGCTAGAACTCCACAACAAAATAGAGTGGTGGAAAGAAAAAACAGATCCCTTATTGAAGCTGCAAAAATAATGCTAGAAGAATCAAAGTTACCAACATGCTACACTCAGAATATTTCTTTGATCAATCATGCAAAGTGCATGACACCCTACCAATTGTTCAAGAATAGGAATCCAACTCTAAATTTCTTACATGTCTTATGCTGCAAATGCTATATCTTAAGGAATCAAACTGATCAACATCAAAAGTTTGATGCCAAAGCAGATGAAGGAATTTTTGTTGGATATGTTGTGGGAAAAGCATATAGAGTCTACAATCTAAGAACCAACATTGTTATGGAATCTGTACATGTTGTGTTTGATGATAAAAAGATTGAAGGACTGCAAGATGAAGATTTCCATTAAATCCTCAAATTTGATAATCTTGAGATGGTTAGTGATGATAGTGATGATGTAAATGATCAAGAAATAGTGGCTAAGGATAATGCAGAAAAATCTACAACTAATGAAGCTCATAATTCAACATCCGTCGAGTTACATAATGCTTCATCCATCGATAGACAATCTGCTTCATCCGTCGGTAGACAATCAGCTTTATCCATCGAGATATAAAGTACATCATCCGTCAGAACAATGAGAGAAGCTGAGAGTCAAAACAGATCACTTACAGAAAGAACCCCATCTTTAAGTCAAAGAACCATAAACTCAGGGGGAGTTTCTTTTAATCAAAACTCAGTCACACATCAAGAAAATAATGATGCCTCTTCATCTAGAGCTAATCTACCTCAACTGAAAAAGTGGACAAGAGATCACCCTTTTAAGCTCATTATTGGTGATGCATCTTCTAGAGTTCAAACAAGGAAAGCTACTCAAGAAGAATGTCTGTATAGCAGCTTTCTTTCTAAGGAAGAACCAAAGAAGCTTGAAGAAGCTATGTTGGATCCTGATTGGGTTTTAGCTATGCAGGAAGAGCTAAACCAATTTGAAAGGAACAAGGTATGGAAGCTGGTACCCAAGCCTAAAGGAAAGAATTCAATTGACACCAAGTGGGTATTCAGAAACAAGATGGATGAAAATGGCATAGTTGTTAGGAACAAAGCTTGATTGGTTGTTAAGGGCTACTGTCAATAAGAAGGAATAGATTTTGATGAAACTTTTGCTCATGTTGCAAGACTTGAAGCTATCAGAATTTTCTTAGCCTATGCAGCCCATGCCAATTTCAAAGTATATCAAATGGATGTCAAAAGTGCCTTTCTGAATGGAGATTTGGAGGAGGAAGTCTATGTCAGTCAACCTCCTGGCTTTGAAGATCCAAATTTTTCAGAATATGTCTACTATCTTTTAAAAGCACTTTATGGATTGAAGCAAGCACCTAGAGCCTGGTATGATACTTTGTCAAAGTTTCTCTTAGAAAATCACTTCACAAGAGATACTGTTGACAAAACTCTTTTCTTTAGAAATGTTAATGGCTCCAGTATACTTGTTCAAATTTATGTAGATGATACTATACTTAGTTCTACAGATGAAAAACTTTGTAAAAAGTTTGCCAAACTAATGCAAAGTAAATATGAAATGAGCAAGATGGGAGAACTAACTTACTTTCTTGGTTTATAAGTTAAGCAAGTCAGTAACATAATATTCATTAGTCAAACCAAATACATTTATGATCTTTTGAAGAAATTTGACTTAATGGATTGCACATCTGCAAAAACTCCCATGGCCACTACAACTAAACTTGAATTAAACACTACTGAAAAGTCTGTGGATATTTCAAGCTATAGAGGCATGGTTGGCTCAATTCTGTACTTAACAGCTAGTAGGCTAGATATAATGTTTGCTACTTCTCTTTGTGCTAGATTTCAGACTGATCCTAAAGAATCTCACTTAGTAGCTATTAAGAGAATTTTCAGATATCTCAAGGGAACACCAAAACTTGGCATTTGGTACCCTAGAGATTCTGGTCTTGATCTAACTGGTTAATCAAATGCAGATTATGCAGGTTGTAAAATTGATAGAAAAAGTACAACAGGAACCTGTCAATTTGTAGGAAACAAGCTTGTATCCTGGTTCAGTAAAAAGCAAAATTCAGTTTCTACTTCTACAGCTGATGCTGAATATATTGATGTTGATAGTTGCTGTGCATGGATTCTGTGGATGAAAAACCAACTGTTGGACTATGGTCTACAAGTGGACAGAATTCCCATTTTTTGTGATAACACAAGTGCAATTGCCATCACTGAAAATCCAGTACAGCATTCAAGAACAAAGCACATAGACATCAAGTACCACTTCATTTGGGAACATGTGATGAATGGTACTGTGGAACTTCATTTTGTTTCAAGTGAAAAGCAGCTTGCAGATATCTTTACCAAGCCACTTGATGAATCCACCTTTACTAGGTTGGTAAGTGAGTTAGGTATGCTTAATTACTCTTAAATTATTTCTGATAATTTTGCAAGTTGTGATGCAGCCAGAAACTTAATTAATTTTTCTGTTTTAGATGAAATTTTGGCTAAGTCAAAATTTACATCTCGACGGATGCTCATTATCCCTCGAGTTTGGTCATCCGTCGAAATAGAATAGCTTGGTAAAAATCCATTACCTTTCTGTATTATTTTATACCCGACAGATAATTGCTTTATTCTCCTCTGTCGAATTGTCTACATCTTAGCCGTTAAAAGTACTGAATATTATCCATTAGATATACTTACAGTCTGTAGGTATATCACGACAGATAATTGACAGAATTTTGAAAATTTATTTTATTTTTAAATGGAAATTTTGGGCAATTTTGATTGGATCTTTAATTTTTAACTTTAATTTTTATTCCTTTTTAATCTGAGAATACATAAAAGCCTTACTTCAAGTTCATTTTAACTTTTATCATTCTCTATTATAAATAACTGCTATCTTCTTCCTCAAAGCAAAATCCTCTCTCTCACTGCAAATTTCCTCACTTTAAAAATGGCACCAGTAGTCAAAATCATGTCTCAGTCAGGATTCATCTATGAGAATAACAACTTCGCTGCTCTTGTGAACAAAAAGATTCCAGAATCTGAAGATTTTCATAAAATGATGGACTTTATGAAGAGATACAAACTCAGTTATGTCATGCTGGAATCACCCACAATCTACTGTGAAGTTGTGGAGGAGATATGGACTACTGTTGTGTACCAGTCCACTGACAAAACCATAACTTTTACTCTTAAAGGGAAGCAATTCTGCATTAACAGATATTCAATTCAAGCATTCATCTGCAATAAAGTTTTATTAAAGGACGTCTTGTTTCCAAATTGTTTTGATAATCATACAATAAATGATTTGTCAAGTAATTCTGGTTTGAATAAAATGTGAGATACAGTTTTAATTCAGTTTCTGATTGATGTTGATACTTAGGTTGTTGTTAAATATCGAAAGTGGTATTAATATAGATGATTGATGTTTACTTCAGAATGGGATGTTGTGAGCATCAAAGTTCGTATTGATATCTAATTTGATATGACATCAAAATGAGTATTAATGTCAAGAGTTCGGTTTTGAATAAGCCATGAGATTGAGGAACGAAAATAGAAAAGAAAGTGGAATCAAAATGTTGTTAAAGAAACTTTATAAAATGCCAGGATATAGGTAAGATATGGGTATTATGTGGGGTAGAAGTAAGGTGAAAAATTTAGGAAACATTTGCAAATTGAGATAGGGAATGCATCCCAGGAGTACGATCAAGTACCAAGGGCTAAAAGAAAATATCTAGTGACCAGACGTGAAGAGAAAATAGGGGAGAACATGTAAATAAATGTATTACCTACCCAAGAATTAAGGTGGGACATCAAAGGCTAGATGGATACATTTCTCCAGGAGACGTCGTAGTAAAATCACTTGAGAATTAAAGGTGAGGGAAGCGTTAATTGCATCATTATCGATAGGTTATCCAAACCTAATCATTCTCTTTTATTAATAAACAGTTCGTCCAATAAGTGGGTTAGTTGCTGCTTGAAGAAATGGTGGTACGTCATCAGATCCAAAAATTTATTGTAAATGATCAATACTGTTTGATGTGAGATTTGACAGGATTATTCAGAATACGATGAATTATGTCGAACCAGAATAGTATATACCACCCCTCGATGAACGGGCATTAAGTAAGTTGGAACTAAAAGATAGGAATTTGGATACGATAACTCAAGGGATTCAAGCTACTCCAAGAATATGATACGAGACATAGGTGTCAAAGAAGACTTTCTGATAGTATGGCATAAAGAAAGAATAAACGTTACATGTGACTAGACGTCAAGGAAACCATTGCAGTTAGTTTCGTATGAGAACTTCTTATAACCAAAATAAATGATAATATGGGTTAGAATATGCCCGTGATTCCTCCAGGTTAGCATATTTTCTTCTAAATAGTAAGAGATTTTCGCTCGATAAATATACTTGATTGTGATTCAAGGAAAATAAGATATGGTGATAAGTTTGTGCGGCAGTCATATCCAGTCAAGATTTTCTCATTAATTCTTAATCCTAGTATAATTCCGAGAATGTCAGGAATCGAATACGCCATGGTCTCAGTATATCATTCGCAGATGGACAAGAAGATTAAGAGAACGATTAAAGAGCCTCAAATGCGATTAAAAGTGATTACAAACTAGGTTAATTGAACAAAGAAATATGTGGCAATGAAGTTCAACAACCAGTAACTATTGCAAACGTTCATGAGCATGAATTACTAGAATTAGAAAGAAAATAGAATTAATATGCATTATGCTGGTCCTTTTAGAACAGTAAAATAGAAAGGATAAGTGTAAGTGAGATGGCTTCACCATCACACGTATAGCAGATTCATAGGTGTGTATAGATGTATACTCATGAAGACTAATTTAGCTCCATTATATATATAAAATGGAGGCTTGAGTTAAGTTATATGAGCAACTAATAGAATATGATATCAGCAAGAGACTGTTAAGTATTGATTGATGCTGCGAGTAAAAGTTTATGAAAAGTTGTAAGCTTGAGGGATCAATATGAGAAAATGGATGTGAGATACTTGGATGTATCATTATCTGATCCTTAGTGTGATTCTGAGGACATAGTCCTTTTAAGGGGGGAAGATGTAAAATCCAGGATATTGCGTGTAATTATTTTTATCAATAAATGATTTTTATGTGATTAATATGTGATTTTTTTATGAATTATCATATGATGAGTGTGGATATGTCGATGCTTATATGTGGTAAAATATAAGTATGTTAATTTTATTATGACCAGAATAAAATATAAATAATTACTATATTTTTCTGGTAATTTTTGGACTGTTATATGATTTTATATTGATTTATGAATTTATTAATTATTTTCTGAATAATTACAAAATTATTTTATAAAGGGAGGAATCGTCCAACATCAACCGTTTTTATATTTTTACAACCCAAAACTCTTCCGAAAACTCCTGCATAACCTAATCTGGTAATTCCGGACATTTTCCGTGTTTAGACTTTTTCAGTCCGGATTACGGTTTAACCTGTGCGCGTCCCGACGCACAATTTTCGATACGATAATCATTTCGGTAATTCAACAAAACCCGTATTCTCGAAAGACGGGATATTATTACATTTTTTTCGTATAAAATGTTTTATAAGAAGACCGGTTTGGATAATTATCCAATACGGGTATTAAATCGAATCATTTTTGCAGTTACTTAGCGGCTAAGTAACTAATTTATCGATCCAAAACGAACCCATATTCCATAAATATATATAGCCCTTTTATTATTTCATTTTATTCATTAAATCATAATTGATCAGTAAAAATATAGAAAATGCGGAGAAAAACCCTAAAAACATTGCGTTCTTCATAATCAAACCCACGAACGAATGTGTTATCGAACTCCGATTCGGGCGTGCAATATATCAAATCGAAGCTCTCAAAAATATCTTTCTGAATCAATCAACTGTTTTGGTACAGAAATCGAGGACATTCCCAGGAATCGAGTCATAATTTTTATTTGATTTAAGGAATCGTACTTCGATCAGATCGGGAAAATGAACCAAGCAACGGCGGAAAATTCTGATGAATTTTTTGGCCGATTCAACGATTATTTGAGTAATCTATTACTGCAGCTCACACTATGGTGGAGGAGGTGCCGTGAAGATCTAGGAGTGTGAGTGGTTCCGTACGGTTTAGTCCTTGATCTTTTTCTGTTTTTCAAAATAGTCCCTGTATTTTCAAAAGCTTATAAAAATAAAATTTCTTTTTTATATATTTTCAAAATTTATATTTCTGTTTATTTAATTTTCAGAAATTGATTTTATTATTTTAAAAATTCAAAAATTATTATTCATTTTCTGAAAATTATTTTTAATTACAAAATGAATCTTAATTATTTAATTAATTAATCTTAGTTGATAATTAATTATTTAATTAATCAATTAATTTAAATATTAATTGATTAATTAATTTACTTAATTATTAATTAATTCTAATTGATTTAATAATTAGATTTAATTATTTATTTTTTATTTAAAAATTCTGAAAAATAGTTTCGAACTTTAAAATATTATTTTAAATTATTTTCAAGGCTCGATAATTATTATAAAATTATTTTAAAGTTAGATTCGGTTATTTAAGACCTATTATTTAATTATAAATTGATTCGGAGTCTCGTTTTAATTCCGAAAAATATTCAAAAATTCATAACAAATACCTGGAAAATCATTTTGACCCCGAATCTTCTTCGAAAAATTATTTTGATCGAATATCTTGCGTGCTATGTTCTACGTGCTATCTGATTGATGTGTTATATGCCTCTATGGTTATTGTTTGACTATTTTAGTCATAACTTTCAATCCGTAAATCGGATTTAGGTGAAACGAAGGGTAGATAAAAGCTTATGACATATATGTGTCGATTAGAATGATATGAGATTGAGTATTGATAGATACTTGTGATGCCTAGTAGAGTAAGCGAGGCATAGAAAAAGAAAGTCAGTGATCCGTAAATAAAATTGAAGTGTCAAAAGAGAAGGAAAGTGATTGATGAATGGAAGCAAGGCATATAAAAAGAAGGAATGTGATTAAAAAGTAAAATTGTTAAATGATTACAAGTAAAGTTGCAAATCATTTGTGACAAGGCAAGTACTTATGAACCTTCTTCAAGATATATTGCAAATATTTTCGAACTTTCTCATAACATGTCGCTAGTATTCAAAATAAATCATATTTTATATTGCAAGCGCTTTAAACTATTCAACCTTGAACCCTGATTCTTATTGATCTTTAGCCATAAGCCTTATTCTTCATAAACCACTGATTGTTGAATTCTCAGATACGAGCCAGACACATACGATACTACTCCACAAATACATATTTACCACATACTAATTTTTGATATTGAATTACTTGATATACCAACCCTTATTCCTTGTTTAACAGAAGACCAATCCTTGTAACCCTTGAACCTTTGGTCTTCTATTTTCTGATTCTTTCCTTGATTGAAAGCCAATCTTTTTGAATTCCTTGTTATACCTTCATGGTATTGTGAATCACCTTATGCTTCAAGATATATGTTATTTATGATTTAGCTTATTGAATTACATTGGTTATCATATTGAATTATTTTAGAATTGGATGGTTTTATAAATGTGGACCAGATTCGTGGTTGGATCAGATTCATGGTCATATTAGGCCAATGCGTGCCTTGGATCCAATATATAGAGCAAAGCTGGGAGCCTTGCTCGGGATTAGTGCGTGACTGATCAGCAGCCTAACCTTGGTTTTTAAAATGAAAAGTGAATATCCAATTATAATCATTGCTTATTCAGAAACTTGATTCTTCTGAATCATTTCAATTGGTTATTGTTTAACCTCAGTTATTGCTATTATGACATGCTGAGCTAGTTAGCTTACTCTTGCAAACCTTTTTATGTTTTCAACAGTTGAAAAAGGAAATTGTTGGTAACTAGGATTCTCAGTCCAGTGTGCGAGCTAGGATTCCAGGTTAAGTTGGATCGAGCTAGCAGGAGCTTTATAGTGTAGATGAGTTATGCATGATTGTAAGAATGATATTATTATCATTTATAAGTTAAACTAGTTGGGATTTGGTAAAATGTAATAAAATTTAAGGTTGTGGCTTGTTTTCATACTTTAACCTGTTGCGATCCACGGTTGTGTTAAGAAGGGTCAATGCATATAATAATATATACCGGTTTATATATTGGTTGTGTGTTGTGAACCCCAAACTTTGACCCGGGTTTGGAGGGCATTACAATACTACTACTGAACCACACACAGATTCTAATTTAGTAACCATTCTTAATTCTATTTGTTGTGCTCTTTCTACCACTAAGTTAAGTGAGATTAGAAGGCTAGGTCTTAGAAAAAAGTGGAGTTATTTGTGTGATGTAGTTACCAAGGTGTTTTCTAGTAAGATAAGTAATTTTGATTCTGTCAACACTGCCATGCTTAACATGCTTTATATGCTAGTTACTGATAAGTTCTATAATTTCAGTGATATGATCATATTTGAGTTAGGTTACAAGTTAGGGAAAATTAAAAAGAGAGCTAAAAATGTCTCTTATGCTAGATTCTTTATAATTCTTGCTAACCATCTTATTGAGGATATTGTTATTGAGAACCCAACCAACAAACTGGATTGTTGGGTTCAAGAAAGGAGAGTGATTATAGATCTTAACAGAGCAAGTCATCACAATGAGGTGCCCATTTTCTATTTTCCAATCATGGAGGGCCCTCAGGTAAGTGAGGTAAGCACCACTGTCTCTACTATTTCTACCTCCCAAATTTTTTTGCCTTTAAGTGTGGCTATGGCATCTGTGTCAATGACCCAACAGATGCCTACCGAAGCCACCAAAACAAAAATTTCCAAATCCAAAACAAAGAAAAACCCCCTCTGGTTTCTTGTTAGTCGCTAAACACGCGCTAAATTATACGCAAGTATACGAGTTTGTAAGTAATATAAGATATAAATCAGATTCGTTCTCACGGAGACTGGTTTTGGTTAACTAATTAATTTATGCACTTAAGCAACAATGTATGGTTATTATTCAATGCTAAGATGATAACAAATTGAGGTTGTTTATAACTAAGAATTAAACTAATAATTATAACTAAGAGAATAAAGAGGGTTGTATATTATATGAGACAAACATGGGACTCTAACTTCATTAAATACTTCATTCAATAGCCTTATTGTTCTTAACCTTAGCATGCAATGGTGATGACACTAATCAGATAACACGGAACTACTAAACGGCAACTTCCGTTGCACGCATAACATACTATCAGACATCTATAAAAGAGATAGAAGTTGAATAGATACCAATTATATTGAGACCCTATATATCTATAGAATTTGACAACATCAAGGTTTAAGCACAAGTTATCTATCTTGATTACATAGGGCAAGTAAGATGGTTAAAATTACCTACGAATCATGCATAACAATAACACATGAACCTATGCTAGCATGGAAAGTTTTAAATCCTTAAATTCATTGTCGCTTCATTAAAGATTAACACCCTATCTTATAAGTTTGCGACGCTCATAAGACGAATACGCACAACCAATACTAGGTTATCATACAATCACCACAGACTAAGGCATCGAAACAAATTAACTAAAGAAATCAATAAATAAATTCGTTAGAACCTCACGATAACGATTAGCCCATAATCAGACTCATCATCAACGTGGGTTCCGATGAAAGCATGGTATAACAAACGTAGTCTTTATAATGAATAAACAAAACCAAGTACGAAACAAGAGTAAGGTTCACAAATAAGAAAACTAGCATCCAAGTTACAACTTAGAATAAAGATTCACAAGTAAAAACAAGATCTTATTCATCTTCATTGAATCCGTGCTAAAACGGTCTTCTTATAGCTCTCCTTGCGCTCTGGTACGTCTCTCCCTTGAAAATGTCCTTTATTTGAATATATATAGCAGCCCCATGCAATCCAGAAGTCCTCCAATTGTAATTATAATAGAATCAGGATTTTTTGAATTCGCACTGGCGGGGCCGCGTGCTATCACAGCGCAGGCCTGCCTTTCTAACATCTTGGCGCGGCCGCACGCTTGACCAGTGCGGACGCGCCGTACCTCTGGAAAAAACTTCAGATTTCTGATTTTCTTTGCTGCTTCGAGTCGGCTTTCCACGAGCTTTTATTCCAAAACCACCTTGACACCAAATTAGCACCAAACAATGCTAATTCACCTGATTACCTAGATAATGCCTGAAATGCAAAAATACTAGAAAACAGGTTAAAACAGTTAACAACTTCAGTACAAGCACATCAATTCAAAGCTTAATAGAGCATTATAAAGTGTCATAAATGCTACTCAACCTACCCTCAAACTTGAATCGATGTTTGTCCTCAAGCATAAATAGACTCAAAGAACAAGAAACAAAAATGCATGAATGCAACTAATATGAATGCAACGATCCCAATAGAATAACTAAACCAATTAACGAGCAACATCTCAACAAATGCAGTTACTCACATAAAGATCAATCAAATCATACAAATCAATTTACAAACTAGAGACGTACGTGTGTGCAAATGCTTACAGATATACTATCGCAACTAGATCAATAATCATGACTCACTACCCAATAAGGCAATCGCAAGGTTCTAAATAAAGTAAAAAGCTAGACTCAAAATAACTTATAACACTTCAATTCTTATATTGGAGTTTTATATGGATTCATGCTTTTATTTAAACAAAACAACATACATATGTGATAAGTGGCATTTTATACCACTTAGAACGTCTTAAAATGGCTTAAATTGGTGTCTTGAAATCAAGTATTTTGTGTATTTGATGTGTTTTTCTAGTGTTTATGCATTTCAGGGTATTAGTTGCATTTCGGAGGAGGAATCATCAAGAATAAGCCTTGGCATGTGTTCACCATTGCGAGAGGAAAAGAACGGGCAGATTACGGCGAAGAAACGGAGCAAACATGGAATTTTTCCAGAAGGGTCCTGCGCGCCCACGCAGCAATGCTGAGCGGCCGCGCAGCAGCCTTGCGCGCCCGCGCAGAAATGCTGAGCGGCCGCGCAGGGTCGGGGAAAAAGATATATTATTTTAGACTTCTACTTCTGTTTGGCTTCCAACTTCTATGTAATCTGAGTTTTATGGGACTATTATATAAGTAGATTTGAGACGTTTTTCACAGAGTATAAAGAGGAGATTATGTTTTAGATTGTGTTTTGCAAGAAGCGAAGGAGATAAGGAAGAAGACCGATTTAGCACACAGCAGCGAAGAGGAAGCATATATTCTTGTGATTCTTGTTTCGTTGTAACGTTGGATGCTAGTTTTCTTGCTTGACTTATTTACTCTTGTGACGTACTCTGTTTTAATATAATCAGTTTAGTTATTATTTTCTTGTGTTTGTTATCATGATTTCATATGAACCCATGATGGCGATAAGTTCTATTATGGGCTAATCGTGATCATGGGGTTGCAACGGATTTATTATGGAATTCTTTAGTTAATTGTTTAATACTTTAGTGTGTGATGATTGCATGATATCTAGTATTGGTTGTGCGTATTTGTCTTATGTGCGTCGCGAACATATAAGATAGGGTGTTAATCTCTTGTGAAGCGACAGTGGATCTTGAGATTTAGAACTTGCCATGCTAGCATAGGTTCATGTACGTTGTGCATGATTAGTGGGTAACTCTAACAGTTTTATTTGCCCTATGTAATCAAAAGGAATAACTTGTGCTTAAATCGTTGTGTTGTCAATTTCTGTAGATATATAGGAACTCAACATAATTGATGACTATTCAACTTCTATCTTAATTGTGGATGCTTGGTAGAATGGTATTAGTACAATGAAAGTTGGCTTTTATCAGTTTCGTGTTATTCGATTAATATCATCACTGTCATATGCTAAAGGTAATAACAATGGCTATAGAAAGAAGTAATAATGAAGTTGTGATCTCATGAGTGTTTTATTATTGATAAATTGAAGTGTTAGTTAAGTAGTTAATTATAGTTAATATTTAATCAACAATTTTAAGTGTTATTATCTTAACATTGAGAAGTAATCATACATTGGTGAGTGAGTTAAATTAGACAATAAATTAGTCTGAGTCTCTGAGGGAACGAACTAGAAAGTATTCTATATTACTTGCGAACGCGTATACTTGTGTGAATATTAGTGCGTGATTTCGCCCTAACAAGTTTTTGGCGCCGCTGCCGGGGACTCGGCGTATTTGTTTAGTTTATGTACTTACCATCATTGGTCATTAGGACTCAGTGATTAGGACGTAGTAGTTAATTACTCTTTTCGGTTGTGTTTCAGGTACTTTAGCAAGCGTTTATGCAAACTCGTTCTCGTGCTCGCAAGAGGACCTTAGATACAGCTGAGGAGAAAGACGAAGTTCTTGATACACCAGAGAAGTTAGATTTTGAGGATTCGGATTCAGGAACTGAGCAGAAAGAACCAATAAACATGGGAGATCGTATTATTCAAGCTGATCCAGCTCTTATGGATTTTTCTCGGCCTAAAATTGATGACATTCAGTCAAGCATCCTTCATCCGGCTATTCAAGCTAACACCTTTGAAATCAAGTCGGGCACTATTCAGATGGTGCATAATTCTGTTTCTTTTGGAGGAGCGGCAACTGAAGACCCCAACATGCACATAAGGAATTTTGTCGAGATCTGCAGCACTTTTAAGTATAATGGCGTGACTGATGAGGCTATCAAGTTGAGGCTTTCCCATTCTCACTGAGGGATAAGGCTAAAGACTGGTTACATTCTGAACCAGCTGGGTCCATCACTACGTGGCAAGATCTTGCGCAAAAGTTTCTGGTGAAGTTTTATCCAATGGCAAAGACTGCTGCTATGAGGAGTGCTCTTACTCAGTTTGCGCAGCAACCTACAGAATCTATGTGCGAAGCTTGGGAACGCTACAAGGAAATGTTGAGAAAATGTCCACATCTTGGAATGCCGGATTGGATTGTAATCACTGGTTTTTATAATGGTTTGGGGGCCCAATCTCGGCCCATGCTCGATGCAGCAGCTGGAGGCGCCTTATGGGCTAAAAGCTATACTGAGGCGTACAATCTTATTGAGACGATGGCTGCAAATGAGCATCAAAACCCAACTCAGAGGATGACATCAGGCAAGGTAGCAGGTATTCTGGAAGTTGATGCAGCCACCGCTATTGCAGCCCAGCTCCAAGTGCTATCAATGAAGGTTGATTCTTTGGCTACGTATGGAGTTAATCAAATAGCTATGGTTTGTGAGCTTTGTGCAGGTTCTCATGCTACGGATCAGTGTTCTCTTGTCAACGAATCTGTTCAGTATGTGAATAATTATCAGCGACAACAGCAGCCTGTGCTAGCGACCTATCATCCTAACAACAGAAATCATCCAAATTTCAGCTGGGGAAATAATCAGAATGCTATTCAGCCACCATATCAGCAAGGAGTGAGTAAACAGTTTAACCCACCTGGATTCCAGCAACCACAGCAGTATGCTACAAGACAATTATATCCTCAACAGGGAAGTGCAGCTGCACCTACTAGTGCTGATTTTGAGGAACTTAAGCTGTTGTGCAAGAGTCAGGCGGTTTCTATCAAGACCTTGGAAAATCAAATCGGTCAATTAGCCAATGCAGTGCTCAATCGTCAAACTGACACTCTTCTCAGTGACACGGAAGTACCAGGCAGGAAGGAAGCTAAAGAGCAAGTCAAGGCTATTACCTTAAGGTCTGGAAAAGTAGCTGATGCTGAAAAGGCAAAAGAAGTCGAAGCTGAAGTTAGAGATGAAAAATCTAAGCAAAAGGAGAAAGTGGCGGAACCAAGGAAGACTACTGTTGAAACATACTCTGCCTGAGGCTAATACAGGGGAGAAACAACTCTATCATCCACCACCTTTTCCTAAGAGATTGCAACAACAAAAGCTGGATAGACAGTTCGGGAAGTTTCTGGAGGTGTTCAAGAAACTTCACATCAATATACCTTTCGCTGAGGCCTCTGGAACAAATGCCTAGTTATGCGAAGTTTATGAAGACTATTCTTTCAAGGAAGGTGAAACTGGATGACCTTGAAACCGTTGCTCTCACGGAAGAATGCAGCGCTGTTCTGCAGCAAAAGTTACCACCAAAACTGAAAGATCCAGGAAGCTTCACCATTCCTTGCACCATTGGCAATCTAACTTTTGACAAGTGCCTTTGTGATTTGGGAGCAAGCATTAATCTGATGTCGTTGGCGATCTTTAAAAAACTGGATCTGCCTGATCCAAAACCCACATACATGTCGCTACAATTGGCAGACCGTTCCATTACTTACCCAAGGGGTATAGTTGAGGATGTTGCTCGTCAAGGGGATAAGCTTTTTTTCCTACTGATTTTGTTATTCTGGATTTTGAGGAAGATAAGAAGATTCCCATAATCTTGGGGAGGCCTTTCCTTGGCTACTGGCCGTACCTTGATAGATGTGCAAAAAGGGGAACTTACTATGCGGGTCCAAGATCAGGATGTGACCTTCAACGTATTCAAGGCAATGAAATTCCCTAAAGAAGATGAGGAGTGCTTAAAAGTGGATGTGATTGATTCTGCGGTTACATCGGAACTCGATCACATGCTAATGTCTGATGCATTGGAAAAGGCCTTAGTGGGGGAATTGACAGTGGATGATGAAGATAGCAACGAGCAATTACAATATCTGAACGCTTCTCCATGGAAGCGAAAGCTCGACATACCATTTGAATCTCTTGGTACTTCTGACCTTAAGAATGCTGAAGGGAAGCTCAAACCATCAATAGAGGAAGCACCTACCTTGGAGCTCAAACCATTACCTGAACACTTGAGGTATGCTTTTTTTAGGTGATTCATCTACGTTACCTGTTATTATTTCAGCTGACCTTTCAGGTAGTGAGGAAGACAAGCTCTTAAGGATTTGAGA